>NC_134981.1:5247745-5549480 GCF_965638725.1 Aptenodytes patagonicus
CCATGCACAACAGCACTTACTTGCCAGCAGGTACACAGCCCATTAAGAGAGTAGATTTATAATAATATTTTATAACTCTTCATGCCTATAGGTAGACACATACTAGATTTGGGACCCAATTTTCCTCGGGACTGTGTTACAACCTTCCTGCTACAACCCTCAGTTTTTTCTCAGTGTGTTTCCCTCCTTCTCTTTAAATGATGGCTAAAAAGTCTCTTACAACTCCTAGTTTCTCAGTCTGGGCAAAAGCTCTCTATGACTATCCCTGGGCAAAAAGGGTGAACACCTTATGGAGATACCCTTGACATATTCATATGATTTTTGGGATGCTCTCAAATTATGTTAGCATGTATGTCTTCTTTCATGTTAAATTTGATCCAATGACCTGGGTGCACTGTGTTTAGTGCTTCTAGCCACTGAGGTACCCTCTACAGTCACAGGAGAGAAAAAGACACATCTCAAAGGTGACTCAGTCTATCTTAGATCTCATCCACGCTCCAGAGGAGCCATATGAACATGAGCCGGCAGTGTGCCCAGGCGGCCAAGAAGGCCAATGGCATCCTGGCCTGTATCAGAACTAGTGTGGCCAGCAGGAGTAGGGAAGTGATCGTGCCCCTGTACTCGGCACTGGTGAGGCCGCACCTCGAATACTGTGTTCAGTTTTGGGCCCCTCACTACAAGAAGGACATCGAGGTGCTGGAGCGTGTCCAGAGAAGGGCAACGAAGCTGGTGAAGGGTCTGAAGAACAAGTCTTATGGGGAGCGGCTGAGGGAACTGGGGTTGTTTAGCCTGGAGAAAAGGAGGCTCAGGGGAGACCTTACAGCTCCCTACAACCACCTGAAAGGAGGTTGTAGCAAGGTGGGTGTCGGTCTCTTCTCCCAAGTAACGAGTGACAGGACAAGAGGAAACAGCCTCAAGTTGCGCCAGGGGAGGTTTAGATTGGATGTAAGGAAAAATTTCTTCACCGAAAGGGTTGTCAAGCATTGGAAGAGGCTGCCCAGGGAAGTGGTGGAGTCCCCATCCCTGGAGGTATTTAAAAGACGAGTAGATGAGGCACTTAGGGACATGGTTTAGTGGGCATGGTGGTGTTGGGTTGACGGTTGGACTCGATGATCTTAGAGGTCTTTTCCAACCTCAATGATTCTACGATTCTATGATTCTATATTCCCCCACCCTCGTTATCTAGTAAAGAAACCAAGACTGATATGCTCCTGATACAGAGGCCTATGCTTAGCAGCTGAAGTTGGGCGAAACGATGCCAGCCTTGGGAAGGATCCTACTAGGGTGGCTTTGTTCCATTGCTGCTATACTACAGGGCCCTCTCCTAGCAGAGACAATGTGAAAGCCCTCAGAAGCCAGTATCCTGCCAATATAGTTGTGAAAACCTCATTGAACAGCATAGCCATGTCTACAGTAGGATTTTATTGGCAAAGATACATTGGCTGGGTACATCTGATTTTTTTCATGCTCTTAGCCAGAGAAGCCATGCCAGCAACATCTCATAGCATAGATTTCACGGCGAGTAGCCCATCATAAATGCACTCACAGAGGCACGCAGAATGGTCATTAAAAAAGATGTTCCCCAGTTCTCTGCTAAGTTCTTTTTGGCCGCAGATATGTAGCAAAGTTAAAAATAAATAAATGAACCAATCTGCCAGCCACTTATTGCGAGTCAACAGCTGTCTCTTTGTGCTAGTAGGAACTCCAATCAGAGGTCATAATGTAAATTAATTTTAGCAGCACCCAGTGTTTGCCCCAATGAATATGATTCTTTTGGGTCAATCCTAGGTCACATAAGAGTGAAGAGAAAGTGCTTTCACTAACTTCTTTTTTTGGGACCCACTCACTTCAGAGATATTCCTTGCCAGAATTATGTGACTGCTTCACAGAACGAGATACTTTCTCTGGGTTAATCATTTAAAGATTTAATTCTCAGCTTATAAAAATAGTTCACACCGTAACAGAGAGTATTTTCAGGGTTTATCCTCTTCCTCTTTTTAAACTGATTTTCAATTCACTGTTACTCAATGTCGCTTCTGCTATTCATGGAGCACAGCCAAGTGAAACCGGGACCTGCTATGCTGCTGATTTACACTATAGAACCATTATTAGCTGAGTTCTGCATTGGCATTCCAGACATTCCAGTGTGCAGCTAGTCTCCTGTGTATTTATTCATTCAAAATAATGACAGGGCTGGTGAAAGATGCCGGAGTGACAGCCCCGTGGAGTGAAGAGGTCCTTCACTAAGCCGTGGAATAAGAACGGCAGAGCCAATGCGCGCCATCCCCTCCCCATACCTCCCGCACCCTCCTTGGCCCTAATCTGAAGGCTGTCTGCACCTTGTGGAGTTAAAGTACAAGGAAGAGCATTCACAAGGCCTAGTTAGTTTTTGATGAGATGTGCAACAACAGTGCAATTTCTGCTCTCGCTGTCGGTGGTCTTTCATCATTCTTGGGCTTTTAAAGAGTTCCCCGGCACAACCACACTCATCAGATGGCCCTATTTCTTGAATCACTAAGGCAAACACCAAAAAAAAAAAAACAAAACAACCTCCAAACAATTTAGGACCCTAGGACTAGTTTTCAGGAGTGACTTGACCGTGTAATTCACAGCTCCAGATTACCATTAGGGTAGACCTGAGGTCTCTAAACGGTGCAAGCCTTTGGCCCAGCGCCCAGGGCAGACCTCTCACTCTTCTTCTTTCAGTCCTTTCCCTCCCATTCTTTTGTAAGAAGGAAGCATCACGATAGATCATTAACGTTATGAAAAAATGTGCTCTTGGAGACAAGCGGGTGTAGCAGGGAGGCAATTAAAATGTTCCATTGTGCTAAGCGCTGTGCAAACACTGAAACAATGGTCCCTGGCGTGGGGATCTCACCACTGAGACGGCTGCAGACAATAGCAGCCATTCACACCACCTATTATAGACTATTTGGTGTATCCATTTTAGGTGTGAGTCATAGCCTAAGTTTTCCGTATAGGCCAAGAACTAGATGCTTCCAGGGAGTGACTCAGAGCACCTAAGTTAGATGGCAAAAAGTCATATGGTATTAATATCCCCCGTCAGTAAACGGAGCAGAGTGAGGGAGAATAACCACCTTTCACCTAATGGACCTCTCTCCCTAAGCTCCCTCCGTTGCCAACAGGAGGAGAAAGACTTCTGCACATGAAGTGATTCAGAGCATCCAAGTCGAGCTCTCCCTCCTCCTGATGGAAACCATTTCTCTTTACTGACAACAGAGGGGGAAGTCTGGGGATAGTAAGTTCATTAGGCTAAAATAACCTCTCGTAACACCCTTGTAGCTAGCAGGGAAAGCAGCATGCAGCTGCCTAACTTTGTCAGGTTGCCCACTAAATTTATTAATTGGCCAAAAAATTGGTGGAAAGGGGAGAAACCATTTACAGGAAAACAAACATCTTTCCACATCTCAGCCAAACACACTCAAGAACAATAATGAAAAACACACAGATTTTGAATAAATTTGACATCTCCTCTCAGGCACCTCTGTGATTCACATTTAAAGCAGGACACTGCGAAGCCCCAGCCACCACAGTGCTGGGATGGTTAAGCATGAAGCTGGTCTGTACCTTCGGTCCGGCTGCGGGGCAGATGCCCATGCAGAGGACTTCCCAAGCTGTGTGCCGAGTCCCTGCTCTCCCAGGTCACACACCTTTGAGGAAGGCAGAACCTCTTGCCTACCGTGGTTAGAAGAAGCCACCAGGACTTGGGGCTGCAGAAACCACCTCCCAGCACTCAAGGGCAGCTTGCATATCACAACTGAGTTTTCTTCTATGCCATCTGTAACACTGGTCTAACAGTATCTACTTATTTCCCATCAGCTTTAGTCAACTGGTGCTTTCAAAGCACTCAGAGGCCCTCAGATTAAATGTGATAATGGAAGAGCAAAGTGTTATAAAAGCACGCCGTGTGACCGCTGCCACGCGCTTCCCCTCCCTCTCCCTGGTGAGCTGCTGTGCATGGCTGCTGCTCCACCATGACCTTCTACGGTGGTGCTGTGGCAGCCTATTTCTTCACGGGGGCATTTGGGCTGACAATGTGAAGCTCCTTTTCCCACATAATTGAAAGGAATTTCTGATTATGCTCAGGGATGTCAGCAGTGCGAGGAGCTTGGATGCCTTCCAGCCGCAGCCGGATCCAATGACAGTGCTGTGATTTCTCCTTTTTTGGCACTCTACTTGTGAACTTTCTGCTCCCTTCTGGGAGTGATTTCTCAAGATAATACGCTGCTGCTCCAGCTTCTCTCTGATGGCCTAGATTTATAGCTTCTGCAAAGCGTGAGAGGGGAAGGGGTGTGGGAGAGGCAGGGAGGATGAAAGCAGAGAGGGAAATTATTTTTTGGTTGGGCTTTTATTATTTTGGTCCCACTCTGCTACAGTGACTGTCTCCAGGCTTTGCACAAAAATAGTCTGTCGTTTCCATCCCTGTAACGCTCTTTACTGCCTGCAGTGAAAGGTTGAAAGTACACACGTGTTTTTCTGGCCTCTCTTTAGTCCAGCCCCCGTGAATATGTGGTAAGAAGTGAGCACTACATTTATCTCTGACCTTTTCACCATCTCTTGCATCTGTTAACTGAAAAGAGTGGAAGATGTCCCCAGCCTCCTCTCCCACAGAGCAGATGATACTGGTGACTTGATTTACTTTATCTCTATCAGTCCCAACTCGCCTCAAATCTTTCCAAATGTCTAATTTATCTAAAGCATTCATTGCTTTAGCTACACTGGGGAAAAACAAAACAACTACCCCAAAAACCCCAGCCACTGATTTTCAGGGAGAAATATTTAAAAATTCCAGATGCTGTACTCAGAAATTTAGTAACACCATAATTAACTAGGACGAAAATTTGTCTCTCTGGATGTGCTAAACAGCTGAATATCCTCTTTCCCCAATGACCTCAGATTATTGAAGATGTTTCTGTAACATCAGAACTGTATTATCCAAGTATTGCAACCCTCTCTCATAGCACCTCCAGGAAAGTGGGATGGTGCTGCCATCCCCATTTTACAGGTGGGGAACTGAGGCACAGAACATATCTAAGACAGGCCAGGTGAGTTACCTTTTGAATATACCTGTTCCTCCCTACTACGTATAATGGTAGCTCATTGATGTCTTATAGGATTACATCCATAATCCTGTATGGCTACAATCAGCTAAGATGAATACTGCTCTTTGAGACTCAGCAAGGTCACCCAGGAAGCGTAGAGCAAAGCAGTGAAATGAGCCTTTGTATTTTACAAAGGACCTGGTGAATAATATGTGCACCCCCTTATGAGGTTTTAGACCCTGAAATGTTCAGTCGGCACTGCTGGGAAAGGCAGGGCGGTGTTGAGCAGCTCCCGGGGTTGGTCTTGGATTGTGTTTCAGCTTTGGTGTCTTCCTGGCTGCCCTGGGGACACCAAGGCAATTCTGCGGTGCCCACTGGCTTTAGCTACCAGGGTCTTTCAGTTCTTCAAGTTGCACCTAGAAAGGGAAATAGCGCTGACAAATCTGCCTGTGCTCAGCTGCACATTTCTCATCATCTTGGATAGTCAAATTGCCAGTGCCGAGTGCTCATTTCTAGGGGTTGTGGCTCAAATCCTCCCTCCCCAAGGAGAATACGTCAGGAGACTGACTTGGAAAACTTGTAATTTGTCTTGTTCCTGTTTATCTTTCACTGGTTGCATCTGCAGGAGTCTCAAACTCCCCCTCACTATAAGCTTTTTAAAATTACTTCTGGGAATCTCAGGTAACACAATTCCAGGTACTGAGGCCTCAGGAAAAGCTTGGGCATACGGAGGGATATAAAATCAAATGCTGACCGGGGGGCTAGACATAGTGCTTTCTTATGAGGACTGCAGGAAAACATCCTAAAGGTTGGGACTGCAAAATGTTTGCACAACTCTTTCCTGATGTTTTGAGCATTTCAGCACAAAACCACATGATCTGGCTGTAACGATACACCTTAATTAAGCACCACCGAGAATCAGATCGAACTTGCATTCAAAGCAGAAATGAAGTTGACCACTTGGTGCTCCCTGAGCCTGGGTACCTGGGCAGAGGCTGTGATTGAAATGACCTTATACACAATCAGTCACAGGAGTCAAACTCCTCCTCAGCGAGGATTGGTCTAGGGTGATGGGAAGCCTTGCGCTTCCTCTCAGAAATCAGAGTGACAAAGACATGCCGACTGCTTGAGGAAATTATATTTTAGTCAACTTATCAGCATGTGAAAGATAATGGAAATGAGCTGCAGAACCAAGTCACAATCTCTTCTGTGATGGCAATTGCGGAGGGGGAGAAGAAATACTGCAGCAAGCCAGGTATTACCGACCGCCGGCAGGTCCCATGCCATCGCAGACCTCCTACATGGCCTTGCAAGGTTGCCTGGGGCTGCGTGCAAGGTCTACCTCAGGTGGCACAGCAGTCCCTATGCCTAACTCACAGAAAGCAAAGAGTGATTCAGACGATGCACCATCCGCTGCTGTCGAACAGTCCGGGGAAAATCGCAGCCACAATGCCTGGATTAGGCAAATGGCCAAGTGTGCATGCCTCACGTTGAGTGTTGTGACGGCCTTGCTCTGCTGATGGCATATGGATCAGGAGTCAGGCAGATGGGGAGAGAGGCCACTCTCAGTTGTCCCTTATTGTCTTGAACTGGGAAGCCACAGAAGTCTGGATGCTTAAGCCAGGCACCTATAGCAGTATGCTTAATGCAGCTTTAAGCGCTGTGCTCTTCATTTTCTTATCTATAAAATGGGGTTAACGGCAGTGTCTGGTAGCAGAGGAGGGATGTGAAGATAGGTGGCAAAAGCTGCTGCATGCTCAGACGCCCTGGCCATGGAGATCGTGTACGATCCTGTCTGGCTCTGCTACCCACCAGCCGTGTAAAGGGCAGGTTGTGTCCCCGAGGCTCCCATGAACCCCTCGCCTGGAGACTTTCTCAGTTGGGGCTTTTTGTGCTCAAGGTGCTTTTTGTGCTCAAGGTGCTTTTGTGCATGAATGTAGGCAAAAAGAGAACAAAGCTGACCTGGCCATAAAGCCACACGACATTCTTGGCTGCAATGATGCCTTTGCTATCCAGGGAGCATTCCCGCTTCTCCCCCTGAGTAAGGAGAGACCACACACCTGAAGTGGTAAAACCAAAAGTTAGGCTCAAGCTTAGTGTGGTCAGAGACAAAATATTTACTAGCTTGATAGTAAACTTTGTACTGGCAAGTAATACTAATAAAAAGTGTTTTTGATGTATGCAATACTTATTCGTATATGCATTAAAACATGTGGTGGAATCTGGGGGCATAATAAAACGGCTGCTTTAGTTAAACCCAGAAGAAGAGTGTCTGGGGGTTATGCTGGAGAAGAGGATGGGAGCAGAGTGAGGGTGCCCGCTTTAACTGCTTCACTGCTGGACGCTGCTACAGCACGGCCACAAAAAGGGTGTTTTTACATGAAGCTACAAGGCCCCTGAACTAATGGTGTTTCCCAATAATATAATTTTCCTCCACTGCCCTGCAGACAAGACACACCCCACACACAGAATAATGTTTTCACTGCTATTTTATCACCAGGCCTAATTTGATTTAGCAAGCCTGGCCCAGATATTTCAAGTGCTTACAAATTAGGAAGTCCTTGTGATTACATGGACAGTGTTCATAAAATTCAATGTATCGTGCAAATTGTAAGCAGGAAAAGATCAGCACAATTTTATTTACTCCACACTCCTGCAGGTTTGACTCCAGTCCAGCTCCCTGGGAAAAGGAAGATGGAGGCTGTATTCTCTCCGCAGTCTATGCAGGACATTGTTGATGTTCATACTCCTTCCATTCTACTTTCAAAACCTTTTAAGAATATTTTCTCCCTTCTTGGCACTTCGATACTTCAGACACCCATTCGTATCTCCTCTGAGAGGTGTGTTCAAGTCTTTTTTTTTTCCCCACGTAAGGGACTCCCCTAGTTATTTGTGTGTTTGAAGGGGAAAAACTTCTTGATGTATAGCTTAAGAGAACAGGGTTAAAGTTTTTCCTTATTTGTATGTTTATATGGATTTGGAGCATGTAGTGTTCATAACCAAGAAGTTCAGAACTGTCCTAGAGAAAGGTGATGGCAGAGGGAATAGATCAAAACTTTCTTGCTGTCCTCATGATCAAGGCCTTCATTAAAATCATAAGAAATAGCAACTCTGCTTCTCCATTTAATTTGCTTTTGCAGAAACGAAAGGCACTCATTTTCCCCTGTGCAAAGTTGTTTGAAGAGCTTAGAGATCCTGGGGCCTGATCAGTGCATATGCGCTACTGGGTTCAGTATGTAACCCCATGAACGGTGCTTCATTCGCTTAGGAACTCGTTCAGCTGTCTGATAAACATCGTCACTCCAGATTAGGCTAAATACAGCACTCTGCCTTCACTTAGCAGGAGTCATCGCTAACAATCGTGTGTTAGATGAAGTAGCCTGGAGGTTCTTTATATTTAACATCAAAGCAGGGCAAAACAAACGCAATTACAGCGCAATAATGAAATTTGTATCTGTTGTAAATGTCCTTAGCTACATAGCAGAAAATCCAGATACAGATGAGCTAAAAACAGCTCCAAAATGAGTGGTGATGGAAAGTTGCAATTTCTTTTTAATTTATGGGGAAAGAGATAGCAGACAGTATATAAACCTCACAAAATGTTTACTTTTTGTTTAAGCTGTGGAGTAAAAATAACTTTCCATTCATCATGTGAGTGACTGTACAATATGAGGCCAACTGGGAAGCTGCTCTCAGCCTCGAGCAATGCGATGTTTTTGAGTTCAGAGGCAGGGGAAGGGGATATTCAGTGCTGTGCCTTGGACTAATGGCCAGCGAACACTCCTTGTAAAGACCTAACGCAAGACCACTCTTCATTTTGCCAAGATAACACTTATCCCACCTAAGAAGAGCAGTGGGGAGTGGGGAAGTGACTTTACTCCTCCTTAGAAACCAGCACTGTTTAATTAGCATTGCCTGTCCCACCTTTGGAAATCAACTCAGCCTTTTTACAGTCTCAGAGCGAGAGCCCAAGAAGCTGGGAACAGGTTGTCCTCTTTCCTAATCATTAATGTGCAGTGGGCAAGCAGAAAATTAACAATAAATCCAGTCAGGACTGCAAACAAGCTAATTCTCTGCAATTTTGGATGAATCTCCTTTTGTCTGGGTCAGGACTGGTGGTGTTTCCCTAAAGGACTTTATGCACCATCCCCATTTTTTGTATCTTAACTACACGTATTTTAGTATATCAAATGCTTCCTCTGTCTGCTGTGCAGTGGCAATTGTTTTAATTTAATGACCAGGTAATGTTCCTTTACTTTTATTGAGTAATGTTGCAGTTTCAGGAGGGATCCTTGCAGCAGAAGATGTGAATATAAGTGAAGACATTAATGTGAATAACCAGACCAGAACGCATCCCTGAGACTGCTGGACTGAAAATACATCTTCTGCTAGCTAAAAAATATAAAAGGCTCTTGAACAAAACTCATCTGAGGTGCAATCCCATTCATTTCCCACAAGTCCTGCAGTGGGGAGAGCCAGACTCTGAAGTTTTCCCTAGATGAGACACAACATACAGGACGACCGCTGAGCTCCCCAGTGAGAAAATGTCGAGAGTCCTTACTCTAGCTGGTCTTGTGGCTCTGCAGACCGCCTGAATCACAAGGTCATGGCATGGTAAGATAGCTAGTTACATCTTCTTAAAACTGGCTAAACATATTTTAAATAATGCACTCCATAAATGAGAAAGTATTTTCCACTGAGGTGGGTTGCATCACCTCAGCTCTCTGAAGATTAAGGTTTACTGCTTGTTAATGCCACTTGCCAAGGACACGTTTTATTGCCTTTGTGTTACTGTATGTCAGTCAGGAATAAATCTCTGTAGAGCTTCTATCTCGCTCTTCAGCCACACATAACCTCATTTATATTCAACAAACTTTCCTTGCCTTCTCTCTCCGTTGCCTCCCGCCCCCTCTTCCTTCAGAGAAGGCATTTCAATGAATCTGTGCAGGCACAATTTAAGACTGAAACGGAGATCTCTATTCAGAGGCTGAACAAATTCTCACCAGCTTCCTTAGACGTAGGGCTAAGCTCCTCGGTTCCCTTCGCCCCTTTGTCTGCAAGTTTTTTGGGGCCAGACTGCCAAGTTCAAGCGAGGCTCCGATCTCTCCTCTTTCACAGGCCTCCTGATTAGTGGCTTTCTTTTTCCAAGACTATAGATACAATTATTAGAAATTCCTTTTTTTGTGAACACATTGAATGAAGGTATGAATGGAGATGCTAAGACGAAGAAAGTGAGAAGCTTAATATAATTTCGGCTTCTGTAGTTAATTAGATTTGGATGGCTTCAGAGGAGCAGCTGTTTTTTTTTTTTTTTTTTTAATTGAAGTTACATAAAGGGCTATTCAAGGTATTTTGGGTGGGGAGGGGAGACTGTATAAAATAAAGAAGCTGTAAGATGGGTTTTGGAAATACGCCCTCTCCCCCTCTTCCTTTTCGGGAAACGGTTGTGGGGAGAGTAAAAAGAGAAAAAGAAGAAATGTCCCATCACCAAAGGGGAGAACAGAATCACTGGTGGTACTGCTAATACCCTGTGGCTGAGGCACGGTAAGCAGAATGCATATTCAAACAGGAAGATTTCTTTTTTTGTTCAGAGATAATCTGAAATGCAGAAGTCTGAAATGCATTCCTTTGCACATCCAGAATACTACATCTCAAACTTTAAAAGGACATTGCCAAGATAGAGATCACATTCAGCATTTAAAGCATTTCAAGAAAATATGTCCCTTCCTATCTGCCTGAAATCTTCAAGTTGCTAAAAGAAGGCACGGATTTTGAAACCCAAGTGATGTTGCAGCAGTTATGCTCTGTGTTTATACTTCACCCTGCCTGGGGAAGGAAATGAGACCGGTCAGCTCCATCTGCTGTTTCACGTCATGCCAGTTTTCTCTTCTTGCACCACACACACTGCAGCTGCCTCTGCAATCCCAGCCCTGCCCAGCATCTCAGTCTTAATTGAATTTTTAAATACATAAAGAGATGGCCAGTAGCAGCTAGGTTTTGCCACCCTTTTTTTCCTTCACCCTAATCTACATGTTAATCCCAAGGCACTTTAGGAAAGCGGCTCTCTTTCACCAAGGGTATTTCAGGAGCTAAATCCTCAGCTCATGCAGACAGATATCCATTGACTGCAATTGTGCTGATTTGTCCTTAGCTAAGCATGTAAGACGGGGCTGTGGGAGAGGGTGTCCATCACTTCAGTCACACCATCACGCTGCACTGATTTCAGGGTGGTGACTACGATTGACTATATTGCTAAATCAATCAGTGTATTTTAGCCTTCTTGCCTAGGTTATCAATAGGATGAATCAGGAAGGAGAATTCTGCTCTTGGTATCCCACTGTATATTTATAGAGGTGGAAGGATGAGAAAACAAAAAAATAATTCAGCTATTTTTCACTGTCAAAATTTTTGCAGTTCAGCAAGAAGTGACACTTACAAAATTCCTGTTTCCTAAATTTGAATTCTCTGATGTCTAATGGTACACGTATACTCACAATGATTTTTTTTTCTCAAAGAGAGGCAGTAGTTTGGGCTTTAGCCCTCTAACCAAGTGCGTGTCTTCTTAGAAACTTCTAGGAGAGCATCTTCTAAGGTAGTGGTCAATGGCTCAATGTCCAGATAGAGACTGGTGATGAGTGGCATCCTGCAGGGGTCCGTATTGGGACCAGTACTGTTTAATATCTTCATCAATGACATAGACAGTGGGATCGAGTGCACCCTCAGCACGTTTGCAGATGACACCAAGCTGAGTGGTGTGGTTGACATACCAGAGGGACGGGATGCCATCCAGAGGGACCTGGACAAGCTCAAGAAGTGGGCCTGTGTGAACCTCATGAGGTTTAACAAGGACAAGTGCAAGGTCCTGCACCTGGGTCAGGGCAACCTCCAGTATCAGTCCAGGCTGGGGGATGAAGGGATTGAGAGCAGCCCTGCCGAGAAGGACTTGGGGGTGCTGGTGGATGAGAAGCTGGACATGAGCCGGCAATGTGCGCTCGCAGCCCAGAAGGCCAATCGTGTCCTGGGCTGCATCCAAAGCAGCGTGGCCAGCAGGTCGAGGGAGGGGATTCTGCCCCTCTGCTCTGCTCTGGTGAGACCCCACCTGGAGCACTGCCTCCAGCTCTGGAGCCCTCAGACTAAGAAAGACACGGACCTGTTGGAGCAGGTCCAGAGAAGGGTCACGAAAATGATCAGGGGGATGGAACAGCTCTCCTATGAAGAAAGGCTGAGAGAGTTGGGGTTGTTCAGCCTAGAGAAGAGGAGGCTTCGGGGAGACCTTATTGCAGCCTTTCAGTACTTAAAGGGGGCTTCTAAAACAGATGGTGGCAAACTTTTTAGCAGGGCCTGTTGCGACAGGACAAGGGGGAATGGCTTTAAACTAAAGGGCGGTAGATTCAGACTAGATATAAGGAAGAAATGTTTGACGCTGAGGGTGGTGAAACACTGGCAGAGATTGCGCAGAGAGGTGGTGGATGCCCCATCCCTGAAAACATTCCAGGTCAGGTTAGACGGGGCTCTGAGCAACCTGATCTAGTTGAAGATGTCCCTGTGCATGGCAGGGGGGTTGGATTAGAATGACCTTTAGAGGTCCCTTCCAACCCAAACTATTCTATGATTCTATGATTCTATGATCTCTGAGATCTTCACTACTTTATCAATATTCTTTTTTAATTGACTGGTATGTTGGGAAGGAAGTGATTTGTCAGCACACCCTATAAGTCTCATTTCTTTCTCTTTCTCCTCTATTTGGAGCTGAAATAGAAGTTCTTATGAACTTAAAATTACTAAGAAAAAACAGAAATTAAGCTCAGTTTCCCAAAATGTCTGCAATGATTTGCTTAGGGAAAAAAAAAAAGGTTGTTAGCACGGTATGAGGTTTTGAATTGTTATTTTTTTGAATTAAAAAAATGTTATGAAAATGTTGAAATGAAAAATTACTTTAAACTGAAATAAGAAAACATTTAATAAAACATTTCAGACTTCTGAGTGATTTTTGTCAAATTTGTCAACACATTCTTAAAACATTGTGAAAACAGGAAAAAAAAAAGTGTGAAAATTTTTCCAGCTACTTCATGTTGGATTCAACTATACCAACCTTTTGTCAGTTCAGAACAGTATAAATACCATCCTTCCTTATGACACTTGAGAAGAAAAAAAAAAAAAAAAAAGAAGAAAAAGCTTGATTTGCCCTGTAGATTTAACAGTTGGAGAAAAGGTGTAGGTGCCTAGACTAACAATGAACAGTGTTGGTGGGTTTACAAGAATTCTGGCATGAACTTCGGGGTTCAAGACTGAGTGGATGGTCTAAGAGGAAGAAAAGGCTGCCAGAAAATATGTGTGGTATCGTTCTCAGGAGACAGGGTAGCAGCACCAAGAAATGGAGTTTGTGGCATTTGGTTTCTGGTTTAGAGACCAGCTTCCAGTTGCTAAAGCAAGCAAGCCACCTCCAGCATAGTCATGATGCAGAGATGCTTTCTTTTACTGTAAACATCCTCACTTGGTTACTAGAGGCTCCAAGCTCTATAAAGTCGGAAAAGCAAAATAAATTATCATGCCTGGAGTTCATCACTTGCCACAACTAGCTCCTTCCACTACCCAAGATAAATCTTTTTTAACTAGCTTAGTTACCTCTAAACTGTTGTGCAGTTCTACCCAAAAAAACATTTCTCATTTTGCTGTTAACCTTTACCTTTCTATTAATTGTTCTCTCAGAATAAAGGTATGTGTTCATGTTAAGGGAGTGTCTGCTGCTGGGAAGAGCAGGAAGGAAAGACAAAGGATGAGGTTATGGTTATTAGGAACCAACTGGATTGCCCATATGCAAGGGTCTTGGCTAAAATATTGGTGGAACTTAAAGTATTGGTATGTGACATAAACCAGATCATTTGAAGGAAATAGAAACATGACAGAAGAGCTGTCATTGGAGTGGTCAAGAAGATACTGAGAAATAAGCAAAATCAGCACTGACGAACAAAAGGAAATGGGTGGTGGGAGCAGAAAGGTTTATTAATAACTTGTTGAAAAAATCACCAGCAACTTTTTCCTGTGCCTTCAATAGATAAGCTCAGTAGCAATTCTGGTCCAAATATCTGTGCCTTGAATTTAAATTCACTCTTTAACTATTTGCATAGTGACCTAAAAATTCCCTTTCTGTAAATATTCCCAACAGGATAAGGTGGATATTGAAATGTTTGCACACAAAAGGTGTAGTCACTGTGAATGCAATTCCATTTAAAAAGTGTTGAGCAAATATTCAGAGAAAATGAGAATAAAACGAATGAAAAAGGCTTTAAGGGGGTTTGGAAAAGAGGCAGGTGAAGTCATTGTGATAGTGCCATGTCAGATTAGAGCTCTGAAAGGGCTGTAGGGTTCAAAGTAGTTACGACATTATTTACCCCTCCAATAAAACAAGTATTATTTTTACTCACATTAATCAGTAGACTTGTAAACCCATTAGAGAACATAGTCCATGTATAATAGGAAGGAGAAAAATCAATGTAGAATGGTAAACTAGTAACAATGAGTGAAACTAAACGAGTTTTCTGCGATTTCCTACCTTTTCAAATTGCATTACTTATTAGAATAAACCCTTCAGGGAGCTTGCTGTAGACCTGACTGAAATACTGTAGAACAAATTGGTAACTAAATGGGGCATCAAAATAAAAGAGTAACTCAATAATATAATCCTTTATCCAGAGGTCTTAACTACTAATCTGACTCTATCGCTGGGCTGTCTGATTTGATATGTTTTTTCTAAGTGTATTCAGATTCAATTACCTTGATTGGAGAATTACATGGCACTCATCTGGAAGTAACTCTACTGCAGTCAGGGAACCACAGCCTTATGAAGCAGCTGCCTTGCTCTCAGACATCAAGTTGCCAAGAGCCTGTGGTCAGAAGATGGCTAAGAAGGAAACTGGTGGGCTTCAAAAATGCCTAGGAAGTGTTCAAGCTAATTATATCCGTGACCTCCAAGAAACGGTCTCCAGACTGGGACAGTGTTTAAAATGACAGGAAGGACTTGAAGGAACCTTCATGAAACAGCTGTGGTTGGTGGGGGCTACCATAACTGCTGCATTGTCCTGATGCAGAAAGAGCTGACTTTTGTTGATGTTCACATTATGGAAGTACAGAGAAGCTGATACCAGGAAGAAGGCTTCATTATCTTGGGAAGTGTAAGGTCCTGATGAGCCTTTCTACTTTGAATCACTGGGCCAAACCTTGATCCCTATTATTTCCTTATGTTTCCTTATGTTCAGTGGAAAGGTGCAGTTGCATCCAGAAAGGATCTTGGGTCACCTCACGTAAATGCCTACAGTTAGGTAGGGAAAAATTTAGAACTAGGAGATAGTAAAGACCTTACTAGTATTATAAAACACAGTGCAGCTAACGAACCTAAATAAACTACATTTTTACATTTGCAAACCTGTATGTTGCAATAACTCATGAATGAATAACCCCCTGCCCACACACAAACACTGCTGTTTTAAAGAGTGAAAAACATGTTTTGTAGCATCAGAAAAGGGTGAGGAATAAATATATATCTCAGCTGATACATTGTTATCTTGGATTTTAAATAGTTCTGTGTCCTCTTGTTTCTATTAAATCAGAACATTTTGCACTGCAATCATCTTAAGAAAATCTCCTTCACCAAGCAAAATGTACTTTGAATATGTTAAGTAATAATGAAATCCAGTTATTGTGATTGCAAACATTCATCTTAAGTTAGATGGATGGTTCCCTTCAAACCTGGGTTTGTTGACTGTTCTGAGCACAGAACTGGCAAATGCTCTCTGTCTGTTCCTAATACTTTTGAGATTATTTTCTCTGTCTTGTATTCCAAAAAGTAGTCAGATGGGAATAACTCCTGCTCTTGATACTGTTAACATGATCCATAACTCTGTGAGTGAGTCATCGGGTCACAAAAACATGACTATGACTGTATAAAGAACAGGTTTGAGAAAGTAGGTCTTATATTCACTGATTGCTCATCACATTTGTCTGTTTGAGGAAAAGATCATGCACAGCTTCCACACAACAGGAAAGACAGGCAGAGCCAGGACGTGTGATAGTGGGATTGTGCGTGAACCCCGCTCACGTAGCTCTCTCCATAGCACGGCCTGTGGCTGCACAGGAGCAGAAAATGTAAATTGGAGTTTTTGCTTCTAGAAACAGTTCAGCATTGACCAACCTATAATCCGGCCAAGGGCATGACGCGTTCTTCAGAAAGTTATGAGGGGGGAGAAAGCTAAGCTCTCTCTCCAAGAGCTCGTTATCTACGTTGTGGTGGGAGAGACTCATGTCATCTACTGAAACTGGAATAACAGCGGTGCCAACAATTAGACAGGCAAAATAAAGGATGTTTGAGCAAAACTGAGCTGAAAGTTTTCATTGGCTTACTACAAGTTGCTGCCATGTGTCATGGGAATAACAAATTCCTGGAGGAATTGCAAGCGTGGCAAGCTCTGTGGGAGAAGTGAAATCTCTTATTAGACCGAGAGACACATTTTGGGAAAAAATGACAAGTTTTGGAGGTACACAAGCCCTTCTTCAGGTCTGAAACAGAAGCAGTAATATTCAAAGCTAAAGAAATGTGGGAAAAAAAGGGACTGAGTTTATCTAAGATCTTAATGAGATAGATTTGGTAAAAGAGGAGGCAGTTTACACCCAGGAAGTACAGGTTACAAAAACAGAAGGGTGATGCTGTTGGGCTCGTTTTTTTTCATCCCACTGTGTACTCTCCAGTTACTGTGCCTGCTTGTATTCAGAATGAATATTCTCACCTTTGTACTTTCCTTTGGACATTACTGCTTCTGTCTCAGACCTGAAACGGGGCTGTGCGCTCTAAATGTCTGCTTTTTCCAGCTCTATTCTTTGGTCTGAAAAAGGATATTACTACTTCTCCCTGCAAACCATTTTCTGCTAATCACTTCAGAACATTGTAGATACGACAAAAACTGTTTCCTGATTTGAATGAAAGAAGGGACGACGCTCTGGCTGTGCTGAAGATCCAACCAGTGAAAATTTGACCTTTTGTTAGACCAATCTGATCAGCCAGCCAAATACATGCAGTGAGGTCCGTGCACATCGGAATGGATGGACGTCTTCATCAGTGCTTGCCCACTTAATCCAGACTCTTCTGTTCAAGGTACGTAACAAGGTATCAAAAATACATAGGAGACAACTCCATGATGCCCAGTTCTGCAATGCAGTCCGGATAGACAATGCATAAAGTTTAGAAGAATGACATCGATATAAGAAACATGACCCATCCTACAAGAATTGATGTACACAATGGTGGGTCAAGCCTATGAATACAAATAGTGAAAATTAACCCTTTCCCCATCTCCTTTCCAGAGAACCAGGGGTGGAAAGTGAATCCTCCCCGCCCCCCCAAAAAAAAGTGTTAGCAGGAAAAGGAGAGAGTTCTTGCCACCTCCCAGGGACCAAAAAATGTTGACAGGACAGTATAGATAGCAGATTTCAGTGGAATAGAGACATTATTCTGGAGAAATCACCTATATTGTTTTTGATTATGGATTTTTAGCTGACCAACATAAATGTAGTGCTTAGAGAGCCTAGATGTGATAATGGTGGTTCTGAGCCTTAGAAAGACACTAAAAAATGGTTTTCAAAGAAATCCTTTTCATTTAACCAGTATACTATGGCAATAGATAGGGGATTAGATTAAACTAAAACCAGAAAATCCTTTGAAGATCACCCCATCACCTTTCCACCGCAAAATCAGTTGGTGCATTCTCAAAATTCTTCTTTCCGCTCACTTTTACCAGGAGAACCAAGGCTTTCTCCAATAGAGATTCCTTTGGAGTCTATTCCAGGTTTTGAATGAGGTTTTCATAAGGATTTTCCTCCCTAATATTTTCCATTGCTTAATTTCATCCCATTATATCTAATTACACTCCCCTGAGCAACTTGAAACTATTCTTATCCCTCCCTTCAAATACTTACAGACAATTATCTTGTTCCCTATCCCTATTTGCCAAGTTACAGTTATTTAGTTGTTTTAACCTTCTGTTCCATTAATTTGACTTTCCTGTTATCCAAAGGCTATACAGTACCTTACTTAATAAGAACGAAAGATTTAGAATGACTCATATTATTGTAAGCATAATGGGTTAGGTTTGCAAAATATTTGTCTCCTCTTTGCAATCATAGTCACAAGTATTCCATCACATTTGAAACTCCTAGTTCCTGGCATTCTGGGGATGGTTATCAAAAAGGTTTGACCTTTTAATAATTTCATAATTGATGCACTAGTGTGCTGCTGCTGAGTATTATTGACTTCAAGGATTTATTAACTTTCTTCTTCCATTACATGAGAGAAAAAAAACAAAATAGCTACCTTATTGTTCCACACTGGTGATGTCATCTAAGGATTCTTGATCAAGACTTTGGAATATCAATCAAGGAAGAGACTATCTGAGGTTAACTGTAAGACCAGACTTACTGGATGACTTCTGTAACACTAAATATTTGTGGCACAGCTTGTAGACTACTGGCTTTCAAACATATCTGAAGTTCTCCCAAAGAGAAAATTTTACAGAAGAGAGGGAATAGTAGTTTGGTAGAGTCATGTGAACTAAATCACTAAGTTTTGGGTCAATACAAATGTTCCATTCTGTTCAGATTCATGTTTTTAACAATAACAAAACCCTGGTCAATTAAACCTTGACTTATCTCACCTGAAGGCAGCCATATAGAAGATAAGCATGCAGACTAACCTAGTGCTCTGCAGGCATCTCTAGAAAGTGATGTATTTTACCTGTCTTTGATATTGATCCTGGCGTATAACATGCTGCTAGAGCATATTTTCATGATCTGCCAGTAACACAAAAACAGAAAATACTTTGGACACAAGCAGCTTTGGAAACAACTCACCAGGCTGAAATACTCTCAAAAACCTAAGGTATTTAATGAGCAGTGGCATTAATGAAGCCTTTTACCTTATCAGTTTGGGTGGCTTATTCTTCTAGCTTCCACTCCTTTCCCTCACCCCGTATCCTGTATGATGAAAAGCCATGATGCCTTCCAGCCCCCCCTTACATCCCACAGCTCTCCCCTGGGAAAGGGCAGCCTGCGTACCGCCAGAGATGTGGGAAAGTCCCCACCAACTGCTAGGTACCCAGGCTGGATAGATACCTACTCACACAGCACAGCCTTTTTCTCTGCGTGACTATTGGATCTCCTCCTCTAGCCACTCGCCAATCTCATGTGCCTCTTAGGAACGTAGTATCACCAGAATATTACAGGAGAGTTATAAACCCATCTTCAAATCTGACTGAAACTGGCCAAGAGATCCCAGAGTTATTAAGCGGAGAACACAGCTGGACAAATGATAGTACGATCACAGCAGTCTTTTTTCCCTTCAGAAACTCAGCTAAAGAAAGAACAAACCCTTTAGACAGAATTAAATCATAACTTTTTTTTTTTTTTTTTTATCAGGGACTTGCTATCATTTTCCCCCTTGCTGCCATGAAAATTGAGAAACTGGGAATCCAATTACAAAGGCTAGATAAAAGGGAATGATAGTGAAGAATTTTAATTGGATGGAAAAGACATTGAATGCATGTTCACTAGATACGTGTTTCAAAAGCCCTAGCACTACAAGTGTACAGGCAGAGGTCACTGTAGGAAGGGATATAAGGTGACTTAAACACAGAAACAGTGAACTGTGGCTCTGGTTTTCAATCAATAGGGCCAGCGAGAGCTGCTGGACCTCCGGTGCAATTGATTACTTCAAGAGGTAGTAAATAGTGATACTGACATTTAGAATGTGGCCAAAACAAAATTGCTCATCTCTTTTGTCAGCTTTATTTAAAGTGCGAAAACCCTCAGCAGCAGGTACCAGGGGTTTGGTAACCTTTTATTTCCAAGGCTTACTATAAGGAAAAGGGACCTGTTTGGGGCTCTGTTCTGAATAGCTCTTACTCTGCGTTTTATTATTATTATTATTATTATTATTATTATTATTATTATTATTATTATTATTTCTGTAAACTGCTGCAGCAAAAAAAAAAAAAAGAGATATTCTGCTCTTTCATGTACAGCATGGTGACCCAAAGTCCTCTTGATACTTTAAATTAGAAAAGTCCGAGTTGTTTGGCTTGAAATATGATTTGAACTGTGCAGAACTTTCCTCCTAAGCATGGCAAGCAGCAGTCATTTAAGCCCTGCTAAGGTAAGCAAAACCAGTTTGCGTGCAGGAAGACTCAAAATTTAAATCCAGCTGAGCCTGAGCATTCCTCAAAACATTTTGGTAAAATGTATCTTGTGATATCTCCAGACCCTTGGGAAGCTGGCATTTAAATTACAGTGCAAACCCAATGGCAAAACTCCCACTCATTTCAAGGATGTCAGGATTTCACTCATCAGAATGAGATCGTGTATCAGACCTCCTCGTTCAGCCCCGGTGAATAGAGGAGCGTGCCACCTGATGTATCCGACTACAATTCAGGCTGAGGCGTGTGGTTTTAATCTCTTTCTTTGAGAGAGCAGCCCAGCATCTGACAAGACTTTGGAGTTAGGATATATACCATGAATTAAATTCCTTTGCTGCCGGGCTCTGTTTGTGGGGAAACTATTTACCTTTAAAATGATGCACTTTCTCAGACCTGTCACTGTAAAGCAGACCCACACCTGACTATAGCTTCTGTTAATGGACCTGGAGGAGTTTTATTGGAAGGACTGCAGGAAAAGAGAAACAGCCACACCAGGTTTGATGGTCCATCCAGTGAAGTTGTTGATGCTAGGTCTTCCAAGGAAAAGATATAAACATGCCCATAATGGTTACTATAAAGATCCTGCCCACAGCAGAAATGTTCCCCTAATCCATATGTCTGCAATGCGGACAATGAAATATCCTTCTCTTACACTGGAAACATGGAGCTTCCTCCCGCCCTTCCTTCTCAGACATCCTTCAGGAAGGACAGACAACCCTGCCTGCACAAACTGAGAAAGAGTCACATCTTTAAAGAGAGAAAGAGGTCAGGGTTTACACAAATTAACCTCTAGTTGTACTTGTTGATCCCACAAAACCGCTACTATACTGTGTTTAGCTATGGCCTCATTCTTTGGTGTTAGTGACAGTTAAAGGCATGCACTGGTTTTTGCACTGTAAAGGTGAACTCTGAACCTTGTCTTGTATCTATATGTACATGCGTACATGTTTGTGCACCCATACAGACACAGAGATAGTTCTTATATGGCTAGGCTTAATGGGACCTGACAAAAATACCGATAACACACATTAAACTGCTGTATAATTGGTGGGGTGGGAAAAGAAGGGAAGGGAAGGGAAGGGGAGGGAAGGGAAGGGAAGGGAAGGGAAGGGAAGGGAAGGGAAGGGAAGGGAAGGGAAGGGAAGGGAAGGGAAGGGAAGGGAAGGGAAGGGAAGGGAAGGGAAGGGAAGGGAAGGGAAGGGAAGGGAAGGGAAGGGAAGGGAAAGTCAGTGATGTTGCTCACTGTGATGTGCAGAGATCCCAAGATTAGTGGCGATGCAAGCTGGAAAGTCTATTTGTTTGAGTCTGGAAGAGGACAGCCATGTTTTTACAGTGTTCTGGCCTAACAGTGGAAGCCTGGTGCTGCCTCACCTGTTCTGCCTCCACATAGAACCACTCTGAAGCCAAAAGGAGAGTACCCATCTTCCTATGTCCCAACGATGTAGCAATGTACCGTGCTGGATGTGAACTGGCACACACCATCTCTGCACTCATAGCATGACCAATTCATAACCCGCTTGACCTGTTACGGCGTACTAAAGAGCTGACTGCATTGCTTTTTGGGAATAGTTTTATTCTCCTCCACTGTCTGAAAGGTCAAACATCCTTGACCTCCACAAGTAATTGGTAATACTAAGACATGCCGGAGAACTGTTTTTTTCTGTGCAATTTAAAATGACATTAGGGAAAAGAGAGATAAAATAATTGAAATGGTCACTTTTAACACTTTTATTTTTACCTCTAGTTCTAATAAAAAATGCCATGTAAGTATACAAAACTTCAGATAATTTTCTGAGATCAATGCTTATGCAAGAACCTCAATATGTACCAGAGGGACTGAAGATGAAAAAATAATTATCTCTCTACATCTTCTCTAGATCAAAGTCTCCAAACCCTCTCCTTTGCCACTTTAAGGATATTTATAACACCTTCAAAATAAACTTTTATATAGACCTAGTATTTTCAAGTAGAATTTTATCTTTTTATAACTATTTTAAACTAATTTGACTGTCCATTAGCCGAGTTGTAAGGAGACATATTGACATCTGTACCTTTCAATAGCAGCCCTCCTTCTCTACCCTAAAGGTTGTTCCAACTCGCAAGCTGTTTCCTTTTCCAGTAGGTGATTACAGACACTATTGCCACCACCTCTAAAGACTTGCAATCCCTCTTTCTGGAAACCAGCTATAAGTGTTATGTAAATATATATAACTCTGTTGAATTATTTTCTTGCCCTTCCCATGCTACGGATTTATCTACTATTAACTTCTGTTAAAACACACACCCTCCTTATCTTGAAAGAATCAGGCACAGTCTGTCTGAAAACAAACTTGATTATAAGGCAGCAATAACAGATGGCAGCAAGTCAAAGAACATTATAGATGTCATTTGCCAAAGGAATTTTCTTACAGCTTGTGGACACTGAATTATTGACACAGAGTTTGGTTTTTTTTGGGCGGCTGGCTTTTTTTGCAATGCTGTTTTCATTATAATATTATGACAGTAAAGTTTTCTACAGGCTATCATTATAGTTTGCTCTGTAGCTCTTCCTAGAGGTTCCTTTTGGGGCCTAAGC
Organism: Aptenodytes patagonicus; assembly: GCF_965638725.1. NCBI lineage: Eukaryota > Metazoa > Chordata > Aves > Sphenisciformes > Spheniscidae > Aptenodytes > Aptenodytes patagonicus. The sequence goes on from NC_134981.1 coordinate 5,270,620, forward strand.
ATGACAGACATATAGGTGAGATAATTAATCTCAGAAATGTTTAGATATTGACTATTGACTGATCTAATCTAGTCATCAAGAAGTCCCTTTGGATACAGCTAAGAGGAAATCACCACGAAATGGTAATTCAGCCGACCTAGCTTAGGTAGCTAACCGGCAAGAAGGGCTTTATCATTAAAGTGCCCATTTCCCTCCATTGATTATAAAGGAAATTTAGACAACTAGTTCAGACAAAGAACCACTGAAGACAACTATCATTTTCTGAGAATAAACCTGTCCAAAAGACAGTCCATGGTTCTCAAGAAATCATTCAAAAAGGACTACAAACAGAAGTACGAGAGGTTATGCATATTTACAGTGAGACAGTTCTGAGGCGTATGATTAGCCACAGACACAGTAAAAATCATCTATTAGTAAGCACAGCAATTTTTTGCAGATGTCATAGTAGGGAGAATTTTAAGGAAAGAATGGTGGAGGTGAAGAGAGCAGTTTCTGAGGATGTTTTCAAGGAATGCCGTCCATGCACTGTGGGAATGGGAGAAAAAAATTATCTTGCTTGTGAAATTTAATAAAAAATGTCATAACTCTGGCACTGCAAGTAGGAGGGAGTAGGGAATGACCATACTGCTTATATACAAGGAAGCACTGTGCATGGTGGAGATATAACATAAAAAGTCTTTGATAGAAAGAAGTTTGTGTTGAAGCAACGGACGGGAAGAACCTTTGGAAAGATGCACAAAAAGGAGCAGCGTCTTCAAAACAATGGGCAAACAAAATGGTCTCCGCTGAAGTCTAGGAAAAGTAAATGCTTGATTTTCTTTTGCTATTGCATTTCTGCAGGGCTTTATAGTACTTATCTGTCTCACTTTCCTAACCAATGATATTTGCATATGTTTTACGTGCAGTTCTGAGCTTACACTAATAGCTGGTGATGGACTCTTGTGTGTATTTAAAGGCTGAAGACTATTCAGAAAAGACACTGGAGCCTTTCCCCATGGTATCTTGCTGATCCCTTCCCATTTTTGAGGAAGCATTGGCGGGACAGGAGACTACCTGGATCTTTGCAGCTCAGTAAATCATTCATCCACTTACTGATATCATCAGGCTGGCACCAACAGCTAAAGGAGATGACTGCCACACCTAGTGTCTAGGTGAAATTTCCCTTGCTGCATTTTTAGCCCACGATTACTTTCTTTGGGCATGAGGGGCATGAAGAACAAATAATAATTATTTTTTTCTTTGCAGCAGTCTTTTATGTATCTCGGGATTGTTATACCTTCAGTCGTCTTTTCTCCAAACCAAGCAATCCATTTTTTTCAATTCTCCTTTGTAGACCATGCTTTCAAGACCTCTAATCATTCTTCCTGATCTTCTCTGAACTGTCTTCAATTAGGCCACATCTCTCTTGATGTTTACTGAACAAAGTCATCTGGATCTGCTGAATTTGAAGTAAACACAAACAAATAGTGGTGCAAAGCTGTGCTGGAGCACAAGAGGCAAAGACTGTGGTTGAGAACAAGACAAGTTAAAAATTTCTTATCCTCAGTCTATGTGTGTTCTTGGGAGTTGTCAGCTGACCCCTAAGGAATGCTGAGCCATTGGTATTCACCATCTTTATTCAAATTAAACCACATAAATAAAAAGTGCCAACAGACAACAGCCTTTGAAGATACTGAATCTCTAACGCATATTGCTTTTCATTGCTGTGCTTTATTTTCACTCAAATAATAATGAGATTTTGGAGAGGAGATAAGGCTGGGGGGCACACCTGAACCTGCACCTGGGAAGTGCTGCTGGTTCTGGGCATTGGAGTCTGTGGGCTTTGGTTATCCACCAGCTCTACTTGCTTTGAGCAGCCTGACATCTGCAATTACTGGGGACCAGTATGTACCAAGCTAAAAAGTCTCACGGCAAGTAGTCACATAAAAGGAAGAGTATCTACATTTTCTAAATAAACTCCACTTTCTGGATTTCCCAACTTCCCAGCATCTCTCCAGCTTTTTAGGTTGTTCGCTTCCTTTCAGCAACAGCTCGTGTCTTCATGCTCACTTTTCATTCCTCTCCACAGTAGCCAGGTTCACAATTGCCCTCCCAGTGCTGCTCATCCACAACGTTGTGCATCCATCCCCTCTGCATGTGTTTGCTGGCTTGCATCATTCTTGTACAACATAAACTTCCCACCCCACAGTTTATACTTTCTATCTTTCCATTCTCTGCTTCTTCACCAAATGTCCCCTCCAAAGAAAAATTGCACCCAAATATCTGGTAAAACCAGTCCTGACTCAATTTAACATAAGCCCCATTCTCCAAAAGTTGCACCCCGCTTTCAGTACCTGACATGCTTTTGTACCTCTCCCTTGCCTTGCTGACTTCCTGAACGCTTAGCGGGAAGAGGTTTCAGGGACCCTGCATTGCACACTGTTGGAGATCAAAGTCTTCTCTTTGATCTCAGAAGACCCGGAGCCTCCCCTCTCTCCCTGCCGTTCCCCTCCACCACACCTTACCTTCACAACATTTTGAGAGAGGCAGTAAAATGGGGAAGAGAGAGAAAAAGGCAAGGTGGAATTTTCCTGGATTTCCCCTGTTCCCTCAGGGTATACTCTGCGCCTCTCCCCTTCTCCCTAAGTTATATCCGCCAGCCTCAGAACCGGTCTCCTAATGTTATGTGATCTCCATACACAATGGTAAGTAAAGCAGTGCAAAAGCCTTGGGCGTCGTAAGAAAAAAGCACATTAACTACGGAAAGAAAAATCCTGAACAAGAGCAAAGCCACAACGTTTTGCAGCATAAGGATTAGCTACCGCAGAATATACTATTAAAGGTAAATTATTGCTGCTATCATTATCTTTATAGCCTGATGGATGCGGTAAATATTTATAGCAATCCAGTAAGGTCAGGAATTCTGTATTATTAGAAATGAAAACAGCCTCTATTTTAGTTTTGAGGAAAACTAACTAACTAACTTCTGATTTTCTGTTGAAAAATGACCTATGTATATAGGCCTTCATTGGATTATATCTTAATGCAGCTTTTTCTGTCTCTGCTTTCTGGCTTTGGCTGGATGTAGTACTAGGAGCAGCTCTGCAGGTTCAGGCTAGCTCATTACACTAGTCCTACCCCTAAATCAAAGCAATGACCTGCATGGAGCTCCAAGCCGGCTCCATTCACTCCTTCACAGGGTCATGCAACAACACACAGAAAATGGAAACATATTGCTAGACCTCTAGTAAGAAGTGCAGAGTGGTTCGGTGTCCTCAGTGCAACAAGAAGGTTTCACCTCCTCTCCTTAAGCCAACGTGGGACCCCGTCAGTCCTTCTTTTCAGTCTCACGGGGCCAGGCAGAGAGCCACCAAGGTCACCACAAACTCCCTCGTGGCAGAACCATGCAGCAGGGACTGCTACATGCCGTGAGACAGCGGAGGAAACACAGCCTGGTGAGATAACTCTAATCAACTAACAGCCCTGAATAGAACAGGGAACAAAACATGTCGGCTGTCACTTATGATAGCACACGCTGTCCAATTTCATTCAATTGGCCTACTTTAATACTCATCTCCTTTCCTATTTAAGCATAGGTGATTCTTAATTAACTTTTCCTAACATGTCACTCTCAATTGTACTCACTGTATGCATTATCCATTCCCGATATTTTGGGGAAAGGACACGTTAGAACAAACAGCTTTCCAGTTATGCATAAATGGGGCCATTAGGAACACATACACCTTAAAAAGTTTAGTCACTTGAGTATATGCCTCTGGCATGCCTGATTTTATTTTAGTATTTCCTTGTGTGTAAGGAGAACACTGAAACCTCAAATTGTACAGACAAATGAACACCCGAGTTCATGAATTTTATTTTCCCTCCCAACTCTTTCATTCTAGAAAGGTCACTGAGGAAGGCTCTGTGTTTTATACTGGTCACATTTTTGGTATGTATTGCTCTTTCAACAAAAAAGCTAAGAGCCCCACACTTCCTCCATCTTAGTCCCAGTTTTCTCAACTGCTACATTCTCCATTAACTTCAGGGTTTTTTTGATATTATAATTGAGTGAGCAGTTGCACTCAAGAGGCAACACAGAAAATAGCATATCAAAGCTTGATCTTTCTTGAACGATATCACAGATACTACATCAGGTTCTGTCTTGTCCATGAACATCACCTCACCCTTTCTAATTTGGCTCAATTCCTTACCGTGCCTATCCACGCCAGCAACATTCTTTAGGTTTTCTCTGTATGGTTTCAATTCTATATTCACACAGGATGCAACATAAAATGATGTGCACAAAATAGAGATCAGCCTGAATCATGAAGGTCAGGTCCGGTTCCCAAGAATACTCATGTCTGGGAGCACCAAATCTGGGGAATGAAGGCTTTTCTATTTGATAAAGCTTGCAGTAAATGGCACGAGCTCTCAGACGCCCACCTTTCACTGTACTGATTCTGCTAAAGTTACATCAGAAAAGCTCCTCTTTTGCTAAATCACAGCTTTCAAGGCTTCTTGTTGAGACTACAGCACCACTTGAGTCAGAGCTGGCCTAAATAAGAATAACAAGGCAAATAAGGAAAAGACATTTGGGGGGGAAGAAAAAAAGAAAAAAAAAAGAGGAACTAGGTTGCTCCAGCAACAGGAAGAGGAAGAGAAAAGGAAGATTGGAGTGGAGAAGTCCCAAAGACCTGGGATTTCCATTTCTGTTGCAATAAGGAAGGGATAATAGTGATGGAGGCAGTTGCTGCCCCACATTGCCCAGCTCCAACCCTCTCCTCTTCCTCCATGGAGGAAGCAGCAGGGTCTAAAATAGCTGGCTGGGCCACAGCTAGTTTGCCTCTGTTCCCTCTTTCTTAGGAATCTCATCTCCAGGGTGGTTGCCTGCCTTGCTCATACCCTGACATGGGCACTGTGTCCAGCAATAAATTATTGTTTCTGTGAGCCAGCGCCAGGAGACCTTAATGCAACAGAAACAAAGCACAGCCCTGAGATCCCATCTCTGCCAGAAAGCCATCCTACTGAGTTCCCCTGGGGAGTTTTTAATCGACTACAGGTAGGTTAAAATCCAAGAGGGGGGGGAGAAAAAAAAAAAGGTGTTTTCTAGTGCTCTTAGCTGCAGTTTTCTTGGAGTGACAATGCATTACTGTCGGTTGCTACTTCATTTTCATCCTCTGTAAAAATGAGGTCTCTCATAATTAGTGTCTGGAAAGATAGCAGGTGTCCAAGACTGGATTTTTTTTTCCTTCTTTCTCTTTTTTCTTTTGTAGCATAAAGGTGAGTTAACAACACTGTCTGTTCTGCTGAACTCAAGCTAGATCCAGCTGAACTTCAATTCATCCCAGCAGCAAACTGTTTATTAAAGACCTGTCAAATGCCCATATTCTGTGGATCATCACAGGAGCTGACAGTGCGACAAAGGCTTGAAATCCAGTGCATATCACTGGAGGATGCCATTAAAATGAAAGTGAGACCAAAACCTCGCAGCTGTCACTCATTATCTAGGACATTCTCACACAGTACATCTCACATACTTCCCTTTATCTAACATGGGTCTCCTCTTCTAACTTCCCCATTTTCACTGTAATTAAACAGCTTTCGAACAAAAACATTTTGAAACAAAAAATCCATAAATCTCTATTAAGATGTGCATTTCTACTCCACTTGGGGTTCTTCTGCATGACCAGTTAATCACCGTATCTCTCTTTGGTCACCTGCCGCTTATTTTATGGGGTGTTATATTTTAGAGCTTGAAAAGAAGAATAAATAGGAATGGCTGAATTTCAACCATTCAAACAGAGCTTTTACAAGAAAAAAATTTCATCAGCCACTTGCCCTTATCTCAGACCAAGCCTGAACATAACTTTGTTCCAGTTCAAATGAGACAGGCTAATAATGGTTCTGTCCTCATTATTTTTTGGATTTTCTCCCGTTTTTCCAATTCCGGTTTTGACTGGGAATTTAACGGCTGTGATAGCTAGATCAAAGCTGTATCAGTGCTGCCAGTGAACAGTTCTTAGTCATGAGAAAAGGCTGGTCTTAGCTGTATAGACCAAAGGTAGGAAATACCCGCAGCCTCATAAGCTTGTTCTTTAAATGCTCGATATCAGCCTGTCAGACCAATTTTATACCCATTTAGCTCCATCAACATCACAGACACTACGCCAGAGCAAAAATAATGGAGTGTTGACTCAGGCTTCTATAATTTTTAAGTCATTCTTGATTTACTTTAGGCTACAGTATATTTAATTGCTTCTTGTCTTCACTGTTGAACCCAGGTCTCAAGGTACTCTTCATTGCAAAACCAGTGGCCAAAGGAAGATGCAAATACAGGACAAAATCAACAGTATAATTACTTCACTGTGATCTCATCATATGTCCTACGTAATTATGAAACGGTTCCACTTTTTCATGTCTATAATTGCTGCAAATTCATGTTAAAAGGAAGGTCATCCATATTAGCACAGCTTTCAGATTTATTACACTACTCTGTCACTGCTTTGATGTTAAAGATTTTGACAAATATATTTGGTATAAAAAGCCATATTAAGGGTAATTATGTCATTTACACATGGATTTTTGTGATTAAAGAATTTTATTTTTAGAATCTCAGTGCACAACTTACCTTACATTGTAATTATTTAAAAGTTTTATTTTGCATTAATATATACACAACTGCTACAAAAATTGTCAGAATAATTCTAGTATGACTGCAGGTTAAATTCTGTTCCATTAAGAACAGAGAGTTAATAATGCCAGTCATACACTTAAACTTAGGGTTAATTATACATGTTTAAAAAAATATTCTACGTGTAATTACAGTGGAATTGCAGTAAAACTGCTATGCAATGAAAAACACTCCATTACCCAGCATACCTGAGGCAGGTGGAAACTTAACTAAATCAGATGACTTAGTATTTAAGCCAGGCACTTGGAAAGTTTTTCAGGGACATGTCAGTTAATAAAGAACGGCAAAAATACAGGGATTTTTTTTTTTTTTTTTAATCTTTGATAAATTACAGTTAAGGCTAATAACACACAGCAGTAACAAAATGTCCATGACACTGACAGTACAAAGACGTGTTAGAAAACTAGGTTATTCAGACCAAAGGTTTTGATTTTGGCCTCAATTTCTAAATGCAGTTAAATATGGTAGCAGTTTTGGGGAGGGATTAGACAGCAGCTATTTAGACTAGAGAAAGAAAAAGAGGATGGTATGAGAAAAGCCTATGTAACGCTGCCCAGAAGATGAAGTGCCCACTAGAAAGATGCCTGGAAACATGGAAACCATTCTGGGTGCCTCCTGCTCTGCTTAGGAAAACGAGGCATATTTTTACATATTCTTTATGACTAAAAAGTATGGCACTCGCGCATTGCTTGACTATAGTAGCAATAGTGCCTCCTGACAGAACAGCCCTGGAGGCCCTGAATACTGATTAATTGCTCATGACATAAGGAGTCATGTTAGTATCAGCAGCGGGATCCGGTTCCCAGGGAGAGAAATCGCAGACTGGTAATTCCTCTTGATCCAAGCTGGAACAAATAACGGAAATGATCACACAGATCAGATAATCTGAAACAAGAACCAAAACAAGGGCCGAAGATGAAACAAGAAGGCTTTAAAAGAATATCTGGAAACATCCCTGAAAGAGCTTAGAGTTGAGCTGTATTTGGAGAGAAAAAAAAATATTTGCTAGGACAAAAGCTACAAAAAGTCTGAACAGACCCAGGACCTCTCTGGTAAAGCTCCTGTCCTAGCCTGGCAAGGCGGATCAGGGAGGTGCAAGCTTTCCTCAAGCCTAACAGAGGACATGAAGAAAATTATGGCCCAATCTGGGATTTGCTACCCGAGATGCACTGCAACACGGATTCAGGGAGCTGAAAACATCAGCTTCCGAAAGAAATAAAAGGCGTGCAGACCAGCATGTCTGGATGAGTCAGTGGATGAGGAACGGGGCCAGTTGGAAGATTTGGTAAGACTGGGCACATATATCTTCCACATTGTAACCAACAGAGACCTGGAACAGAAAGGCTGGATTATCCCAGCCTGAGTAACACAGAAGCCAATTATTTTTGAGGGAAAAAAACCTCCCTGGGAGTTCTTGCTTCTGTTTAATTTCATAGTCCAAGTGAAAAACTTGGAGACTAGATAAAAAGTGTGCGAGGGAGAGAGGGAAGGGACAGGGGCATTTTCAGGCAGCCAACTTGATTAGCTCATCTTCAGTGGTACTGCAGCACCGTATCCCCAGGAAAGAAGCTGCATTATCCAAATCTGGTAGAAGCCCTTTGTTTGGCATGTGATGGCAAGGACTTATCTCAGCTTGCCAGAGCACACCCAAGGAGACCCAACCTGAACCTGCAAAGAGCCTGTGGAGACTAGTCCTCCTGGCATGCCCAAACACCAGATCCCTGGAGCAGCTGACGATTGAAAAAAGACACAGCTCTACTGGAGGTGGCAATTTAAGATCAGCAAAATAAGGCCCAGGATTGCAGTGGAGACTCGTGAATTTACCAAAGGTCCTGAAGAGTTCCTTGGGGCAGTCTAGCCAAAGAAGAAGAAGGGGCTACTCACAATGGAAATGGGTCACCATAATGCATGGCAACGTGTGGAGACATGGCTCAGGTGTGTTGGGTAAGGAGATTTAACGTGGCTCATGAACACTCTGGTAGACTGACAGGAGGAACTTTGGTCTATAAATGAGGGAAACAGGCAACCAGAAAAAGAAAATTTGCAGGAAAAATTTAATTAAATACTGACACAACCAAAAAAGACTTTGATAAATCCAAGGCTGGACAGGACAGAGCCTCACCTTTGCAGGGTGAGCACCACCCAGCTGCTTGTGTGAACTTGTAGATCACCAGCTGGAGATATGCTTTGGGGGTAGAAGGCTCTGTGTTCAAATGTGGGCAGAGCAAAACCACTCATGGAATTTTGCTGATAAATACAAAAATCTATGAAGGACACAGGAATAACCGGCCAAACTGCAAGAGCTGATTTTCACATGATTCTAGAGAAAACAGAGCCCAAACCCATCACAGATGGAGACAGTGACAGGAGGGCAGGAAAAGACAGGGGAAAACTTGGATGGTAGAACTCATCCAGAAGCCTGTCCACATGAGCAAATACTCAGTTTGATTACATTTTTGGTAGTAACTGTGTCTAAACATCAGAAGTGGCCAACAAATTCAATCTTTAGAAAAGTCCTTTAAAGAGGCCAGTTAAGTAAAATATGATTTCTAAGTATTTAGGAATAATAATAATAATAATAATAGTAATAATAAAACAATAGTATGTCCTAAAACCATTCTGAATACAATTCCAGAGCTGTAATCTTTGACTCAGTGAAAATACGGATGATGCTGATCAAGCTGGAGATTGGCACAGCAGCATACATTGAGCAGCTACTCCATCATGTCACAGCATGAAAAAGGGAAGACTGAACAAGTCACTGGGGAAAGATATCAGCATGGTATGAATTAGCCTTCAACCAGTCCAGGAATCTCACCATATTTTTGGCTAAAATACGTAACAGAAACAGATTTTTCTTTGGAAGACAGAGGATGAAGTGCTAGAATCTGCTTTGTTTTCAGAATAGATGTTGACCGGGATGCTATAGTTGGCCCAATGTCCGTGTGAAAATACGTGTAGGGATGTGCAACTGGAACCTAAGACAAGGCGAGGAGTACTGTCATAGCAGGATGAGGCTTGAGGTCATTTAAAATGAGGTTGGAGTGAAGCACACTGCAACTTCCCAAGTGGCCCGTCACAAGGTCCCTTGGTTTACCAGGGCCGCAATATAGCTACAGCGACTCGGTGAGAAGAGGAAAGTCTTTGGGGGTTGAGTGTCATTTAGCTCAGAGTTGAACCCTAGTGACTGCTTCTGCTCTACCCTCTCCTTGCTTCAAAACTTTCAATAACACTTGGAGACAGCAGTGCTTAGGGACTGGAGTCAGATTCCAGCGGAGCTGGCATGGTGGCGCCATATGAAGAAAAGTTTCCAGAGAAAAGATCTTGGGAAAAAACCTTGCTGAAAAGGAAGTTCTGGTTGTGGTTAAAACTGTAAGACATTTTCACCATGGGCTGCAAGAGAGCATAGCTGTGGTTAGATCAGGCCAAAGTTTCTTGCACTGGTTCCTTTAATTCAGGAATCCTAGGGAAGCTTGCCAGGTGGGTGGAAAAATTGCCTTGTTTTGATTTCATGGTCATATTGAGGCCTGGGTGCGAAAACATAGTAAGGCTGATGCTCTTCCAGATGGTGCTATTGGGAAGTTAATTGCAAACATTGTCTCAGGCAGGAGTGGGAGGAACTGGTTGCTCCACGGAAGGCACCTGCTTGGGAAAAGTTCTGTTTCTTCTTTTTCCTTCTTTTTACTTTTCTGACTCGTTTGAGAAAACACAACAGGGTTGCAGAAAAGGACTCTAGGAAAGGACTTCCAGAAGCATATCTTGGTATCAAAATGGAGTGGCCAGAAAATAATTTGAAAAAATTGACCATCCAGAACCGCAGTATTCCCTGCGTGTCGCTGCTCAACGTATGTGCCAGCCCTGCCCCTGATCTGAAGATCCAGAAAATGAGACACTCATTTGAGAGTGACAAATGAGACACTCATGAGACACGTGCTGGAGACCGTGTGTGAAAACTGGAGTCTAGGAGAGCTTTCTGGATTACTGAGAAGTCTATGGCAGGAAAGTGGATGCCCTACAGACCCCTGTATCCCATCATAATAATCTGATTTATCTCTAGGACACCCTGCAGTCTGCCCACTATTGGGTCTCCTGCTGGAACATGCTGCACAACCCCAGACTCAGGTGACAGTGACAACTTGTGAGTGCTGTGGTGTATCTCTGCACAGGGTGTGGAAGCAGCAGACAAAACGCAGGAGTGTATATTAATTTTCTTACATGCTTTATACCTGGCTAGGTGGAAAGAGTGAGAAATGAATCTGTTCAGGCAAAATCTGCTTGCGCAGTTTGCCTCTGGAACAGGTATAGAGGCTCCCATCTGCAATGGTGGAGGAAAAGCTTATCACTGAACCTCAGTTAAGTAACACTTTTTTTCTCTTCTGCAGGTTGCACATCTAGTGTTTAATTACTGATCAAATTCTTGCCAAGGTGGAAGCATCTCAGAGTGAAGAAGAGAGTTTAATTTCAGTATCCATTTTGTTCTTCCTCCCAGTTCCCAATTCCTTCCAGTGAAGGATGTTTTTCAGTTTGAAGTTTCAAATCTAAAGACTTCCTTCTGTAACACGATTAAATGACTTCTTTTTATTGGAAGTATTTGTTCTCCTTTAATTTAGCTGATTTTTTTTTTTCAACAAATAAACCATAAACTTTTTTCAATTTCTTTTCCTCCCTTTTTGTTTTAACCAAACATCATCTTTTCAGTTGCTGTTGAAAACCAAGTAATTTATTCTGGTTTTCAATCCAATTTTTTCATGAAGAACTCCTTATTTTCATATCATCGCCAGGCTTTATTTCATATTTTAACTTTAAAACTTTTCTAAGTAATTGCACCGTTTTGGTGTGAGTTTCAGAAACTCATGCGTCATTTGCGTGCACCAGTTCCCCAGTTTCACCCACACAGTAAAGGCAGAGTCCAATCTTTTCCAGGCCCCTAAAATTCGGGTCCCTTTAGCATCTCTGAAAACACACATTTCTCCAAGCTGTAGGAGAACGTCTTGGTATAATTGGCAGAAGACAAAACAGCATTGTTTTGGGCACGGAGCAGAAAGCAAGTAGGCATTAAAACAATTCAGCGTGGCTAGCATTAATTTACTACACTGTTTATGATTAAAGCAAACCTGTCCAAACAGTTAGTCAGACAGAGCTGAGTTTGCACAGCTTTGTCTAGAAGTCTTGTCTTATTTAGGATCTGGACCTCTGGGAAGCAGGAATGCAGAGGCAAAGATACGTTATGGTACACAAGTACAGCGTGGATAAATTCGTCAGTGCTGGGTGGACAGTGGCAAAAAGCTGGTTAAAACTCTCCAAGCCCTGCTGCTTTTTGCAATGGGCATTGTATTAAATTCAAGTTTTACACCAGCCATCTCTCGTAGCTGTTCAAAGGCCCCGGTCTACGGTGGGGAGAGGAAATTTCCAGTAGGCTGAAGGAGTACAGGTGGTTGAGTTTACCAGCTTTCCAAGTGGTTTTCATTTCTTTTTCCTTCCTGAGATAGTTAAATGCACATTCCTCAGTGTGTAAAAACAAATGGCCTACTCTCCCACTTCGGGTGGATTTCAAATGAAAGCCAGGCTTAATTAGAGCTTTTGAAAGCTTAAGAGTTAATACATGCCCATTAAACACTAACCACCAATCATTTACTGTCCGTTTGCTAGCAATAAGGAGCCGCTCAAACGGCTCCAGCCGTCGGCGCTCACAGGCATGCCGACGTGGGATGTGGGGCTGCATTAGTGATGACCATCTTAGGAGGAAGGACCATGTGCGCGGCACCATGCCTGGCTTGGGAGGGCAGGCAGAGGCCAGGGAAAGAAGGAGCAGATGTTTGACCTTTCAGAGGCTTGGAGAAATGTCTCCATCTCAGAAACACCAGGATGGTAAGCTCGTATCTCTGTTGGATTTGCTGTGGGGTTTGAGCTTGCAGGGAGGTGGAGAGAGGCACTGGCTCTGAGTGGCCACCAGCAGACCAGCGCCACTTGGCATTTTGCTGGCCAGCTCTTCAGCTCTGTAAGTCAACGGCATGACGGTGACATGTGCCTGGGGAGGATCACAGCTGCACAGGATGAATCCCTACAGTTGTCCCTGTGCAGGAAACACTGCAAGAATTATTGTTCCTACTTTATAGGTTTGGGAAGCCGGGGATTAAATGAGTTGTCAAAGGCCACACAGAGAGCCAGTGGCAAAGCAGGCAGTACGCCGTGCGTCCTCTCTGCTCTCAGAAGCAGCTCACAGACCACGCTGCGTCTTAAAGGCAGCCATTCAGCAACCCTGTGGCTTGTATATATGTTTAAATGGAAGACAAATTGCAGCTTTTTTGTCTTTATTTGCACTAGTAACATCTGTCCAGACTTCTAAGACTCCACAATGACTGATGAGTAGTTCGGTAAAGATCTCTAGCAGACAAAATAGGCATGCAACACACAGGGAGTTATATGTTTAGCTTCCCTGCAAAAATCTCACTGACAGTTTTGCAATAAATATATAATTTTATGGCCTATTTCTCAATCATATTCTGCTACATAATATCATGCTAAGAACTGCTAGCTACCTTGCCAATGGAAATATGTTGCTGGCAAGTGGTAAGTCTCTCCAGATCTGCTCAAGGAGTCATTACTGTAACAATATAAGCAAATAGATCATCAGCATATTCCTTTCTGCATTTTTTTTTTCTCTTTTTCTTTCCTCTCCTCCTTCTTTCCCCTCACTTCCCCCTCTCACTTTCTTCCATCTCCCCTTCTCCCCCATCCCTCCCCCTCTCTCACTCCTCCATTAGTGTTTAGAAGATTTCACAGTTTTCTCCCAACCCTGGAAAGAATGTAAGTCGATGCTGCTGATTGCCTTTGAAAACATTTGGAACAAATTATCTCTACTTTTGGAATCTGAATAAAGGAATGCTAGCCTCACTGGAGAAATATGAAATACAGGGTGGGATTCACAGAAGGTCTGTAGCTTTTTTTTCCCCCTCTTTCTTTTAAAAAAAGAAAATAATACACTTTTTCTTTAATTTTTTTCCTTCTTTTTGTTACTTCAGGTTGCACAATATTTCTTCTGGGAAAAGTAAAGAGTCTAGGGAAGTGCTTTTTGTGAAGTGGCATCTTCATCAGCTCTTTTAAAGGTGAAAATGATGATTGGCATGAGTCAATTGTTAGCATGAACTCCGTGATCCCAGTGGGCTTGATGAAGAAATGAAGCAGATCTTGGATTCTCTCTGTCTTCTCCAGTGAAGGAGGATTTGGGTCACTAAAGTTTCCTTTTCCTGTCTTATTCTGCTTTTAGATAACTTGCCTCAGTTTCCCTGCCTGCAGGCTGCTACCACACTGTGGTGCTGTGGAGTTGCCATCAGTAAAACAACAGGGATCTCCTGAGGAAAGGTGTTGTGTAAATTTAGGACAAGTCACACATTTCCAGATTCAGACTTTCCTACATGTAGGAGTATTTATATCCAAGATTTTATTTTGTCTCGTTGCAGAAAATGGTGCCAACCACAAAGTTTGGTTCCAAATCATGATATAAATGGCTCAAATTTGGTGGAAGGAATTGGGAACTAGGGCTTTTTTTTTTTTTTCTTTTTTTTTCCTTTTTTGTTTGTTTTATTTTGTTTTGTTTTGGGTTCAGACTCGTGTCTAGTATAAATGTAAAAACTTTATAACTGAAAGATGGACAACTTTGCACTTCTTGAGGCCTCAAACTGGAAAGCAGGTCAAAAGCAGAATGGCTAAAATTGTCTTGTGCATTGGCTAACATTTTCAGGATGCTGACACAGCAGACAGGTCTGTGGGCACAGCAGCAGGAGGAGCAGGTGAGAAGGCAAACACCAGCCTTCGCAAAATCAGTAACTAGCTGGTCCACAGACACTTGTTTGGTTTTAGGAACATTACATCCTTTTGCTCTTGAGGCTTAATCAAGAGCAAATGAGGACAGAAACTTGCCCTGTGGAGGACCAGCCATGAGACCCAGTGTTGTTGGTTCCCCTGGGCCCCGCATGGCCACCATGGGCCACTGGACCATGGCCTGACAGCTCTGGGCTTAGCCCTTCCCTGGAGAAACTTATAAACTGAGGAAGAGTGTCTCACAGGGGTTTTCAACAGACAGCTATGCTGAGCTTCTGCTTAGTTGGCAAAAAATGGAAAGTACCAATGACCAAGACATTTTCCCGTTTCTCTTCTGCTTTTCTGGAGACTCTCCAGAGGAGCTGAAGCCTATCCACACTAAAAAGCTGATGTGGTTACTGAGTTCAACCTGGTAAGCAGAACTGAATATAAATTGCTCTGAAGATCAAATAAACTTTTTTAAAAGAGCAGATGAAAACTGGTTTCTAAGCTTTGGACTTTTTGTTTTGTTTCCTTGACTCATAAAGCTTTGGTGAATCCTGCCCTTAAGTACCAGAGACAGTGGTAGATGCCAAAGCCCTGGCAGGTTTGAATCTGTTCACGTAAACCTCGTGGGTGTGAATTTGATTCTTTCCAATGATTGTTTTGGAATGATTTAGTCACATTATTTTGACCTACTTTTCCTAGTTGCAAACTCCATCCAAGCTGGTTATTGTTTATACAAAAGGACTGTGAAGGCTATTTTATACACTGGTATATTATTTCTGATAAATTTCATAAATAAGCTAAGAAAAAAAGACAAAACAAAAAAGAAAATAGGAAAAAGTCATTTTAGGCAAAAAACAGAGTGCACTATGGGATGCAGCTCTTTGTCCAAACTCTGGCAAAAGTCCCAGTGCAAAGAAGAGGGTTGAGAGAGTGACTCCAGCAGGTTTGGTCCTCAGCATTTTGTAAGATAGGATAGGAGAAAGTAGCTGGGAGATAATTCATTGTGGGCTGAAGCAAAGAAGATGGCTCAGAGGACAAAATCAAGTCCTCCATGTCTTGTGGCAAGTCACAAATTGAAAGGTTGAGAGGTGGCCAGGAGATGAAGGAAGGTCATCTGCGCGGGGTTTGGAGACCATTGCCTGGCAGTTCCCTGCCGGATCACAGGCAGTAAATTATCGGCAGCTGGGCCATGGGGGTATTTTCTGGAGACCCTCTCCTGGTTGTGCTGACAGGCAGTTTGGGCTCGTCAGCGCTACTGCGATAGCAATAATAGAGATGGTCGGATTCCTGCTTCCTGGAGAGAGAACCTGCCCTGCGGAGCTGGGAGAGATAGGAATCGGGAAGATCATAAAAGATGGGAAGGCAACAGTTGAGGCAGGGAGTCGTTAAAGGGAAGTTAATACTGTGAGTGGGAGGTAGTCTAAGAAAATGTTTTGGGAGCTGAAATGTAAACTTGAAGGGCAAATCTAGCCCTTTACATCTACGATTTTCAAAACAGTCCTAGGGAGTGAAGTGCCACAAATCTTTACAGGAAGCTTGACATCTAGTAGCTTTTTACGCCTCCGATAATCAACCTCTTCATATCTGACAGCTGGACTCGGAGCAAGTACTCTTCTTCCAGTGTTTGCTAGCACCTTGGAACAACACCACTAAGAAAAACACAAACCAACCTCTTGTCTCCACCAGGGAAATCAGAAATGATCATTAAGACCATCAGGTTCCCACTTCCTATATAACATAAGCAGGAAAACATCTCTGTGTTAGGTCAGTTTTGAACCAAAGCACAGAAAAAAATAAAAAATTGAGTGTAAATATGTCTTCAACACCAGATCTCCTGGACTTTAGGAAATCTGGATAAGCATACAGCTCCACTCAGCTTAAAAGCTTACAGCAACGAAATATTACCAATAAAACATCATCAATAGACTTTTACATACAGTAATTGGAATGCAAAAGGTATTTAATCTTCAAGCATAGCACGCGTCATGGCTGAAGCCTGGAAAAGTCTGAGAATAACAACGTTTATATCCCTTTGCATTTTCTGCATTTTAGTTCTGTGCAAGACAAAGAAAACATCTATAGGGAAAGTATGGATTCTGTGGTAAAGGTTACAGATTAAACTGCTGCTCTGTAAATATGTATAGACATCTAAGATGTATACATTATTCTGAAAGGAAGCCAGTCATCCAGACATTGATTCTCCTGCAAGAAATATAATTCACTGATGCACAGTTACTGTAATTTAACAAGCACTATTTGCTCTTCTCATACATGGATTTTTGCATTCAAAGGATATGGTTTGCTAATAAGTTTGTGCATATGTGTTGCAGAAGAGGGAAATCTTTACCTAGAAATCTTTATCTCCACTGAATGCTACCTTTCAGCTAATGAGATTGCTGTCACCTAAATTTTCATTGTTTTAAGAGCAAGTGGCTGCCGACAGTTTCCTTTCAAGCTTGAATGATGAAAGGAAAACACCACGCTGCCTCATCTGGCTAGCTTGCTGAGAGCTAATGAGCCTGAGGCTGCACCCATCTTTGCTATACTAGTGTGACCTTATGTCTGCTAATGCACAGGGAAGGAGTGAAAAATGTACTGCTAGTTCCCTCCAACAGTTCCCTGGGGACACGCTGAATGTGCCAAACAATTTAGTAAATATATATCAAGTTACTGTGTTGAAACATACTCCAACGTATTGCGACCCTGGGTATCTCAATCAAAAGATCATATTTTATTTTTGCTTATCTTCCCCCTCTGTGTTCAGCATTTGATAATTCCTCTTTAAAAAGGATATCTTTTCTTGCTAAATTTTAAATGTTGCACAAAATTTTTCACTTGGTGCTTAATTTTGTAATAGACTACCTGAAATTTTTAAGTGTTTTTTTTTTGTTTGTTTGTTTTTTGGATTTTTTTTTTCCTATCAGGTAAATAGAAGTTGATGTGAGATTTGATAGTGCAGGTCTGAAGGCTGCTTAGCTGTTAGCAACTGAAAGCATTGAGTAGCATGGACCATGCATCTCAAAAAGAGATGCATAATTAATACAAAATATTTCATGGCTTCCCCTTGGTGGAATCTCTTTCCTCTTTGTGCTCAGTTTCCATAAATATTGCTGGAAATCAGCTTTACTGGATTTTAAGATCAAACTTTCATTTGCAAACTTTACACTTAAATATGCAGTTTGAAATTTTCCCTGTAAGGTAGCTATTTGCTGAAGCCATCTAATAGGGAATGGAAATGCCACCAAGTAGTATGTGTGTGTGTGTGTGTGTGTGTATATATATATATATAAAAATAGCCCTGTGAAATTGAAATATTCACAATGGATAATGGATTTTTAAAGACTATAGAAGCTCAAGAGGTTTTTGATGAAAAGAAAAAAATAATTATTTTAAGTCAGTTAAATAATGTTACTTTCCCAATGAAAGTCAAACCAAAACATAAAAATCTAAAAGTATCAAATAAGTTACTAATGATTACTTATTTTCACAGCTCTAGGACTTGTCATCTGCTGGAATACAGTTCAGGGCTTTGATCTGGCCAATGATCTTTGTGAGCTATGCAGTAGATTTGCCTTTTATCTAACAGAGCCTTCTTGTGTCTTGATATTTTTGGCAACACCTGGAAAGCACAGCCTAGACTGACGAGTATCTCTGTTCATGTAAATGTGAAGCATGGAGTGAAAGTGGATTAAAAAAACCAGGAGTTTTAACGTCTGGTAGGAAATAGTCATCAATTCTGAATATTTTGGGGTGATCTGGTCAAAAAGGTGATGGACAAATTGGGTTGAGAGAACTGCACCAGATCTTTTCCTGATCAAGTCAGTCTTGCATCTTCTGGTAACATTAATGCTAGCTGTGATAAATGAAGAGCTTCACTTTCATACCTCACCAGATGTCTCAAACCCATTTATTCCATTATAAATTCAAACACAAACCTTTCAAAAAATATCTGTCAGGCTAACCACAAAGCAGAACAAAGCTCTGAGGTGGTGACTCCTCTAAATACACCCAGTCTATTCCTCTGTGGCACAAGGATATGCTTAACACATCACAGAATCACTGCCTTGTCCCAGGAGATAAATAACTTAGATTTTCTTCATAAGATACTGTTGGGCAAAAAGTCCCAAGACAGGCTCTGCTCACTTCTAGCAACCTTGGAGCATGCAGAGGGTAAACCTTTCAGAGATGTTACTTACTCCAGAAGACCTTATCAGCTGGTGGCAGCAGCACCCTGTGTAGTTTGTCAGCTTGTGAAGTTTACAGATCTTTACACGTAGAAACAGAATAGACATTTTTAGCTATTCCACCTAGCTCATGGCTCCCCTCCCCGTGCTCTTCAGTCAAGTTTCCGAGGCCTCAAGAAAACAAATTTCTACCATTTCCCTCGAGGATGGTCTTGGCAACTAAAGAGGTGCTTATCTTTGGGGAAGTCACTCCCTACGCTGAAAGAAAGGAGATTTGCAATAGGCAGTCCTGATCCCAAACAACTAAAGTATGGGGAGAAGACACTGCTTTCCCCATTTCAAGGGCAGAGGATGCCAGGAGGGAAGATGAAGCTATTGACCCCATGTGGCACTTGACCAACTGTGTTTGCCCCCCAAGGCCACAGTGCTGGCCAGGACTGTCTCTGCCGGGCTTCTCCGTTCCAGGCAGATGTGTTGCAAGGAGGCAGATCTGAACACAGACCTCCTGCCCTGTGCCTCAGTCTCCGTGCTTTTTAGTGGGCTGTTTTGTTTTGTTTTGCGGTTGCCAATCGGCACTTTTTCCTCTGCTGTTGGAACAGTAGAAGGGCTGGCTTGTTGGCACGGGAGCTGCTTTTCCCTCGCATTAAGCCTGTCTGAGTTATTATTGCATTGCAGTTACCCAGTCCCTTTTGCTTTCTGTGGCATCAGCATTTCCCTGCAATAGCTGTTGTAGTGCACTATAACCCTGTGGATGTGCTTTATAAGCCCTGAGGCTCGAATCATGGGAGCAATGCTTTCTTCTCTGTGGTCTCTGCCTTCATTGCAAATAAGTATTAGGCCTGAAACATGGAAACTTATGTTTGATTTCCTTTATTTGCCTCCATCCACACCTTCCCGAACTGCTGCAGTAAATCCTTCATACTAATTATTATCCTGTAAGACTCACGGAACAGCAAATGCTTACACACTGGTTAATGCACAGAGATGTAGCATGGCCCTTATCCAAAAGCTACAATCAAATCAGGACAAGATTAAGTATATTCAAGGCAAACACACCCACAATCTAATCAAGACAAAAGAAGAAATCCTGGCTCTGTTTGAGTCAATGGGAGTTTTGCCACTGACTTCAGTGAGGTTAGGATTTCACCCAAGATAAACAAGTATGAGACAAGACAAAATAAAATAGTTTAGAAGTGGGAAGGTTTGTGGATGAGTCATGGGAGAATAAGGGAAGGGATATTTACTTCCTGGGGGGAATGAAGATGAGGCAAAAATGAAATATGAATATTTATTTGGCTGAGTGCAGTGAAGGAAAAGTGAGGGGGTCCCGGCGTGCACCGCAGCACGGAGCCCGCACCTTTCTAGGAGCTGCAGGGAGGCCACCGAGACACGGCTACGTGGCTGGCCCCGCCGGCACCATGGCCAAATAGGTGGCGTGACAAATGGCTTCGCCAAAAACTCACCATTTGCATTTTTTCTCATTGCAATTGTTCCCTCCTGCGAAAGTTCTGGAAGGTTCTTTACCAAGCTTTATTTTCCATTTTTTGACACCTGGAGAGCCATAAAGAATGTTCCAAAATTAAAAGAACATAATTTGATTAGAAAATAATAGAAGTAAAATGTTTTTGAAGAAATATTTTTTTTTTTCTAATGTGTCCAGCTTAGCATGAAAAGCTTACTTTTTTTTTCAAGCAGCAAAAACATTTTACCTTTTTTTTTTTGGGGGGGGAGTTTCTTGGTAATACAGTGTGACTATATATTTTACAAAAGTTGGAAAAGAACAGGATCTTTCACTCTTGGTCTTGCTCTCAATGGAAAGCGAAGAGGTGCTGAGTCTTGTCTTAGGAGACACCATCTACCCTCAGCCTTGTGGTCCCTGCCACTCACAGGACCAGCTCCTGGGCAGAGGAGCTACCACTGCTCCATAAGTGAGTGCGTGGCTATCTTTTCCATTTGGGCTTTCTTTTTGCTGTGGTGAAATGGTGCTTTAAATGGGTAAAATGTTGTTATTGGAGATGTTCACAAACAGAGCATTAATCTTGTTGAGGTTGCCTTCCCTCTGCAAGGAAAGCTGTGCTGCTCCAGAAAATGGTCCTTCAAGAGGCCAGCTCTGAATTACCTTCTGCAGGACTTTGCTGCTACTTGTTGTTGCAATCGACAGCACAAAGTCCAGCTGGAGGCCAGTCACTGGTGGTGTACCCCAGTGGTGCAGCGGTACCTCTACTGGGGCCGATACTATTTAATATCTTCATTGATGAACTGGAAAATGGGACTCAACAAGTCCGGAGAAGGTACAAAACTGGGAGGCTGATACACTGACTGGGTGTGCTGCCACTCAGAGGGAGGTGGATAGCCTGGAGAAATGGTTCCACAGGAACCAAATGAAACTCAGCAAAGGGAAGTGCCAGTTTCTGTCCCTGGAGAGGAACAACCCCGGGCACTCCACCCCTGCAGGTGCTCAAAACCTGACTGGAAACAGCCCTGAGCGACCTGCTCAGGCTGGCCGTGCTTGAGCAGGAGGTTAGACTAGATGATCTCCAGAGGTCCCTTCCAACCTCAGCTGTTCTGTGATTGTGTGTGTTCCCTACAGGACAGACAAAAGATTTTAGCCAAATTAGGCTAAAGTTAGTCTTTGTGAGTACCTGACATGTTTGTGTCTAAGTCTTGTGTGTTTGGATAAATAACAAATTCCTTCCCCTGATCCTCTGTCTTCTTACAGATGGATTTTGCATCCATAAGCTACTCAGGGATGTTGCCTCTCTGTTATCCACTGCAGAGATACAGATAAGAGCATCTCTGACCAGCCTGGGCCAACTTTATCACAACTCTACCTCAGCTGCAGCTAGTAGAGGTTTCTTCACACACTTGACTGGAAACAAGACTGAGCACTAGTAAAATTGTTGTGGCTGAATCACCTTATGAATCGAAAGATGCTGACAGTTTATGATACCTATAATGATGGTGGCTTCCATTAAAATGTCATTTGCCAAACAGCTCTTGCCACCTTAATTTACTATTCTGAGTGCACAGGAAATGTTTGGCATCCCATATACTAGTGAATAGAATCATAGAATCATAGAATCATTGAGGTTGGAAGAGACCTCTAAGGTCATCGAGTCCAACCGTCGACCCAACACCACCATGCCCACTAAACCATGTCCCTAAGTGCCTCATCTACACGTCTTTTAAATACTTCCAGAGATGGGGACTCCACCACTTCCCTGGGCAGCCTGTTCCAATGTTTCACCACTCTTACAGGAAAGACGTTTTTCCTCACATCCAATCTAAACCTCCCCTGGCACAACTTGAGGCCATTTCCTCTCGTCCTATCGCTTGTTACTTGGGAGAAGAGACCGACCCCCACCTCGCTACAACCTCCTTTCAGGGAGTTGTAGAGAGCGATGAGGTCTCCCCTCAGCCTCCTTTTCTCCAGGCTAAACAACCCCAGTTCCCTCAGCCGCTCCTCATCAGACTTGTGCTCCAGACCCCTGACCAAATTCGTTGCCCTTCTCTGGACACGCTCCAGCACCTCAACGTCCTTCTTGTAGTGAGGGGCCCAAAACTGAACACAGTATTCGAGGTGTGGCCTCACCAGTGCAACTTATTAAACTCTCTCAATCACAATTTCTTGCGAGACCTGAAGACGGCAAAGAGGGAGAGACAACATTTTGGCTCAGCCACAAAGAGTCACTGTCCTCAGGGCCGCAGAGCTGCTGACAGGGAAACTCCACTGCTTCTCTGCTCTGCATTGAATCCCTGCTAAAGGGGGAACAGATCTGAAATTCACTTTCCCTTTGCTAAAAGGAGCCAGTAAGGAGCACTTGAGAGACAGTGTAAGAACAGAGCATGAGTAGTGCAATTTTTATTACTGATAGTCCTATCCAGCCAATAACAAGCAGTAGAGAGACCTCCCTGAATTTTGTCCAATTTCTTTCAACCTCTGTAACATCTTGTGGCTATGAGTTCCCCTGGAACTGCAGGGGAGCAGGAGCCAATTGCAGCCTTGCAGTGCCCTTAGCTCTCTTATCTGGCTTCTGCAACAACCCCCCTGGGTATAAATAAGATCAGCTTCAAAGCAGCAAGAGGATGAAGAGGGATCTAGACTAGCCCAGGTGGAGAGTGTGTGGTTTGTAATGAGCGCTTGAAAATAGCATAGCTGCATCTGCCCTTGCAGCAGAGGTACAGAAGAAACCAAAGCCAGCAGACCAAAGACAGCCCAAGAAGAGGTCCAAAGACAGCAGAAAGCACAACAAAATGATAAATGGGGAAGATGTTTTCTATGCTTTTCTATTGTTTCAAAGTGCCTTTCTTTAAAATGCCCCTGTATGGGTACATATACTGCTTTGCAGTGAGGGGGAAGGCAATCTGTGGTGAGACCTTGTTAATGTCTTAGCCCAGAAAGTTCCCAAAGAATTCTTGCTTTAACACAAACTTCACCCTGCTCCCCAAAAATCACATTCCAGACTTTTCTTGCTACAAGTCTGTATCTGGTTATCTGTTACTGGAACTACAACGTGGCCATGAAACCCAGACTCATCCTTGGCCTGGAGGCCTGCCAAGGTCTCCAAAACTTTTAGAGCTAGTGTTTTAATCAAGTTATTTATTCACCTAATCAAAAAGAAAATAATATATACAATTTCAGGACTTCAAAGTTTCTGTCTCCCATGGTGGGATACAAATGAAATCACAGTTTTCATAATGCTGGTGATAGTGACAGTAGCTGTTTGGTAAAATAAGCTCTGACTGACTCACACAGAACATTGAAAAAACCAGGCTAAATGATGTGAATGAAGCAAGATTCAGAGCTCAAATAGTAAGGGTAGACAGCGGTGGCCGATGCCTCCACCCAGGTGGAGCTGCTGAAAGGAGAGGCTGCAGTGCAGACCTCAGGCTGCAGGGAGTGCCTAGATCTCTCTCCTGGGGTAGGGACAGGCAGCAGACCTGCCCGCAAAAGGTGTGCCCGGGTGGAGGAGCTCCTGCAGCAGGTGGCTGAGCTGCAGGAGGCGGTGAGAAGGCATCAAGGATGTCACCAAGAGGCTACCAAGCCTCGTACAGTCCACTATTATCTGCTGCTGCTGTTTCACGTGGGCACCAGTGACACAGCCAGGAGCAGTCTGGGGACTATCAAGAAGGACTACAGAGCCCTGGGAGCGGCGGTAAGGGATCCAGGAGCGCAGGTAGATTTTTCATCGATCCTGCCGGTCAAAGGGAAGGGGTTTGAAAGGGCCAGTCGAATCTGGCGAGTCAACAAATGGTTACGGGACTGGTGCCACAGCCAGGGGTTCACCTACTTAGACCATGGGACTCGCTTTGAGAAACCTGGTCTACTGGGGGCTGACGGGGTCCATCTGCCAGAGAAGGGGAAGAGCATCTTTGGTCATGGGCTTGCCAAGCTGGTGAAGAGGGCTTTAAACTAGAGATGCCGGGGGAGGGGAACCTCAATCCATCCCACTCCTACCAGTTTGATGCCAGGGCCAGCACTAGATGCCCAGAGCCTGGAGAAGGATCACAGGTCAGCAGGAGAGCGCCTGAAGAGCAGCACAAAGGAACTCCAGCCAGGAAGACAGCTTCATCGGGGGCCCAACTTAAATGCCCCTATGCAAACGCACGTAGCACGGGGAATAAACAAGAGGAGTTAGAGACGTGCACACGCCTGCAGGGCTACGACCTTATTGGCATCACGGAGACGTGGTGGGACGGCTCCTATGACTGGAGTGTTGGGATGGAGGGATACAGGCTCTTGAGGAAGGACAGGCAGGGGAGATGAGGAGGGGGTGTCACCCTCTACGTCAATGACCAGCTGTAGTGCATGGAGCTCTGTCTGGGGATGGATGAGGAGCCGACCAAGAGCTTATGGGTCAGGATTAAAGGGAAGGCAGGGACAGGTGACATTACGGTGGGGGTCTGCTACAGGCCACCTGACCAGGAAGACCGAGCGGATGAGGCCCTCTACAGACAGATAGGAGCAGCCTCACGCTCACAAGCCCTGGTCCTCATGGGGGACTTCAACCACCCCGACATCTGTTGGAGGGACAGCACGGCAGGGCATAAACAATCCGGGAGGTTCCTGGAATGCATCGATGAAAACTTCCTTCTCCAAGTGGTAGAGGAGCCAACGAGGAGAGGTGCTGTGCTGGACCTTATTCTCACCAAGAAGGTGGGGAATGTGAAGCTCAAGGGCAGCCTTGGCTGCAGTGACCATGAAATGGTGGAGTTCAAGATCCTCAGGGCACTGAGGAGGGCTCACAGCAAGCTCACTGCCCTGGACTTCAGGAGAGCAGACTTTGGCCTCTTCAGGGATCTGCTTGGCAGAGTGCCATGGGATAAAGCCCTGGATGGAAGAGGGGCCTAAGAAAGCTGGGTAATATTCAAGGATCACCTCCTCCAAGCTCAGGAGCGATGCATCCCAACAAAGAGGAAGTCAGGCAAAAACGCCAGGAGGCCTGCATGGATGAACAAGGAGCTCCTGGGCAAACTCAAACTCAAAAAGGAAGCCTACAGAGGGTGGAAGCAAGGACAGGTAGCCTGGGAGCAATACAGAGAAATTGTCCGAGCAGTCAGGGATCAGGTTAGGAAAGCCAAAGCCCTGACAGGATTAAATCTGGCCAGGGACATCAAGGGCAACAAGAAAAGATTCTATAGGTGCGTCGGGGATAAAAGGAAGACTAGGGAAAATGTGGGCCCTCTTCGGAAGGAAATGGGAGACCTGGTTACCTGGGACACAGAGAAGGCAGAGGTACTCAATGACTTTTTGCCTCAGTCTTCACCAGCAAGTGCTCGAGCCTCACCGCCCAAGTCGCAGAAGGCAAAGGCTGGGACTGGGAGAATGAAGAGCTGCCCACTGTAAGAGAAGATCTTGTTCGAGACCATCTAAGGCACCTGAAGGTGCACAAGTCCATGGTTCCCGATGAGATCCATCCGTGGGTCCTGAAGGAACTGGCGAATGAAGTTGCTAAGCCACTATCCATCGTATTTGAGAAGTCGTGGCAGTCTGGAGAAGTTCCCGCTGACTGGAAAAGGAGAAACATATCCCCCATTTTTAAAAAGGGCAAAAAGGAAGACCCGGGGAACTACAGGCCAGTCAGTCTCACCCCTGTGCCTGGGAAGATCATGGAACAGATCCTCCTGGAAACTGTGCTAAGGCACATGGAAAAGGAGATGAATGGTGACAGCCAATATGGCTTCACTAAGGGCAAATCGTGCCCGACAAATTTGGTGGCTTCCTATGACAGGGTTACAGCGTTGGTGGATAAGGGAAGAGCAACTGATGTCATCTACCTGGACTTGTGCAAAGCATTTGACACTGTCCCGCACGACATCCTTGTCTCTGAATTGGACAGACATGGATTTGATGGATGGACCACTCGGTGGATAAGGAATTGGCTGGATGGTCGCACTCAAAGAGTTGTGGTCAATGGCTCGATGTCCAAGCAGAGACCAATGACAAGTAGCATTCCTCGGGGGTCAGTATTGGGACTGGTGCTGTTTAACATCTTTGTCGGTGACATGGACAGTGGGATTGAGTGCACCCTCAGCAAGTTTGCCAACGACACCAAGCTGTGTGGTACATTTGACATGCTGGAGGGAAGGGATGCCACCCAGAGGGACCTTGACAGGCTTGAGAGGTGAGCCTGTACGAACCTCATGAAGTTCAACAAGGCCAAATGCAAGGTCCTGCACATGGGTCAGGGCAATCCCAAGCACAAATACAGGCTGGGTAGAGAATGGATTGAGAGCAACCCTGAGGAGAAGGACTTGGGGGTATTGGTTGATGAAAAGCTCAACATGACCCGGCAATGTGTGCTGGCAGTCCAGAAAGCCAACCATATCCTGGGCTGCATCAAAAGAAGTGTGACCAGCAGGTTGAGGGAGGTGATTCTGACCCTCTACTCCACTCTTGTGGGACCCCACCTGGAGTATTGTGTGTGGCTCTGGGGCTCCCAACATAAGAAGGACATGGACCTGTTGGAGCGGGTCCAGAAGAGGGCCACGAAGATGATCATAGGGCTGGAGCACCTCTCCTATGAAGACGGGCTGAGAGAGTTGGGGTTGTTCAGCCTGGAGAAGAGAAGGCTTCGGGGAGACTTATAGCAGCCTTCCAGTACCTGAAGGGGGCCTACAAGAAAGCTGGAGAGGGACTTTTTACAAGGGCATGTAGTGATAGGACAAGGGGTAATGGCTTTAAACTGAAAGAGGGAAGATTTAGATTAGATATAAGGAAGAAATTCTTCACTATGAGGGTGGTGAGGCACTGGAACAGGTTGCCCAGAGAAGCTGTGGATGCCCCATCCCTGGAAGTGTTCTAGGCCAGGTTGGACGGGGCTTTGAGCAACCTGGTCTAGTGGAAGGTGTCCCTGCCCATGGCAGGAGGGTTGGAACTAGATGATCTTTAAGGTCCCTTCCAACCCAAACCATTCTATGATTCTATGATATGACAGAGTTGTTATTGCCATAAAAACCCAAGGGTTTAACCCACTAAGGTATCTATCTGCTGGACTGAAAACATGAGTGGTACTTGGGGCAACACTGAAAAAGAAAAGGAAGCTGATGAAAAGGTCATCCAACACCCTAAGTAAGCCATATTTCATGTTCAGTTCCAAGACTACCTTGGCTGGTTTCTTAAGCAATTGATTCATTGAGATAAAATGAAATCAAGCAAGAGATGGTGTTTCTAAATTCATTTGGAAGTGTTACACTAATTAATTATTATTTTATAACAGGATGAAAATTAAATGAGAATTCCACAGAGTCAGCAATTCTTTCCCCCACTACCTGAAGGAACAAAGAGCAAAATCTGAAGTGCAGATTCCAGCCTTCACTGATTATACACTCCTTTAGAAATTGAAGGTGTGACAACCATTTTGGGCAACAACTGACAGCTGTGCCCTGAATGACATAAGGCAGTCTACTTAATGTAGTGAGAGATTCAAGAAAGAGAGAGATGACTGATCCATTTCCAGATGAGCTCCATAAGCAATGGATTAAAGAAAATACTAAAATACTGGGGGGGACTTTCTGGAAAGTGTGAATTGACGATACAAGATTGTTGCATCAACAGCAATGAGTCTGAAAGTAGGACAAATAAGAATAGACAATCAGGAATGATAACAAGAAAGGAAAGGAGATAGAAAAGCCTAGGCACAGCACAGAAGAATGAGACACACCCCCCCACCCCGGCCCCAAATGGATTTGAAGTAGTTATTGAAATGGACCAGCTGCTTAGGAAACAGAAGAGAAACATTTTGTGAATCTGGGTGCGTTTTACTAGCTACTTTGAATTACAGATGCAAACAGCAGATATTAGAGAGCATTCCTAGTTCACCCCTCTATTACCACCTTTTTTACTAACAATCTTTTCAATCAGCTTGCTTAGGCTGAGTAGGAGAATATAAACATTTTCATGAAAGCTCCAAACTGAGCAACATGTTTCTGGCTTTCTCCCCAAACTGAAACTTGAGAAATCTTTTAGGGAACTGTTAGGAGGAAAACTTTTCCCTCTGGCAGAGCTTATACTCTGCAAAAAAAGCCATGTGCAAAGCCCTTCTTCCAATGGAAACCTCCCATTCCTTGAGGCAAGGACAATTATACACTTACTAGTTTTGAAGGCACATGGCAACAATCAGGAGATCCTCATTTGGGATCATCCCTACTTGACCAGCTCTGAGCTCTCTCTACTGTATACTCACCTGTTGTCATGAACAGTTAAATTTTTGTTATGGTAGATGCCACAAACAGCTGGCATAGTAGGTGGCAACGCTAAGATGGGAAAGGCAGTATGAGCTCAGGACACATCCAACAGAAGGTTGATTCATTCCCTGACAGACCAGAGCAAACCAGATATCTGTATCCTCAACTACAGCATCAAAGTCTACGTTTAGGCATTGAAAAAGCTGGGAATAGATTAGCATAACTGGGAAATACAAGATTATCCCCCTGGAATTATTTAAGCAGGATTGCTCTGCTTATACAAAGTGATTTCTCTATGGTTAAGCACATTGTCTCGTCCTGGTATTAATGCCTCCCCCTTCTAAGCTTGCTAAGCCCCAGTGGGATGCAAGGTAGTCAGTGGAGACAAGCACTGGGACCACAGTGTGAGACTCATAATGAACCTCCTGGACTGCCAGCAGATCAAGCTAGTATCTGCTAAGTTACTATGTCATGTGGATGCATTCCCTTAGCACATCCATCTTGTGATGCAAAATGAGAGCAAAACCACTTGGTGTGTTGATCAGTAGCTGCTTATAGAATAGAACAGAACAGAACAGAATAGAATAGACTAGACTAGAATAGAATATTTCAGTTGGAAGGGACCTACAATGATCATCTAGTCCAACTGCCTATGCTGTGCTAACCTGGTTGCTTGCAGTTTGTGAACATCCACGTGGCAGTTTTGTGGCTGTGTGTATAGATACAGAAGCCCATGTACTTGAAAAACAGATCTTTAAAAAGCAGAACAGAACTGAAAGTCTGACACACCAAAACAATCTTGTTGCATCCCATCCTGTTTCATGTTGTACTGACATGTGCCTTCAGGAGGCCACTCAAACAGATACCAGCTGCCAACCTGCCTACTGTCCAAAGATGGGCTGATTTACCGGTCTCTGGTACCTTGTATAATCATTCGCACCTGTGAAAGGTCACTGTAAAAATACGGCACGTCAGAGCTGCGCTGTTTAACACCCACTGTGTACAGATGTAAATGGCTAGCCACTGCAGAAAGCAACTGAGAATAGATCCAATATGCTATGCTAATTAAATGTCTGACCAGACATAGCTAGAGGAAAACCAGAGGAAAAGAAGGACTCAGTTTCTTATTTGTTAACACAAATATTCAGACAATTTTTGTGGTCACAAAGCATATTTACACTTTCTATAATACCAGAAATAAAGACAACAACAACAAAAGTTACTGGAATTGCCAATGACTTCATCGTCTATATCAGAAATATAACATTCTTCATGATGTTCTGTAAAGAACAAGCACTTTTGCCATTGCATCAAACAACATCTTAAATAAATTGTTTCCCCTAGTGCCAATGCGAAGGTTGTAGCAAAAGCTCAATGTTCAGATGGTTTGGAAACGTATCTGATAAAGGTGTGTTCACAAAAGAGCAGGTTGTGCCAGACTGTTCCAATAGCTGCCTGGTTTTCTAGACAAAGGTAACTGATTTTCTAGACAAGAGAGATGTGAAAAGCCTCATTTGCTAGGATGCTCTTACAACAGGCGATGAAGTGCTACCTGAGACACAATCTAGCTACCCGGTGAAGGTGGAGAATTGTAGAGGAAATCATTGGGTGGGAGAGGGAGTGGCTAAAGAGCAGACTGCAAGGGGTAACACTGAAAGTTGAATTATTATTCTGGAGGGAGACAATGCTCTTGGACCTCACTCTGGTTTTCTGCTCATGCTGGCAGAAGGCACCATCTTTCACCATTAATATAGAGGAATGTCAGAAAGTGGTACAGATATGGCATGAGCTTGGAAACTTGTTTGAGAGGAATACCATATCATTCAACAGCACAGTGCAAAATCATGAATCCTGAGGGCAAGTATCTCAATATTTTGATATTCTGATAATTTGAGAGTTCATCCTTTGGAACGACTGAGGAGGAGATGGCCTAGAGGCACTAGCTGATCACAGGCTGAAGTTGTGGAATGACAAATATGATCTAATAGTTTGCAAAAGGGAGGAGTTATTTCTAGTGGAGAAAATGAAGTGTTACTGGTGAGAAGTCCTCTGAAGACATGTTCAAGACAGATGGAGCAAGCGTGCAAGAAATTATAGTGTAATAAGACTGAGGAATTCTTGCAACTGTAAGGCAAAAACCAACCATTTCTAAGATGTTTCTTTTTATGAAGTAAAGGGAAGTTTGGTGAGTTTATGCAGTGGATTATATGAGATACCTGTAGTAGTCAAGGCTAAACTCAGTGGTCCGGGAGGTATGTAGGCACATAACAACGTCACTTTCCAAGTTACTTGTAGCTCCTTATGTATTATTTCTTGCACAAATGCAATTTTTTAGCTTAGATACCCTCCTCTTTTTCCCCTAATGCTTACTCCTAGTCCCCTTCACTTCAGCAGGCTAGAACGCCACACTCTGTTAGGGCATTCACCTGGTCAGATGGGCAAAAAGTGGCGTGACTTCACCCACACTGTGCACAGCTGGGTACGGCACAGCTCCAGTTGACAAGTCACCTTGGGGCAGAGCTGTGCCATCCTCTTCAGCACAACGTATCTCTACACCATCAGTTGCTAATGCAACCTGATGGCTTCTGGACCGGAGATGGTTCACTTCTGCGGAGCTTGAAGCATCTGCCCATTCAGTTAGACCCTCTCCACAAGTGTTGCCTTAAATTTAGGAGCCAAAGAGTGTATTAACTGAAGATACCATTGAGCTAGGGGCTATGCCAGCACCCGCCCAAACAAAATGCTATAAAAGCCAATGGCTCTCAAATGTTTATATCAGGCAAAAGTCTTACTTTCTTGGGAGCAATCTCATCAAGTCTACAGAACTAGTCACATGCACACATTTTATCATTTATGAATTGCAGACAGTTCATCATGGCTTCCCAGAGAAATGGTAATGTGCTGGGCATACGTCTGAATTCTCCCCGCTCAAATATCAAACCAAAAAGTACCAGTGGTGCAGACAGACGGGAATTACTCAGAAAGAACAGGACTGGAGGGCTCGGCAAGAAAGAAGCATTCGGCAATTCAGCCTGTTATACCTTAAACACTGTCAATGATTTTGCAGAATCAGATTCTATCTGTCCCAATTCTGCTCTAATTTTTCTTTGATTCACTTGCAGTCAATATTTCTGTATTCCTATTAGTCTAGCAAATATTGGTGTAAGCTGAAAGTTTCACTTATACTTTGGAATGTCAAACTATCTTCTTTCTTAGCTGCAGCAAATTCTTCCACCTTGGAATTTCAGTTTATTTCACAATCTGGCTGCCTATAGCCAATTACACAATTGCTCTTCTAACCAGCCGGGTTATAGACACAGACAGACTGCTTTTAAAGAAAAAAAAAATTGTTTCACATTAATCTCTTTGCAGAATTACAGATTAAGCCAAGATCAGTTGAGATAAGAGGAACGAGACACCGGGTACTAAATATTCTCATAATTTCAGACTCTCTTCAGACAAAGTAGTTTTGAATTCACTCCTTATTTTCCAGATCATCAGCTTTAATTGTAAACTCTTCATCATTACAGACTATGGCCAGCATGAAATCTTAACAACTGTGGAAGCTTTTTAAGACCAACACAGAAACCTCCCTACCGATGAGGTTCAGAAGGAAAGCTTTTTTAACTGTTTGTGTCCACATTGGTAACCAGCTCCTGCAATAGTGCTCTGGAAAGTGCTTTGAGATCTCTGGATGAAAAGAAATCCCTTTCTCAAATCCAGTAAATATACAAAACTAGTGAAGCCCTTCATAGCTTATTTGAAATGCATTGCACATTTGAAACGCTTCCTCTGCAGTTTTCTGTAAAAGAAGCCCTGCACCTTGAGGAGCAATGAAAACGTTTCACTGGTCAGGAGGCACCAATGTTAGTGAACATGCCAAAGCCTGATCACATAAACAGAGAAAAGGAGAGAAATTTTCTTGTGTCATTCAAACCCATCAGCCAAGAAAGCGCGATGTTAGTTCATCGGGCCAAACTGGCCAGTTTAACCAGATTAGCAAAGTTTCTATGACCACTCAGCTTTCTTCCAAGAAACATTCCTCTATATGAAGGCCATCAGCTTCAGGAACCTATAAATTATGTCCCATTAGACTATTCTAAGAATATTCTAAGAATAGTCTAATCTGGCAAGTGCTATTCTATAAGAACAGTCTATTAGAATAGACTATAAGAATAGTCTTCACGAGAAATGTGTTGGTCACACAGCAGTATTAATAATGTTAATTTCTGTAGGCTTCTTTGCAGCCATTAAGTCCAGGAGTGCCATTTAAATCAGCTGAAAAAATACTTTATTAATGCTAAGAAATACCAGCTTTAGGAAAGACAGTGCAGAAATCCTGACTAGAATAAAAGTTTTGGACCGGGGCTCGAGAAATTTAGAATGAGGCAATGCTCTTTTTCCTTTCTGAATTAGCAATTTTTGCCCAAATCCATTGGTTTTATTCAAGTTTGCCAAACAGCGCAGGGAGGAGGTTAACTTCACTAAGCGTAATGGTAGGCAACAGGAGTGGTCTTCCATCACATCGCAGACAAGGACTAGGATATTTACCTACACTGTGAAAAGTCCAATTCAATTTCCTTTTCTGCTGCTGCTGATTTGAACTTGCGTATCCCAGGTCAGTGAATTAATTATGATGCTCTATGGGTTGCCTGGTGGCGAGATGTTTGGTCCCTCCTCCACACTCTCCAGCTTTCTGCCGCGGGTGCTGTTTTATGTTGTATAAATAGTTAATCACGGGTGCTGGGACTGGCGCAGGAGCGCTCCGGCTCGCAGACGGCATTGAACCGCCAGGGCACGGAGTGATTCAGCCTCTCCCTGGCTCAGTTCGTCTATTGAAATACGGCACAAAGGTTCCAGCAGACGAGACGATGAAAGGCCAGCCCTCCGCATGCCCTGCAACCTCTGATTAGGACATTCACTGCAAACGTAGGAGTCGTTCATCCAAATCCTTGCTTTGAACTTTTTCCCCTCTCTTTTCAGAAGTGTCTCACATTCTCCATCCCTCAGTTTTCCACCTCTTGTGGGAAAATTATGAGGTGGCCAGAGCCTACAATGCTGTAGGCTTTAGAAACGTTTAAATTGTGTAGGAATTACACAGAAAACAAAATGAGTGCATGGTGTAGCTCGTTACATCCCACTGAAAGGTCATCCCCCCAGGGTTGGATGGGCAGTCATTGCACAGCCGTGCAGACCAGTCCCATGTGGAACAAACACATCATGTCATAGGATCCCACCATTGTTTTGTAAAGTGGTTATATATTGCCAGTGCTCTGCAAATTGATTCTGACAAGAAGGATAGTAATAACTCGCCATCCACTAGACCATCTGGTCTTTCCCACCAAAAAATGTCTTAATCAACTATTAGAGATGTTTAGTACGCATCACAGTAAGAATTATTTGTGGGTATTAAACAGTGGCTGAAACCAAACACCGAGAAAGAAAATACACCCATAGTCTTAGCTGGTGTGGAGTACTGCAGCAGAGTCATTAAAGCTACGCTAACTTGTGCCGGTTGAGCATACGGCCCATCGTATTTAGAAACACAGTATTAAGAGTGGTTATGCTCTGAAACTTAATAAAATTACAAATTGGAATATTGCTAGTGAAATTAATGATCAAAAATATTACAGTCAAGCAGAAGTCAGCCTTGTCTTGAATTTTGAAGGTCATTTGGAGTCATAAAAATGCAGTTTTGTGCTTTAGAGCTTTGAAACAATAATAAGGCAAAAGGCACATTTGGGGGGGGGGGAAGAGTCATCTATCCCCCTCATATTACAATTAATTTGCTGAAGAAAAACCTATGGAGACCCCCCCCCAAAAAAAAAAAAAAAAACCCAACAAAAACCCCACAAAAACAAAACCCTATTGACATTCAAAATAAGCTGGTGGCCACTAGTTCTTTTAACTTGTTCTTGTGACTGGGCAGAAGAGGGCACAAAAAAAAGACCCCGTGGAGAAGATGTCTCAGCTCAGACATTAGATGTTGCCCTTTTGCCAACCTGCCATCCTTCTTTCCTCCTGCAAACCCATAATAGGAACAGACAAATGATGGATTTAGGGAAAAATCAGGAGGAAAAAAGAAAATAGCATGAGTCAAGCCAAAGCAAGTACTTTGGCTTACTTAGTGGAATGAAAAAAAAAAAACCCACCAAACCCAACAAACTCCCGAGGGAAAAAAAAAGTTTTTGGGAAAAAAAATATTTATTCAGATTCAAGGCAGTTTTTATGCTTTTAGAGAAAAAAATGTTTCAGATTATTTTCCCTTTCCCTAATTGTGTCAGCACCTTAATTTTTCTTCTTTTTTTAAAAAAAGGGAAAGCAGGTTGCTTTTGAATTGATTGATGTTAATAAAAAATCTTCTAGCTTTTTAAAAATAAATCTCTCATTTTGCAGCTTTGGAAATATATATTTTTTTAACTTAAAAAAAATCCTTCATTGTGTCCTACCAAAAGCATATGTTGTATTGGGCCAAATTTTCAGATGATTACTTATCTCACAGAAATATTTTATCCAGCTCTACTCAAGACCAACAGAGGGTGGAGATCTTACTAAGTCCCTAGAGAGAAGAAAAAAGAAAAATGAGGAATGAAAAAAAGAAATTACCCCAAATGAGAGAAGAAATTTGTTGCTTGGAGGAGGAGGATACAAGTGAATTAAACAAGAGCTAATCTTACTGCTCTTGGCCAAAAATATTTGAACAGGTTTGGCAAGCCAGTCACAGATTAAAAATCCCTGCACTAGGAATGCCTTATTCCTTGGTCCAAGTCATACATGGCAGGGATTAAACATGTGCCTCATGTGCCTAATTTTCCACATGTAATGCGGGAGTAATGAATGCTACCCTGATGCCTTGAGAGTTTGGAGATACGTACAGAAGTACAGGGTGAAACCCTAACCTAACTGAAATCCACAGCAGAATTTCCTTTGACCTTGGGTTCTTCTCTTTTATTCCTGTCATTGTTCCTCTGGTTTCTCTTTCACCCATAAGAACAAGATTTTGGAAAGGAAAAATCAGAGGATGTGTCTGTTTGTGTCACCTCTGTGATACAGTCATGTAGCCCATCTCCATTATATCAGGCCTTGTACACAAACAGGGAGAGATCCTTCCCCCAAAGACCTCACAACTCCTACCAACAAAGCAGTGACTAGAGAAAAGGAGATATTTGCTCTTTAGTTTCCAAACACTGTGGCTGACGTGCTCCCTTCTGGAAGTGAGTTCAGGCTTAGGCATTTGCCAAGAAATCTTTCTCCCTGGCCCACGCAAGTCTGACTTTCAACTAGAGATAGCAATATTTTTTGAGGCTTTTTTTTTTTTTCTCTCTCTGGAGTGGAAAGAGCATTAGTATAATTAAATTTTTAGAAGGGGCAACATTAACAAAAATGAAAAAGGTAAAACTAAATCAATACAAGGTAATGTTCGAGCTGACTTGTGCTGAAATATCATTTTGAAATTTTCAGTCCATGAAACTATCCCTAGGTTGACTTTTTATCTTCATTTTTGCAGGAAAAAAATGCTTTTATATTCACATTTTCATGGGAGAGGAAAATTGTTTTCCATGCAGCTGTATACTTCAAGTTGACAGCTGCATTTTTCATCAATATGATCACTCAAGCTGAAGTCGTCACTCAAGCAGCTTGAGCTGATCCCATGCAGGGCTTTGGAAATGACCAGAGCTACCTTGAAATTGTCCTGAAGAGGGAAGAGCCCCAGGACAACATACGCTTTAGGCCCGTGTTGCCATGCAGACCATTTGCTCTGTTCTGACCCCAGAAGAGCTTTGTATCACTTTTTTTTATTTTTCCTGCGTGCGACAAGACAGAATTCATGAAGTCCAAAGCGTTGATAGAAACTCATACTGTCGGTACATTGCAGGAGGCAGGACTGGATCCGGCTTCTCTTGTGGGGTATGGTTGCCCACTGCTCTGAATCTTACAGGTGTCAAAGTCAGAATGAAAATTGCTCTGGAAAGATGAGCTATAACCTTACGTCAACCCGTGTGTGAAGGCAGGGCTGGCACAAGGATTTCCATCCTTACAGGTTGTGCATCGTTTTCTCCAATGTCCAGTTTTGAGAGCTCAGGTTTAATCTGCTTGAGGTATGAAGGGCCCGTGTTTTTTTTATTTTAAAATAAAAAAAAAAAACAAACAAAAAACCCCCCAACAAACTTGTCTTGTTGAGTCAATGAGACCTAAGAGGCAGTCGAGAGAATTTGCATTGACAGCAAAAGAAGGGAGGGTCTCTCTGCGGAAAAGGGAAACTTGTTTTCTCTCTCAGTATGTTCTTATGGATCTGAGACTTACATCCCTTTGTCATCATGCCTGCATAATTAGTGCTTCAGTTTGGGGTTTTCCAAAGTGAAAAAGCAAACCCCCAAATCTTGTGCACCCTGTGAAGCTGAAGGCAAGAAATGTGAGTCAGCCATGGAGTCGCAAGGCATTATAAGTAACCTACGTGTGTAACTTGCTCTCTTTCAAATACATCATCAATCTGGAAGCTACACTCTCCATATGTCTCTTCTGCCAATTCGTTTTAACTGTCAAAAAGGTTGTTTTCAAAGGACTCGAGTGACAGCTTAGAAATCCATCTTGGTGGATTGGCAGGGCCTGGGAACTGTGTCTCTGAACTGTACAGAGGTCAGCCGTTTAATTTCATATGGGTTCCCATGATTTATACATGCTCCAGCTCTCAATACAGAACAGCCCGTGCTTCCTCTGTTCATCAGGATGAAATACCTGTCTAGGGGTTGGTCCCTTCTGTACAGCGTGTACAATTACAAAGCACAATGCCAGTGCTAAAATAGATCAATACACTATTATTATTATTATTGTATCAAAAGGGGCAGCAGGTAGGTGTCCTGCGAATACAAAATCTGATAAAAGGACTTGTCTTGTCAGACGTTCACTGGACCCCGCTCTGGCTGGTGGTTTAAGCAGCATTAGTGGGCACAGGTAAAATCAGCCCTTGGTATAGGCAAAGAAACTCGTCTGGTAAGATGTACAAGGCAGGAGGAGGGAATTTACAAGGAATTTCTGGTAAGCAATAGCAATGCTGTACAACATTAAAAGCTTTCAAGATATTCCAGTATGTTTATTTTCTGGACAAAGAAGGGAAATTTTAGAAAGACACAGAGGAAGTGGTTTGCTCAGCTCACGCAGTTTCAAAGGAAGGAACCGAGATTTTTGGGTGACCAGCTCTGCCTTGTTCCACGCAGTGTGATACTTTGTCATTCCTACATTGCTTCACCCATCCAACGTACTCAGTCATAGGAACAGTCAGGAGAATTCAAAGGTAGCTTGCAAACTTGGCCTGGGAATACCATGAGAACAAAAAAGTTGTCCAGGACATGCCAAGAAATTTACATTTGAGATCTGCAGAATGACTCTATCCCAGAAACGTTCCAACATTTGACAAATTTTGGGAGAGAGAGGGGAAGGGGTGTTCTTATATTTTTCTTCTTGTTGCCTTTTTTCTTAATCCCATTCACTGTGATCTCGTGTGCTGGGATATCCGAAGTCCTGAGGACAACCCTATGCATGCTGTACTAAATCGTGCAGAGCAGAGCACCAGGCTGAAAACACCTCACCAGCACCATCTCTGTAAACCCCATACATCGTCTGTCTTTCTGTGCCACACATAATTGCAGCTCTGGTAGCATCAGCCTCCTGGCGTGAGTCCATACGTTGAGCGATTATTCTCTTCAATCCAGACTGATAGAAGGCTTCATGCCTTGGCAAAATGACTAAGCTATCTATATATCTATGCTCTTTTTATGACTTGGAAAGTTAAACTGCTTTCTGTCTTGATTATTTGCCTTTGAGAAACTTGCAAAATAAAAAGCAACAATATAAATGGAACCAATATGTTGAAGTTCACCATCTCTCGTTGATCTCACAAGAAACTCCCTCTTCTCCCTATTATTGGCAGACATTTTATTTTGCACCTGTCTAGCTTGCCCCGTTGTTTGGAGGTGATGGAAGAGAAGAATCCAGGAATATAAAAATTCATTCTCTTATATTTTCTAAAAGACCTGCCGGTGCTTGTAGCAGATCAAGGAGAAATGAGCCAGCCCAGACAGTATTTGCCTTGTGATGCAGCTAAGTCACGTATGCGCTGCTAAAGGCAAACCTTCCCTTGGCTTTCCCTTAAGCTGTTAGTGATTTGGATGCTCCCTTTGAATTTCCTGCTAGTCAAAGTAACCCAGCCAGCAAAGGCCCAAACATCTCACAATAACTGTTTGCACAAGATGGATGATGGATCACAAATACAGTTTCATCAATCCCAAGTGGCCTTCTGCACCATTCCTGGGCCCTTTACTGTCTTTGTGCTGACTTCTCAGGACTTTGGAAGGACACATGGCTTTTGGTGAGCACCCTCCCAGCATGTCCATCAACAACCTGAAACCAGCACAGGATGATGAGACCGCTCTTAATTTCTCTCCTAGTGTCTAAGCATGACTATCCAGTAAGGACTAACGAGCAGTGAGCCCAGATCTCTGTCAAATGTCGGTGCATTTGTTTTCATTACACCCAAATAACTGTTCTCCATAGCTGAATACTGTGACGCTGGAGAAAGAAGGAAGACTTGTGCCTCTGCCTTCTATTTCATCTCTCTCACATGGATACGCTATTGTCATATTCATTGCAAACAGCACCTGCACCAAAAGGTGGTGCTCTGGGTAAATGGTTGTTCATGTCATGGTTGCTGGTTGGGATGTTATGAAGCGAGCCCTGACTTTGTGGACTTGCACTGTCTTTGTGCACCCCCTAAATTCATTAACTATGACAATATCGTCAGCAAATGCCACCACACGTTTATGTTAAGTTTATGAAAAACCATACCCATTTTCTTCTCTTTCAGCTCCAAGCATTTCCTTTTCCCATTTGTAGGTGGTCCAAGTACAGCTTTATATGTGTTTTAACAATCCAAGAACATCTGTAAAAGGTTTATGCCATGCTTGGAAACAGAGGAAAGGAGAAGCCTGAAAAATAAAGACTTCTCAATACCATTTCAGGATACCCTATATTTCATCAGAGCCTCCTGAGCTTGCTTTGGAGAGGTTTAGCAGATCAGCCACCCCACACCAGAGTGTATCCCAGCATGGAGGAATATTCCTGAAAACAAAACTTATTCTGTGCACAGTGTTAGATCCAAAGCGATAGGCAGGAAACTTCCTTCCTCTGCGTTCTTGGTGCAGATGCCGGTGATTTTTCTTTGAAGAAATTAAGTTCAAATGAACAACGTGGAGCTGGGCAGTGTCCCATTTTACTCTGAGAGCTCACCCTGTGCCAAGCACACTGATGCCTGACTATATCGGGAGCTGAGATGTGATTATAAACCAAAAGGATAAATCTAGAGTGAGGTATGCCTAATATGCTATTTCATACACTACCTCGCCAGCGTGGTCAGTAAAACATAAAAGAAGCCACCTTTCTCCTTGTTCATGTACCCTCAGTGGAGGAGTGCAGTATAAAAGTGTACTGCCTACAGAGTTTTACATACAGATGGCATACGGTTTGCTATTTCATAAGCAGCAGCTGAATACTGTATTTCCCACAAATTTCAGCTGGACAGGCAGCTCTCATACTGCATGCAAGTAATGGAGGTGGAATAAATGACGCCTGTCTGGTTTTCCTGCATTCCCAGTCTAGCATGCCTCGTTGCAGAGACAGCTCTGCGGCATGTCACAAGCAGTATGCAATCCTTTCACCAAAATGCCACAGGCTATAAAATCCTTCTCTCCGTCTCATAAAAGAAATGAGAGGCCTCCACTGCCTTTTGTAAATGGCAGCCTCCCATCAAATGCAAAGGCTGGGGACAGGCTAGAAGATGCTTCTCATTTTGTACTTCTCAACACAGGTAAAATGAAGTCAACGAAGCCAATTTTCTCCTTTTGGCGATCCTGAACTTAAAGCAGCGGAGGCAAATGCAAGATTATGTTCAATACAAATTTATGAGTTTATTCACACTGAGAGGCATTTCGTACTCAAAATTTGAGAAGGTAATCCGCAGCAAACAGCCACAAAGTAGAATGAAATATATAGAGCAGGATTATTCAGCAGCTATCAATTTGACTTTTGTTTATGGAACCAATATCTTATAGGAATTACCCAAATCCACAGAGTTCATGATTATTATTAATGGCATTAAGCATTGCATACTGTACATCGCAGATTGCAAAACTGGCACTTTGCCAACCAGTTGCCTACTGGAACACTCATTAGAACACAGGATTAATTCACTTCCTTGGAAAAGAGCTCAGGCAAGTGAGTTTTCAGACAGCAGGATAAAAAATAAATGGATCACATTAAATAAAATGTTCCTGTTTGTCCAAAGCAAGCATCATTTTGGATTCCTTTGGATTCCTGCGACTGAAAAGTGAAGGAAAATGTGGTTTGGGGTTCAGCCTGTTTTGGGAGGGAGCCCATAAACTGTCATGAAAACACTACATTACAGCAAAGCTCCTGTCTCTTCTTTCTTTCTCTCTTTAAGCTATATTATAAATTTCGTGTTCATGAAAGGAAATTAAAGATGAAGACAAAGGGCTGTCTTAAAACCTCCAATCCCAGAGAAGGCAAAGAAAATAAAATCCCTTGTTATTGTTCTCTCCACTTTTCTCAAAACCTGTGGAGTCTGGCTCCGACTTTTGAATGTTTGGGGTCGGTGGGACTGAATAGCCTGTGGATAGGCAGAAACTGAGTCCACGCAGAGCTGACACAGAAACCCAGAACCAGAAACAAGGGCCAGCCTTGTCAGTGCTTCAGGGTGCTGCTGGCTCTTGCATCTTGTGCTCTCCCCTCCCCTGCTCAGCCGGTGCCAACTTCCAGTTGTTTTCCAGCAAAATCAGACAATCAATTACATTAAATGACAATGATATGACGCAGTCTCTCCGCCCCGTCCAGCTGGGATCACTCTCCTTGTAATACCACTCTTGCAGCCAAGTGCTGAATATCTCCAAGGAAGAGATTTAAGCCAACAAGGTGGCAAAGTGGCTTAAACCCACCTCTCACTGGGCTGAGAGCCCGCCCAATATCTATTCTGGCTTAACTCATTAACTCATGGGCAGGGACACATTAAGCAGCAGTAACTTGCACAGGGGCCCTCAGTTCCATTGCTTTTGTACTTCCAACGTCCCTTTGCCTCTGATGCCTGCCCTGTCTACCTCTGCATGTGGGAATCATGTTTTCCTATGTGTCTCTGCAAAGTGCCTAGCTCTCTGCTGGTGACTCGGTCTGTAATACATGGTGACCTTCAGGCCAGCAGAATCATCAGTGCAGCCACAGTTTTATTTGCATTAATGTTAAATAGTGTGTACAAAAGCAAAAGGAACCCTGCATATAATATCTTTCTTTTTTTTTTCCAAAAGGTTAAATTAGTATACATGGCATGGAATCTCCACTGTTTTCACTTTATCTGCTACAGAGCTTGAAC
Organism: Aptenodytes patagonicus; assembly: GCF_965638725.1. NCBI lineage: Eukaryota > Metazoa > Chordata > Aves > Sphenisciformes > Spheniscidae > Aptenodytes > Aptenodytes patagonicus. Next base: position 5,312,402 of record NC_134981.1, read on the forward strand.
TTTAGTCTTTTGGTCCAAAGGGAGAAAAATCAATAGTATCATACTGATACACAAGAAACTTTATTAAAGTAGCCATGGGCATCTCCGCAACCTTCCCCTATCAAGCTGGCTTGCTAATTGGTTTGCAACAGTGTGGCTGCCATGAAAATTACCCAGGTCTGTCTTGTGAAAATCTGGCTCTATCAGCATCAAGAACACAAACAGCCAGGGAAGCGGTCAAAGGTCGCTTCCTACTTGTTGGGAATGGAAAATGAAGCTTGTTAACATTCTGCTGCTGCTTCTTCTAGGGAGAAAAAAACACATCAGTGCTGCAGGGAGCTGTCCTCTGGAGGATTGAACAAAGATGATCAAGCTTCTCTCTGCTCACTTCCACTCACCCATCAGGCTTTCATTGACGGGGAAGTCTAAAAAAATCTGCCAGAAGTGTCATTTCATACCTGCCTGAAGTCTTTAGTTTGGAGTGCTTCCCTTACTTGTCCATCACAACATAGTGTCTCTCCCTTTTACACATCGTCTCTCCTCTTTGCTGCACCCTGGTTTGTCGCCGTGCTAAACCAAAGCCAAATTCGAAATGGCCTGAAAAAACATCAGTGTATCTGGGCAAGAATGAATTAAAATGTTGTAAAGCTTTTGCAAGAAACGCCAATTATAGATAGAAGAGAGGAGAGCCACAGTCTCTAAATCCCTCCTGCCACCGAGCTCCAATCCAGAAAGCAAGAAAGGCTTTGGCTGGCTGCATGAGTTTACAGTTATGTCTCTAAGGCAAAAATGTGACTTGAAGGATGATGTTGCCTGAGTGAACCTATGCCAGCAAGAAGCTGTAGCAGATCCCAATGCATCTGTGTAAGAAGCAGCCACTGCTGAGAAGGTTCGGTTCACATCAGGTGTGTTAGCTACATGAAATTAGCACTGAGTTGCTCCCTGGTTTGCACCAGAGTTTTTCACAGGATTCTGTGATGGAAAAAAGCCCCTGACATCTTGCTCAATCCATCTGAAAGGCCAGATGGACAGTAGAAGATGGTCAAACCTACTTTTTTTTTCTTCCAGTTCTTCAATTCAGGGTGTGACCCGAAAAATAAATAAATCCGTTTTACCCAGTAAAGACAAGGAACTTCAACAGCGAGGCACTGTACAAGCAGTGAATATGGGGATGTCCTTGTCTCCAAGAAATTGAGACCTAAGTAGGAGTTTTCTGTTACATGTGCAGTCTTCCACAATGAAAACTTTATTAGGACCAGCCACAACTCAGACATAAACTGTTGTCCATGGCCTAAAGCATATCCAATGCAATTTCAAATACACAGAAGATAAATATGGTTTACAGCCACTTTTGGGCCAGGGAAGCGCCTGTTCAATCTCCTGACCATCTTATCCTAATGATGGGGTCTCGATAGCTTGGAGGCCTTCCCTGTTTGTGTGAGTGTGTAGGCACCATGGACTACTAGGATCTCCCTCCCATGACAGCAGATTTGGAGCCTGACCATTCAAGCAGGTCTCTGTAAACCACATATCCCCACACAGAAGTTCTCAAGGTTAAACTGTCTTTAGGGCTGATTTGTGGCCTTCCTGTACCAAAAGGTCTAGCTCATGGTCTTAAACTGAGCTAACTGCTTGTGTTGGTATAGGACCCTGAAGACTAACTCAAAAATTTCTGCCTGTGTTGTTGTTGTTGCTGCTAAAAAAATAAGGTAGACAATTTGTCACAGAAAGCATATGGAGGAATCATGGAAGGAATAATGCCAGAGTTGCACCTTTTTTTGTTCACAGTTTATTATGAAGATATTTTTAATTTCTCCAGCCAGCTCTCTGGGGATGCTTTCAGCTTTTCCATATTGCAATGGAAGGAAACTAATTTAGGGATCAGCCATGCAAAATCTTCTACCTTGGCCAGTCCAAAATATTAAACTTCTAAGGGGTCAGTGGATTAGGAAAAAAAACCAAAACAACTAAGTGTGTGAAATCTGGCTTCATGAACTAGGTTTGAAAGAAATGCAGGATTTCAACACGAAGTTTGATGTATAATCTTTCTCCTTAATATGGAGTGGTTGTGTCAAACTATGAGAGTCTTATCTGCTTGTCCTATTCACTTTTCCATTAGCCTACTCACACCAATAGATCATCTTAAATTTTTAGGAAAAAAAAGATGAATTTTCTGTCATAATTTAAAAAAAAAATTATCTGTTTCTAAGGGGAAAAGAAGATTTTTTTTTTTTCAGGTGGAATGGAGGACACTGGACAGGAAAACAAATTGATTCAGAAAGCCATTGAACACTGAACAGCTCAAATCTCTTCAGACTGGTAATGATTTGCAATAGTTTGTTATTATGCTACCGGAGTCTGCTAAAATGCCTCTTCCTCCACCTCACACACAGATGCACACACTTTAAATACAATATTAAAGATACCCTTGACTAGTAAAGATCCTGTCAAAGTATGCTAATCAAATCCAGCTTTGATTTCATGCTTACTTTTCTGCTCATCCCAATTGTAAAGCTAAGCTGTAATTAATACATAAGAGGCTGGTGATTATACAGTATTAGGCTGAACATATAGAGTGAACATACAGCATTAGATTGCATTTCAATAGATCTGACACTGTAAAGAAATAAGATCAACTCACAAGGTCTGGTATTAGCAGGCTGCTAACTTATCTTGGTGACAATCTTGAGCTCTTGCATTGATCTCCTGCTGCTGGTGACATCTTTTGCATCTGCGTGTGTGTACGCTTATACGTGTATGTGCAGACTAAATAGGTACTCTTTCCCCTTTAATTTTTTTGAAATTGAATTTTAAGCTACATCACCCAGGGAACCATTAGTATTTCTTTGGAAATGGGCCCGATAGGTGACTGCCATGGCAGAGATGATGTGCCTCCAGCAAGCAAACCGGCGAGCTGTGCTCCCTCCCTGCCTGCCTGCTCAGGGACAGCCCACAAGAAGGGCAGAACATATAAAGGAATAAACATTGCAGTATTAGCCAGCACCCTACTGCCAAAGGGTACATAAAAACTAGAGGAGTCCCTTCAGACAGCTTGTCAAAGACCCGCTAAGTTCTTCTTTGTATCTCCCTGCCAGCAGAAAAAAAAAGCCTTCCATAGTCTGAAATACTTAGAACTGGAAGAAAGCACATATGGCTCCAAGAAAAGTCCTGGGATTCTGTCATGGTTTAACCCCAGCCGGCAACTGAGCACCACCCAGCCACTTGCTCACCCTCCCCGGCCCCCGGTGGGATGGGGGAGAAAATCAGAAGAGCAAAAGTAAGAAAAGTCGTGGGTTGAGATAAGAACAGTTTAATACTTGAAATAATAAAATCATCATCATAATAATAACAATAATAATAAATTGTAATGGAAAATAAAACAACAAGAAAGAGAGAGAGAGAGAGAAACAAAACCCGGGGGGAACAAACCAAGTGATGCAACCATTCACCACACGCCAACTGACGCCCAGTCAGTCCCGAGCAGCAATTGCTGCCCCCCGGCCAACTCCCCCCAGTTTCTGTACTGAGCATGACGTCCCGTGGTATGGAATGTCCCTTCGGCCAGTTGGGATCAGCTGTCCCAGCTGTGCCCCCTCCCAGCTTCTTGTGCACCTCCTCGCTGGCAGAGCATGGGAAGGTGAAAAGTCCTTGACTTAGTGTAAGCACTGCTCAGCAACAACTAAAACATCGGTGTGTTATCACATTATTCTCATGCTAAATCCAAAACACAGCACTGTACCAGCTACTAGGAAGAAAATTAACTCTATCCCAGCCGAAACCAGGACAAATTCATCATTCAGCTTTATAGCATAGGAAATAACACTAACTGTGATAAATAGTGAAAAGCTAAGATGAGGAAAAAGTAGCCACCTATGGCTTTGAACCTACTTGTGGTTTCTCTGGAGTAAATCTGGAGCTATTGTAGAAAAAAAAAAAAAACACAACAGAGGTCCAGACCTTCAAAGTCAACTTGGCACCATAAAAGTTTAAGCAGTTCGTCCTTTGAACAGTGCTATGACTCAAAACATTTTTTATTTAAAAACAAACAATCAAACAAAAGACAAGGAAAGGAAGGTTCAGTTATAAAGAGAGCTTTATTCTGCATGCAGGAACCAACTGCATTTCACTGCAGAACCACACAAGAGCAATCCTCCGGTGTTGAGCACAGCCACGCCATGGCTGTGGCGTGCCATTTCCCTGCACCATAACGAGATCATATGTGAAAGCCTAAATTATGCAAATGAAAAGGCTCCACTAATACTGTTGAAATATTCCTGGAGTGTACACTTGACAACCTCAAAGTACATTTCACACCACTAATGACTTCATCACTAACACAATTGTCATGAGTCAAGCAGTTTCCATAGCAACGTCCTAGTACAGCTGTTTACCCATATAAAGTACTGCACCTACTTAGTTACATATACAGACAGATCACTAGATTCCTAGGTACTGAAATTGAAATAATTCAATTTTCAGTGTCTCTCTTTATGAAGTGACTCTGCCAGCTATAGGTATTAGCATATCAATGTGACTTTGACAGGGTCTGCTGCAAAAGACATATTTTGCAGGCACTTCGTGTCAATTAGAGCCCTAACTGTTTCATGGAATAATCATTCCTGCCAGATTAAGGTCAGGCTGCAAGGTAATTTAATTGGTGCCATTATATCTAGGGGGAAAAAATGCTCTAATAAAGTGCACACACTGTAGCTGCCAGTGAGGATGTGCTATGCGACATGAAAGGGATTGCCTTCCTAAAGTGTATGGGCAAACCATTTAGAGAGAAAGAAATACAATGGAAACAACTTCAGATGCTTTGTTTCCAACAAAATTCCAGCGTGTTTGACCAAGGGGGGAATTTTATTTCACTTGAAGTGGTGCTATTCACAAGGGAGGAAGCAGTGAAGAAAAATAAATAAGGAAAAAAAAAAATCCCCTCACTCTATGTACGTCTTCTTATCTCCTGTGGAATGATAAACACATTAATTAAAAATCTGCAAAAATCAAAACAAAGTCTCTTTTTCCCAGGACTCTGATGGCTGGGATGTAGTGAGCCGGGCGGGAACCTCCCTGGCCTCCCCCTGGGGAGCAGGACAGGCAGGATTGCTCTTTCCTCCTGCGGAAACTTTTGGCCAACAACTTGTTTCGTGAGCAGCATGAGTTCAGTTTCCTATGGAGTCAGGTAGATTATCCCCTAAATTTCCCCTACCTATCCATAATTCAGCTTCTCACACTTTTCCAGAGGCCCCCTTCCCCCTGCAAGAGCCAGGTCCTGGGGTGCCCAGTTAAAGAGGCGTGACATGACCATGTGTCATCGTGAGCGTGGGAATGCCAAATGCATAGTCATTGGGGTCTGCTTTCTTCTACCCTGAAAAGGGCAATAATTCAGGTCTTTTTTAGTTCTCCAGGTCTTGATTTTCACCAGGTTTTTTTAGAAATTTGATTTTCCTCGAAACGTGTGTTTTTTCTCTTTTGTCTAAAGCCAGCCAAAGTTTTCAGGAGACTGACAGATGGACAGTGCAAAGAGTTCTCCAATATGATAAGCTTATAACATAGGAAGATGATGAGAAAATAAGATTCTTAGCTCTGTATCCACATCCCGTGATGACTTACCTAATGACAACAACCTCACAACAGCCGTCACCATTTTGAACTTACCCTCTTTCTTGGCAAAACAGAGCACTGGGGAAAGCATCTGCCTTGCTAACTGATTACTCCTCATACAGTTGGCCATGCTCAGCGTTGTGGTCATAACCACACTCTAAATATGAGTATAGCAAAGGTTAGGTTAACTGAAGAATATATGATGTTTATCAAAGGCTCAAGGCCAGATTTTCAGTTGATGTAAACCGCCTCATTTTCACAGACTTCATCCAGGCTGCAATCATTTAAATGAAGTGCAGGATATTAATAAAATATTGAGACAGGTTCAAGAATAACAGAGGAAAGTTTAGTTAGATTCAGTATAACCCAAAGTGTTTACAATGTGTTTGTAAGGACTCTGCAAACTGTAGTTTTTATGTAGCACTATTTTTGCTTTTGCATACAAATAAGCATATTCGTAAACTGCAATTTCAGACTGGAAAATTCTGCATCCTTAGAATACTTGTTTTTATGACTTTACCATGAAATAAAACATTGTGTGCTTAGAGTTGTGCTTATTACGTTGTGATGTGAAAACTGATCATGATTAACTTAAGCTCAAAAAACAGAGATGAGAATGAAAGTTGCCTTATTTTTTGATTTAAAAAAACCTGATATGTAACAGGAAATTCTGCCAAACCAGAACAATTTTGCAAAATTGAAGCAATGGAAAAAGATCAGATTCTGAGCCCTTTGAATTTCCCTATGAATATTTCAAAAGACTCTATTCATTATTACTATTTCCTTTTACTATCCACTCAGGCTTACAGTGGAACTATTTAAAAAAGATATAGGAAAGAATTTTTGCTACTATGAATATTGCATAAACTAACTGAATTAAGGTCAAGCAAAGGTAGATGATAAATGGAAATGAAAGTTTTTTGTCATTATTATTTTCCGTTAAATATATCTGCTGGAACATTTTGGTTCAGCATCCCATCCGAATGCATTTGATCAGCCATAAATTATCCATTAAAAACTCCATTAATCCCATTACAAATGTAGTTTAGCTTCCATCATTTGGTTCAGCCTTGATCATGAATGCAGGAACTGGGATAGTGGGGTGAAAGAGAGCTCTGGATTTGAGGGCTTAGAAGCTGAAAGAATTTCAAAGCTGTTAGAAAGACCATTTTTTTAATCAAAGTGAAGGGCTTCATATTTTGGGGTGGTAGATATTGCAGCCACAAAAAAACAAATGGTAGAATCATAGAATCATAGAATCATTTAAGCTGGAAAAGACCTTTAAGATCATAGAGTCCAACCATAAACCTAGCACTGCCAAGTCCACCACTAAACCATGTCCCTAAGCACCACATCTACACATCTTTTAAAAACCTCCAGAGATGGGGACTCCACCACTTCCCTGGGCAGCCTGTTCCAATGCTTGACAACCCTTTCAGTGAAGAAATCTTTCCTAGCATCCAATCTAAACCTCCCCTGGCGCAACCTGAGGCCATTTCCTCTCGTCCTATCACTTGTTACTTGGGAAAAGAGACCGACCCCCACCTCGCCACAACCTCCTTTCAGGGAGTTGTAGAGAGCGATGAGGTCTCCCCTCAGCCTCCTTTTCTCCAGGCTAAACAGTCCCAGTTCCCTCAGCCGCTCCTCATCAGACTTGTTCTCCAGACCCCTCACCAGCCTCGTTGCCCTTCTCTGGACACGCTCCAGCACCTCAACGTCCTTCTTGTAGTGAGGGGCCCAAAACTGAACACAGTATTTGAGGTGCGGCCTCACCAGGGCCGAGTACAGGGGGACGATCACTTCCCTACTCCTGCTGGCCACACTATTTCTGATACAGGCCAGGATGCCATTGGCCTTCTTGGCCGCCTGGGCACACTGCCGGCTCATGTTCAGCCGGCTGTCGACCAACACCCCCAGCTCCTTTTCCACCGGGCAGCTTTCCAGCCACTCTTCCCCAAGCCTGTACCGCTGCATGGGGTTGTTGTGGCCGAAGTGCAGGACCTGGCACTTGGCCTTGAACCTCATACAATTGGTCTGGGCCCATCGATCCAGCCTGTCAAGGTCCCTCTGCAGAGCCTTCCTACCCTCAAGCAGATCAACACTCCCGCCCAACTTGGTGTCGTCTGCAAACTTACTGAGGGTGCACTCGACCCCCTCGTCCAGATCATTGATAAAGATATTAAACAGAACTGCCCCCAGTACTGAGCCCTGGGGAACACCACTTGTGACCGGCCACCAACTGGATTTAACTCCATTCACCACAACTCTCTGGGCCCGGCTGTCCAGCCAGTTTTTTGCCCAGCGAAGAGTACGCCCATCCAAGCTATGAGCAGCCAGTTTCTCCAGGAGAATGCTGTGGGAAACGGTGTCAAAGGCTTTACTAAAGTGTAGGTAGACAACATCCACAGCCGTTCCCTCATCCACTAAGCAGATCACCTTGTCATGGAAGGACATCACGTTGGTCAAGCAGGACCTGCCTTTGATAAATATATGCTGACTGGGCCTGATCACCTGATTATCCTGTACGTGCTGCATGATGGCACTCAAGATGATCTGCTCCATAACCTTGCCTGGCGCTGAGGTCAGACGTATCAGCGTACAGAGCAAACTTTGTATTGGTGTACACTCAGATTATGCATGCAAAACTGTAGCAGATCTCTAAACAAAGCAACTTAAAAGAGCAAGATTTAGTAACAGCAAGCATGAATTTAGAAACTTGAATCTACTTTAGCTATGCTTATAAGGGATTTCCCTTGCTTTCTTTCACTCTCTTCTTACCCGAAAAGCCAAAGAGGATGGAGGCAGTATACTGTCCCTGCAGTTACCTGATGAGGACACATACATATAGGTGTCCCATTAGACTTCGTAGTTAATGGAGATACGGGGCTTTTTTCAGCTCACTTATACTACAGTCCAACCCAAGTGGAGATGACTAACCCTGTAGGCTCTGCTGACTGCATCAGCCAGACCTCCAGCCTCCTCTAGTGCTTAGTGCCATTTGAGGTGTCCCAGGATAGCTAAGAGATCCTCACAGAGCTGGCAGATACAATGTGGCACCAACAAGAAAACCATACTGTTCTAAAGTGGTAGCTGGAGGCCAGATGGGAAGGACATCTCAAATGCATATGAATGGGCAATTTAATTAAGACCCCGGTGATATAATGGAAGTTTAGATCGATAAGTCTTCACAGACTTCACAGCATTCTTGGTGCAAGCAAAATACTGTCTTTCATCTGGCCAGAGCCTTATACAGAACAGAGTATAAATGCATACAGAAGTAGAAGGATGATGAGTCTCACATGTTTTCTACTTGCCTCTCAACACAGACACTATGGACTATGTAGGTTTAATACAGTTCTGTACACGAAGACTAGATACAAAATCCCCACTAGATAACCAGTTACACTATCAATAATTTGAAAATGTAAGGTGCTTTCTGGTAGAAATGTAAGTTTTGCATTCTAGAAAATGCAAGATGAGTTGAAACTCTGTATGGTTGTCGCTGCATACGTGTTGTCATAAATCCTTCAGTTGCAACTGAGGCGGGAAGCAAAGACCGAACCTATTCAACAAGCATCTTTGCTTTGAACTCACAGGACTGACCTGTTGCTTTTCCCTTGCCTGGAAGAAAGAGGGATTCACTGTTAAATCATCAGGCACCGCTTCAACAGTGGTGGAGCAGTGAAGTGAGCTGTCTGCTGTGGTCTGGATGTTGAGTTTCTGCTCCTTTCACAGGCAATTGGCCCACATCTATAACACAGCTGTTTTCATGAGTGTCTTTGCAACCATCACTAGACCATGTTGAGAACATCACTCTGGGCATGATCTGTGGTATGTGGAAAACATCCTGCTCTTCAGCAGGAGGTCTTCATAAGGAGGTCTGCGCTACTGTGCAGATAAACTGCAGCTGTGCTGTGACTTCAGCTCCTATTAGCAATATTACACTTGTTATGCTACCTACAGCTTTCAGCTATGCCCATGCATCTGCCTGGAGCTGGAGGAGATGAACAGAATTTTGAGGAGTTGTTAGACTTGTGCACATATACGCTAGTAAGGCCACTTGCAATGTACAGGAGCCCCCGAGGCCTGGGAAGTGGCTGGCTGAGGATGTGGGAGGTAGCGGTGGGCAAACGGATTGATTTTCTGCTTGTTTTATGAAGTATTACAGTCCCTTTTCTCTCTTTTTTGCCTTTTTCTCCAATAATCCCCTCCTCTTCAGTTCCTTGTGATAGGAATGAACCTGTTCCCCGAGTCCATAGGGAGCTGGGTTCAATGGAAGTGTTCTTAAAAGGACCAGGACAACATCTAGATCGCAGGAAGAACAACGCTTTTTCATTTTCTTTTATTTTTTACTGTTGAAAGACAAGGAAAACTAGAGATGGGAAGTTTTCGCATTTGTGAAAACATTTTATTTCAAAGGTTTTCAGACAACAAATAAACTAAACAGATGACGAAAGATGATGAAAACTGGGAAAATATTGTCATAAACAGACATTTCCAAAATACATTTCCATCTGGCTGAACTTTCTTTTTTCTAATCTTGTTTTGAATGAAATCAGTTTTAGCAAAGCTCTCAGCGAATCTGGAGATACCCCTCTGATACTGAGGCTACTTAATTGCCGTTATCTTTCTCTTCATGAGGGGAAGCAAATCAGATGAGTTTGGCCAGGGACACCCGTTTTGCCATGAGAAGGCCCTTTAAGCAGCAGGCAACATTTTTTGGCTATACTGTGTTTACAGCCCACAGCATCCTTATTCAGCCAGCAAAGAAACCCATTATCAGAAAAAGATACATTCCCAACTTCAAGTTTTGAATGCTTGCACACAGCTGCTACAATGCATAGAGGAGAGAAAACAACTCAGAGCACGTGCAAAGGAAGAATATATTAAGTTATATTCAGGGGAATAAACCTGACAAAGGATTTTATGCCTGATTTTTTTTTTTTTACAAAAGGAAGACAACTTGCAAATGTATTTCTCTGGAAAGAGGAGGCGGTAATGAACAAGGACAGTGCATTTCCCAGTAGGTGATGAGTAAGCCAAGGGATAGCTGCAGGATGCCATGGTGTACTCTGCTGTCATAAAGATTTTACACATAGGCTGGACAACCTGTTCAATAAATCAACATGCATCTATCATATTTTTTTTTTTCCCCAGGTATCTATTTGGAATCTCACAGCCACATTATAATGCATGCACAGTGTTTGTTAACTTGGCATACCCTTTTCATCATTTCCAATCCTATGCTATCTCTAGGGGGTGAATCATCATTATGTAACATAACACGCCTGGTACCATGTGATCATCCGTGTCCTTGCTGGGGAAAGAACAAAAAGAAACCAAAAAACCACAGAAGAGTATTAACACAAAGGTACACACATATCCTAGCAATCATACACAAGTTAGACTGGCTACCGGGTGTGTTTTCCTCACCTCTCAAAAACACTTATTAATTTCAGTGGGCAATGTTCTTGCCTAACTGATACAGACTCTGGTCTCTGGGGTAATTAATGGGAAAAATTATTTTTCTTTTTTTGAATCAGATCTTGCTTTGAAAGGAGGAGTTCCAGCTAACTTCACTAGTCAGAGCAGAGCCTTGCATTAAGCCCTTGCTCATCCTTGTCTTACTTTCCTATGCACTGCACCGGTCCAGCTCAGGACACAAAGCAAAGTGAATTTTTGAGATCAAAAGGGTGCTGAAAGGATGGAGAAGATCCACTTGATGGTCACAAAATAAAAGCAAATAACGAGGCCGTTGCGTAGGAAGTTATTAGTTAAACTGAACAAGACTTTAAAAAGTGGCTGAAGTGGAGGAACAGCAACTTGGGCTATGCCCAGCCCAGATCACACACTGCACTGGGAATGGAAAGCATCAAGGAAATGATTAGTTATCAGCAGAAGTTATCACTGCCTCCAACAACGGGCATCCACCATCCCCGTAAAATGTGGCCTACAGACAAAGTGTATGGGAAACTCTACGGCTGGGAGAGAAGGGTCAGGGTTCGTCTCAGATGCTGAGCAAGGGATATGCCCATCTACAAGGGAATGGTTTGTTCGCTTGGAAAGACAGATTCAGTCAGGCACCATCGGCCTCTTCTCACGAACTGTGTGGTGAGTTCAGTTTTCAAGAAATCATATAACCTGCAATGAAAACCACCAAGACTACCACTGCCACAGCCAGCCACGGCAGCAGTAAAAGTGTGCCTCAGAGCGCAGTCCTGCCCGAGATGGAAGCATCACTGGAAGATGAGAGCATTTGCACTGCAGATGTGAAATAGCCTCATATGTCATAAAACTGGCTGTCCCAGGTTTGGGAAGAAAAAGAAGAAAAAAAACCCATCAAGTCCTGTGCTCTTAACATTCAAACTTCCTCAAGTACTTTCAGAAGATTTGATCTTTTCCATAGACATTTCAGGAACTTTTCACAAGCGGCAACTTGCCTCTGTCTTCCCGTTTGACATTTTGTTTTGCAGGTAGACCAACCGAGCTGCTAACAGCCAAAACCCAGTATAAATTACCATCAGAAATGAAGAATTGCAAATGGTTAATATACATAATTTTTGAAAAATTGTCTTGATTTTCACCAGAATGCACTATTATATATGACAATATGAAAACAGGGATAGGGCAGAAAAGTACCTTGCTTCTCTGATTTACTAAGCCATCATGGGATTACATAGGTGTTTAAATCTATACCAAATTAAGATTTATCTGGGTAATTGTCATTCTAATTTTGTTTGTAGTTTACACTTCAAAATTCTTTCACACAGAGTCTTTCTCCTAACGGTTATATCAAAACATCGCTATCTATTAATACAAGGCATGGACTCTGATGGGAGTTTTATCTGTCAAGAATGTCATCCTCCGAGTCCACAATTCACCATGTATACAACAGGGAAAAGGAGAAAAAAAATACCTGCCAAGTATTCACAACACACTTTCAGATAGCAGTAGCACTTAGCTTTGAAAGAATATTGGAATAGGGTATTGCAGCATGTCCAAATGCTTCTACATTGCAATGTCTTGTATTTAAAAACCAAAAGAAAAAAAAATAATATGCCATGTTTCAGTAGATCACTTTCTATCAACATAACATGCTGGCTTATGGAGCAAGAAAATAAGTTAACGTGTCAGGCGCAGGGAGAGGGAAGTAATGAGCTGCATGCTGGGATCTAAGTTAAAAGGAATGTATACAAATGCATTGGGCATACGTAATAAGATGACCAAATTGGATGCATAGTGCGTGTGCTCATGGATACATTTAGAAAAATGACTTGGAATTAAACACAGACAGTGCCCAGAAATGAGAGAGAAAATAAATACGGAGGAGCGCTCCGAGTTTGGAGGGGACTGTGTGGTGGCAGAGCAGCATTTGCAGGGGTCTGACAGGCAGAAAGAGGGGGTTTACACTGGCCGCTGGGAGAGAAATAGTAATTTAGCATCACTGCTGCTCTAGAGGGAGTTTCAGAGGTTCAGTCAGGAATTACTCTATTTCGTCTTTAAGAAGAAATCTGAAGCATTCTGAATTATCTGAGCATGACTTTAGAGTATAATTATGAAAGATGAAATTCAAACCTTTTTATAAAAGGTCCATCATTTTCAAGAGGTTTTTCCTTTTTTTTTTTTTTTTTTTTTATGATGAGACTGATTTAGTTTGATTTGTTTGACTTTCTAGCTTCTGAGGATGAAAAGGCAGGCAATGATGATCTATTATATATACAGTCTGTTGTCTGATTTTTTTTTTTTTCCTGCAGGTGGATTAACCCACACATTTTTTAGAAAGGTACCTAGTCTTGCCTTAAACATTCCAAATAACAGGGAATCCACCATGTCGGCTAATGAGCAGATCCAATATACTGCAACTGCCACTAGTAGAAAATGTGGTGTAATTTCAAGTTTGAATTTTTCTTAGTTTTAGCTCTTGGACATTCTTATACTTGTGTCTGGAAAATTAAAATACCCATTTCTACACAGTCCCCTGCTATACAAATTTTCCATATGTCAGCAGCCATGCACAGTGCTCAAATCACATGGAGCCTTTTTTTTTCCCCCAAATACAAAATTATAATACTTGCCTTCCATCTGCAGAAACCCTTTTTTTCTTACTCCATTTTATTTCAAGCAACCACAAGAAATTTAGTAGCCTTTCTACCAATGCTGAGTAATGAACAAAGATGAATGACTGTTTTTTTGAATGAGTACATTGGTTAGGGAAAAAAAAAACCCAACAACAAGATGCAGTTCCAGAGGGATGTGAGTTATTCATGAAGTGTGGTCAAAATCAATATAAATCTTTGCGGCCAAAAGAGCTGAAAGAACATTTGGAAATATCAAATATTTTGTGTTGACATTTTCTGAAGAAAAGATTGCCATTTTTGTTTCCAAGTGTCATTTTGTCTGGAAATTTGAAAAATGTTTGTTATTCCTATAATTATAACACAGTGAAAATATTACATATTTTCTCCAATATTTCCCTTTTGGTATTTTCTGAGACCATATTTGTTCTAATATCACACCAAAATCCCACGCTGAGATAGTCATCGCCTTGTATTTCCTAATTTTGAGATTAATTTTCAGTTGCTTTTCTTTTTCACTGCAGTGTCTTCTATCTTATAAATTCGATCCATAGCTTCTGTTGATGGGTGTTGCACATTTTGTTTGGTTTATGAACTTACTCTATTAGATTTTGAACCTTTGGTCAGGCAATTCCAAACACTCATTACTGCACTCATTACTGGTCATCTAAAAAACATTGTGGCATATTCAGATTTTGCTGGCAAAGATTTATCTCATTGATACAAATACTGAAGAGAGCTGGATTAAGACCCTAATCCCTTGGAGACTGCATTAGCAGCAACTCAACTCATTGATTTCTCCCCATTAAAAACTCCGTTTCAAGACCTGTCAGACAGGGAGTTTTAATCCATCTAATGTGTGCCCTGTTAATTCCATATAATGTAGGTTTTTTTAATCTAAATGTCATGTAGTACTAAATCAAATTCATTGGGGAAATCCAAGTATATTATGTCAACAGCATTGTCTTTATCAACCAGACCTGTAATGTTGTCAAAAAAAATATAACACGTTTGTTTGACAAGACCTCCTTTCCATGCAAACATGTTGACTAGCATTAATTATATTTTTAGCCTTTAATTCTTTGTTGACAGAGTCCTGAATTAACTGTTCCGATAGTTTGACCAGACTGACATCTGACTAACCAGGTTACTGAGTCATCTCTTCTGCTCCGTTCAAATGCTGGGATTTTACTGGCAGTCATCCCATCTTCAGGAAATTTCCTCAACTTTCCAAAAACTTGTTAAAATCTGGTTTGGAGGACAATCGGCTAGTTCCTTTTAGATCTCTGGACATCAGATATACATGTCTGATTATTTAACAGTGACTCACGCTTTCCTCTAAAACAGATGGCCATCACTCTATTCTAGTCACTGCTTTATCTCGGAGGATGCCTCTTCTGCTTCACATCACTCACAGGACAGAACTACATGTTTTAATAGGTATTTTTATACTTAAAGCATTTTTAACATATCCTAGAAAACACTTTCTGGCATCACTGTATCCACATTTAGTAACGAACGGCAAAGTCTGAGGCTTTTTTGTCCCTAATACATTTTATAATTGCATTTTTATACATCTCCACATAAGTTAACCTCTCCGCTCTATGTGGATTTTTTTTTTTTCAGATGTCCTATCACTTCTTTCACACCTCCTTTTGGCACATATCTCAAACTTAAATTTTAGAAGTCACCTGATTATGAAAAATATTTCTCAAAATAGATGGCATTCATCTATTCAATAGATATGTGGAGAACAGGTTTCTTTCCTTTGTCTCCTGGTTTGCGGCTCTAGCTGCTAAACTCTATTGCATCTTCATCAAACTTGAACAACTGGATTGGAAAGGGACATGTACTTCTTTACGCACAAAGAAAACACAGATTTCTCAGGCAATGGTCCCCAATTTGCACAGTGTTTCAGGACCTCATGATTATTATTCAAAAAACCTTAAAGTCTATCTGTAACAGAGCAGGGCGTTGAACTTACATGTCCAATTTTTTCAACCACTTCACCAACACTTCTCAATAAAGTTTTCTAATTCTCTCTTGAAGAGCACTCCAAGAATTTGTATTTCACTATTACTGTTAGTATGACTACTGTCCTAGGGAACAAAAAAATAATGAAAATTATATTTTTTGGGGGGTGAGGAAACACAAAACCTGATGCCATCATGGTCACAGCTCACATACTCAAAAGGAAACGGTTATCAGGGGCCAATTTGCACATTATTGTTTAAGTTCTTGAGGAAGGGGAGGGTTTGGCCCTACGCCAGTATTTTGTGATCAAACCAATATGCTCAAGTTTGTATGGCTAATTAAGAAAAAATACGTTTACTTTTTCTATACAATTAATTCTGGAAGGAAAAGGAGTCTTTCAAAGAGACAAACTGGAGTAAGTCAAGTCTCTGTGAGCTTTGGTGAGTCAGGGTACACCAGATAATGGAAAAACACGCAGAGTGATACAGGTCTCTCACTTTCTGTTTCTGATCCCAAGACAGTATCTGTGGAGCCATTGCAGGTCTCATACTCCCTGGACTTGAAAATGTTTTGCTTCCACTTGCTTATAAGCAGCCATGGATGATTGTGCCTTTGAAAAGCTGTCCCTCCTGTTTCCTACCTAGCACACTGCACTCTCCTGAACTTTATCTATGGAGTTTACAAATTAAAAAGCAGAATACAGGTCCAGCTTGAGACAATGGATAAATTGCATTATCTAATTAATGAAACTATACTCCTTGATATTATGAACCGCAGTGAGCTTACAGAGTGTTGGTTGTTTGTAACATGGTGAAGAGGCAAGCCCTGAGATGCCAAAGACCTGCGGGGTGAGATGGACAACTTGTTTGACATGACAGAAGCCAAAACACGAAAAGTGAAGAGGACTCTGGACAAGTCAACACAGATGCACATGGAAGGGCTAGATTAAATCTTGGAAGCTTGAGTCTTAATCCAAGCCTTGAGTACAAGAGCACTGATTCTCCTTTGATGTTCTGCAAAAATAATTCTGAATCCAATCCTTTTGCAAAGTTTGAAAGCATTTATAGTCAAGATCAACAAAGTGTCAATTATGTCTTCTGTCCTCTTGCAAAGACCTGTCCGGGATGTACACTCATAATGAATATAGAAATAATAAATCTACTCTGTAAAACACATTTTGACTAGCAGTTCATGACTGCCTTCACCTTTATATTGCTTTTTACAGTGGTGCCATATCTTTAAAAGGGCTGAGAGCCTGGTTAGAGAGAATGAAGGTGAGAGAGATGTTCCTACATTCCTCCTATTTTCATTCTCCTTTTCCTACGGTTATGAGCAAACTCCTCTCCAGCCCATTTCTGTAGATTACTTCTGTTTATTCTTTTGTTCCTGTTTCCAGGAATACATCTTCAGAGTCAATTCGAGCTTCAATACATGGCAATTACTAAAGAAATAAAATATTATTACCCCTCATCTTCAAGCATTTTGGCCACATTCTTCTTGGCTTTTCTATTTTCAATATCTAAAGTGCAGCACTCCTTCAGTGCCCTTGAAGAAGTACTTGTTACATTACTGGATGCATTATTCCTTAGAAGAAGAAGGGAAAAAAAAAAAATCATCTTTCAATTTATGAATCATTCTTATCTTTACTCTTCACCTTTAGTTCTCTTTGTGCTTCCTCCTCTTATGGTCTTCTACATTATTTCTGCACAAATATAATGTCACTAAGTTGGAACACTTTATTTTGCTGCTACTTTTATCAATGTTTTACTCCTGCCATCTTTAGGCAGTGCATCCTCACTCTTTTGGCACCCAATAACTTTATTTTATTCTCCAGAAACCTATTTTTCCTTTTTTCTCACCCACTGCAGAGCTACTGATTTATTTATTTATTTTAATTTTTCCATACGCCGTTGCTTTGGCTCAAATGCATTTCTGGACTAAGGTACATTGGCTCTTACCAGAGGTACAGAGTTCTCTGGCTCTGATTTCCTCAAAAGCTGTATCATAGAAATGAAACCAAAGGACACCATTCACAAGGGACTCTCATCTACATAAGAAATGAGTGTCAGGGATGCTTGTAGAATTAAATAGTAGAGCGGCATTATAATGTGCTCCAAAGAAGGCAAAGAACTATTGATGGATCAAGGATCCAATACTTCTTCTTAATCACTCTGCCCAAAATCAGTTATGAACATAATTTATATCACTGCTTGTGGCAGGGGAAGAAGATTAATTCTCTCTGATCAAGGAAAATAACAAACTTGCAAACATCCATTCTGCTAAATAAATCAACATCAATTGCAATTGATTCCATTTTACACATTGTTTTACATCTGTAATTTTACATGTTACTGAACGTGAGCAATATCCATGCACTTAACATGGTCGCAGTGGCAAAGTTAAAATGCAGTCGGACCTTTTAGCAATGCACATTACCAACCTACTGATATAGACCAGACCTATCAGGCAAGGGGGATAAATATTGTCAGATGAATATTGGAATACATGGAGATACGAAGGTTATGAACCAAGACAATAGGCTAGGGCAAACATACTTGACTTCACAGTCCGGGTGGGCAAACAGTTACCTCAAATCACAGCACCTGAGAAACCTCTGCAACAAGTAGATGTGCTGCAGTTCTCCATCCAGCATCAGATATAAAATATGCAAGCTGACTTCCCCAAGGGGGATGCGTACACCAAAACAATGAGAGATCAGTCACTCCGAGCAGTCACACAGACAAGATAGAATAGCTGGGCAGCTCTTCAGTAATATTCTGTGTTTTTATAGCATTTTTCCACTTTGGAGAGCTCTCCTAAATGTTAACCAGAACCACATGGCTGGCAAGTCACAGCTATGTGAGCCACAGGAACCCCCACAACAACACCACCACCTCTCTTGTATTCCCTGCAGTGCGATAAGGTTTCTCAGCACGGCCTGAAGCTATGTTGACTCCAAACTGAGTCTTCAGAAGGAGCTTGCAGGAGGCAGGATACGGGTACATTACACAATGGTTAAGATCTGATGTTTCTGGTTTCCTGAGCAGTTTGTTGCTACTATACAAATTCAGAGGCAGATTTTAAGTCTGATAGGTCTATTCCAAAAGTTAGAACATACTTAAGGCATTTGTGAACCACACATGGCTGCCTTCAGAGCGACGTGAGTCTCAGCAGTACAAGCACAGTGTTTCTGTCTACCTTTATTCCAACGTAGCATTTGCTGAAGTCAGATATAATAAAGACCCAACACACAGAGCTGGGTGCTGTTTTGCCTTCCAGCCTTAAAGCTGTTAACTCTGGTCTGTGAGAGAGCTTAAATACCATGAGGACAGCAAATATCCATAAATCTGCATAGACTAATGCTATTCATAAATTCTCCAAAAACATGTGCTATGGAGCTCCTAGTGCACGTCGGTCTTACAGCTGTATTACACAGCGGACTGTTCCCCAACAGGAGTGTTGGAAAGTTCAGTTGCAAGGAAGGACAATACAGCAATCCCCATTTTACATGGGAAACTGAGGCACAGAGAAGCCTCTGTAAGAGGACTTCTGAATGTCTTTGGTGATCCACATTGAAGTGATTTGCCCACGATCACTCCTAAAATTTGTGGCAGCAAAGTGGGCCTCCCAAATCTGGGGGAAAGAAAAAAATAGTGCCAGGACATAGAAGTAGGGCATTGCAATTCATTTTCCCATTTTTCAACCTTATTTTTTACCTGATTTCAAATATGTATTTTAACAGCTTTTTGGCAGTTTTAGGTGGGGAAACGAATTGAGGATGCTGGAAGAGCAAAGGAACGAGAACAAAATGAATGAAATGGTAAGCACTGACCGTTTGACACTTTCTTTAAACCTTAGGCCCCTGTTCATCTTTGCTGAAAGCTGATTTCTGTAATGTGCAAAATTAGTTCCGTAGAATTTTACTAGCTTTCTAGTGAATTTTATCATATTTTCCTTGATTTAAACAAACACCTTCTCCAAGTACTGCCTTGCAGACGGATGCTCAGAAAAGAAGGAAGCTAGAAAGCTATCTGGAAAACGACCTTGAGGAATACCTTGTGGCAAGGCGCCTCAAATGTGTATCTTAGTTTAACATGTAGGTTCCTACAATGTGTTGTAAAGTGCTTTGGGACAAGTGTATAAGATTTAGCGTATATTATTGCTACTGTTAGCATAGGTGAAGAGCACTTATGTATGGAACATGCAGGTATACATATATGCCTATATACATGTAAAGCAGTATGACTGCCATAATACATACTGCATGTAGTAAAGCTGAGTCTGGAACTCAGAAGGCTTTAGCTCAGTGTTTGGGAAGAAATCAAGTCACTGCAATCCATCTGTCCCTCTGTGAACGCATGGGAGAGGAGGGTGGTGAGGTGACAGTCGTGCCAGTGATGCTGTTGCAAGAATTTCCTTATATATGTGTGTGTGTGCACATATATATGTGTGTGTATGGCTGAGATCACAAGTATTTAAAATGTTCTCGGAGGAGGGCAGTCTCAGACCTGTGGAATGTCTGTTGTGGAAATGAAATGACCATGATGTGACCCACCACGTGCCACTGCTGCAGAAGATAAGTCTCTGACCCTGAAGAGAGAAGTGGTTGCTACAGTACCCCTAGATAAGAAGCAAGCAATAAAAAGGACATGGCTGAGAAATGTAAATGGTAGATGTTTGAGGATACCAGCTCTGTGTAAATTGATGGTTGGGCTGAGCAGGTTGGCAAATTAAGGATCAGGGCTGAACATCCTGAAGCATTGCAGCTATGTGCTCTCAACACAGTTCTCATCTCATCTGGATTTCCACCCAGAAGAGCCCCCGACGGTGGAGGTACTCCTGATTTACACCATCAGGATGGTGCTTGCAGTCTCCTGCCTGTAAATGACAAAGCTGTCA
This sequence comes from Aptenodytes patagonicus, assembly GCF_965638725.1. Classification (NCBI taxonomy): domain Eukaryota; kingdom Metazoa; phylum Chordata; class Aves; order Sphenisciformes; family Spheniscidae; genus Aptenodytes; species Aptenodytes patagonicus. The sequence continues at coordinate 5,332,933 of NC_134981.1, forward strand.
GCAAAGCCTTGCCCAGCGCTATTTCCAGGCGAAGCTAGTGAGGATTTTGTGTTAATAAGAAAGGTGGCTGAGTTTTAAACCCTTTCCTTGCAGAAAGCAGCTAGGGAAAAATCTGGCCTCTTTTGTTTAAAAAAAAGAAGACAAAAAGAAGATAATCAAGGCTTGTGTATCTATGTATGCGCGAGAGAAAGCATTGGTGAGAGAGCGAGCTGTGCAAGGGGAGACCATTTGCTCAAATCGGATAGCATTACTAATACATAACAACTCTGCCAGCAAGGCACTGCACAGCTGGAATTAATCTGAGAGAATGTGTGTTGCTGCACAGACAAGCGCAGAAAACTTTCCCCGTGTGAAGGCAGCGTGAAGCCCTGCCCTGTGGCTTGGAAGCACTTCATCAGGCCCTGACAGCACAGACATCTTCTTTAGACCATAGGTTTGGGGGGGGAAATGCACTCCACCCTGCTCAAATGAAGACCCAGGAGGGACTTTTTGTTTTATTTCATGATATTTCACAGATCACAACTCTCTCTCCCCTCCCTGATTTTTCTTTTTTTTTTTTTTTTCCCCTTAATTACCCGGTTAGTTTTGTTCTTCTCTTGCCTTATTGCATCGGCTCCGAACCCAATTGAAAAACTGCCACAGCTTATTTACACTGAACAGCTATTCAGGCCAAAAGCAGCTGCTCCATTTAGCCAAGCACCTCTGTGTTACCCAGTTTCTCTGCTTGTTATAATAAGGTGCTTTCTTTTAAATGCACGCTGTGAGGAGGTAGTATTGAAATATATGCAGCAGATGATGGTTCTCTCTGAAAGGGGTTTTTGAAAACTCGGTGAGCCCGGGGTCATTATTAGTAAACGATTGCCCAGTAAAAGGCAAGTCTATCCAGAAGTGCAGTACAACCACAGCTGATTTTAAGCAGACTTATGCATATGTCTGGTTCCTTGCCTCCAAGCCCCTCTTTGCTCCAGTCTGGACATGGGAGGTTTCTGATTTGCAGCAGTAAGTGATTTTACCCCTTAGATTTCAGCTTACCGGTGTGACCTAGTCTCCTTTTGTCATGTAGCAGAGCTCCCTTCCTACACAAATGTAGCCATAAGGAATGAAGGGAAATAAGAAAAATGCTTTGAAAGGGAAATAATGAGTTTTTAGTGCAGAAAATGAGACAAAATGCACTTTTGCAGGGAAAAATACGACTTTGAGGGGAAAGTTTTGTCCTGTTTTTGAGTGAAAGCAAGAACAGACATGTTCCTGCACACACACATAGAGCTTTAGCTTGCAAACGTTGATTTAATGTTCATTTCACCCCTAATTATCCTCCTAATAGCTATCGAAAGTCTCACATAGTCACCAAATTGAAAATAAGTTCCTGTACACCACTTCCAATTACTGCAGGAATTACGGCTTTATTGCCATTATTTACTTTCCCCAGCTATAATGTATGCCTGGCTTTGAACTACCCTGCTGTAGGAGCCCGTGACTTCAGCATGTTTTGTAAAATGATTTTCTTGGTTTTCACTTCCCTCCAGCTCTTCTTTCCACCCTGACTCCCCAGCTTCACCCCCTAAGTATTGCTCCTGCATTTAATGCCACTTCTCCTCCGACTTCCACTTTGAGAAGCATTTTTTCCCGTGTCGTGGTTTAACCCGGCAGGCAGCTAAACGCCACACAGCCATTCACTCACTCTGCCCCCCCAGTGGGATGGGGGAGAGAATGGAGGGGCGGGGGGGGAAGTAAGATTCGTGGGTTGAGATAAAGACAGTTGAATAGGACAGAAAAGGAGGGGGAAATAGTAATAATAATAATAATAATGATAAAAGAAGATACAAAATAAGTGATGCACAAAGCAATTGCTCACCACCTGCCGACCGATGCCCAGCCACTTCCCGAGCAGCGGTCGCTCCTTCCCCAGCTATCTCCCCCCAGTTTATGTACCGGGCATGACGTCCCATGGTATGGAATGTCCCTCTGGCCAGTTTGGGTCACCTGTTCTGGCTGTGCCCCCTCTCAGCTTCTTGTGCACCTCCAGCCTGCTCAGTCGGTAGAGCATGGGAAGCTGGAAAGTCCTTGACTAGTGTAAGCACTGCTCAGCAACAACTAAAACATCAGTGTGTTACCAACATTGTTCTCATCCTAAATCCAAAACACAGCACTGTGCCAGCTACTAGGAAGGAAATTAACTCTATCCCTGCCGAAACCAGGACATCCTGATCTCTGTAGAATTTTCTTCCCTTTCTTTTAGACTTTTTTTCCCCAAGATCTTGACCTAATTCTCTGGTCCCTGGATAGCTGGCCAAAGATTTCCCAAGTCTCAGGAGATTCCCTCAGGTAGTATATATCCAGCATACCTACCTCTATAAAAACTTGCTCCCATTTGTCTGGATTGGGACTGTGCTAGGGCTATCACAGATGGACAAGGGCTGCAGGACAAGCCAGAATTTGTCTGCAGGAGCCAGCAGAAGGTCACTGCTGCTGACCTCCACCAGCTCATCATGCACTTCATGAGATAACCAAGCTGAACCGTGTAACTGGTGTTTGGCCTAATGGATAATTTATGTTTGATGAACACATGCCTTCCAGAAATGTGTCCAGTTGTGATCTACAGGCTAAGAGCTGATGGAGTCAGTGCTTCATTTGTTAGTTTGACTTTCCTGGCTGAAAAAACAGAAAATAAAGAAGCAAATGAGAGTTTTAAAAAAAATAAACCACCAACTCTGTAGTTAATTTCTCATTTGAATTTGTCTGGCATCAGCTTCTAGGCTTGTTATACCTTTCTCATTGGTTTTTAAGGGTTTCGGTATTTTCGTCCTCTGAAGGTACTCAATTAACTCTCAGTACTCTTTTTGATAAATTAAGCAGATTGTATTCCCAAAGCGTCTGACTAGAAGGCATTTTTGCCAGCTCTTAAATAACTGTGTGACTTCTGCAATTGCAGCTTTTCAACGTGCAGTTTTTCACTTTGAAACATAGATGTTTTAAACTAGATTTAAAGGGGGAAAGAGGTAAAACCAGGCTCACCAAAGATAAACTTGGGGGTGGCACGTCAATGGGATGGTGTGTTAACAAGGTCTTTTGGCCTGCCATCTCAGTGGAGGTAGGGGATGGATAACCATGTGGCAGCAAAGATGCAAGGGTTATGGATGTGCTAGAAACCACGGAATTGCCTGAGAACAGTCACGTAGGAATTAGGGTTTCTCCTCCCAAAAAGGTGGCAGGATCAATAGCCCAACTGAAATGAACTACACCAATGCCCGCAGCATGGGCAACAAACAGGAGGAGCTGGAAACCGTTGTGCAGCAGGAAAACTATGATATAGTTGCCATCACAGAAACATGGTGGGATGACTTGCACAACTGGAGTGCTGCAATGGATACCTATAAACTCTTCAGAAGGGATAGGCAAGGAAGGAGAGGCGGTGGGGTAGCTCTGTATGTCAGGGAGTGTTTTGATTGTCTAGAGCTTAATGATGGTGACAATAGGGTTGAGTGTTTATGGGTAAGAATCAGGGGGAAGGCCAACAAGGCAGCTATCATGGTGGGTGTCTGTTGTAGACCACCCAACCAGGATGAAGAGGCAGACGAAATATTCTGTAAGTGCTGGGAGAAGTCTCACAATCACTAGCCCTTGTTCTCGTGGTGGACTTCAACTTACCAGATGTCTTCTGGAAATACAACACAGCAGAGAGGAAACAGTGTGGGAGGTTCCTGGAGTGTGTGGAAGACAACTTCCTGACACAGCTGGCGAGAGAGCCAACTAGGGAAGGCGCCCCGCTGGACCTGTTGTTTGCGAACAGAGAAGGACTTGTGGGTGACGTGACGGCTGGAGGCTGTCTTGGGCATAGCAATCACAAAATGATAGATTTTTCAGTTCTTAGAGAAGTAAGGAGGAGGGTCAGCAGAACTGCTGCCTTGGACTTCCGGAGGGCAGACTTTGGCCTCTTTAGGAGTTTGGTTGACAGAGTCCCTTGGGAGACAGTCCTGAAGGGCAAAGGAGTCCAGGAAGGCTGGACATTCTTCAGGAAGGAAATCTTAAAGGCGCAGGAGCAGGCCATCCCCACATGCCGAAAGATGAGCCGGTGGGAAAGACAGGCCTGGCTGAACAGAGAGCTTTGTCTGGAACTCAGGAAAAAAAAAGAGAGTTTATGACCTTTGGAAAAGGGGCAGGCAACTCAGGAGGACTACAAGGATGTTGTGAGGTTATGCAGGGAGAAAATTAGAAGGACCAAATCCCAACTAGAACTTCATCTGGCTACTGCCGTAACAGACAATAAAAAGTGTTTCTATAAATACATTAGCAACAAAAGGAGGGCTAAGGAGAATCTCCATCCTTTATTGGAGTGACATAGTGACAAAGGCTGAGGAAAAGGCTGAGGTACTTAATGCCTTCTTTGCATCAGTCTTTAATAGCAAGACCAGTTGTTCTCGGGGTACCCAGCCCCCTGAGCTGGAAGGCAGGGACGGGGAGCAGAATGAAGCCCCCATAATCCAATAGGAAATGGTTAGTGACCTGCTACACCACTTAGACACACACAGGTCTATGGGGCCAGATGGGATCCACCCAAGGGTACTGAGGGAGCTGGTGGAAGTGCTCACCAAGCCACTTTCAATCATTTATCAGCAGTCCTGGCTAACTGGAGACATCCCAGTTGACTGGATGTTAGCAAATGTGACATCCATCTACAAGAAGAACCGGAGGGAGAATCTGGGGAACTACAAGCCTGTCAGTCTGACCTTGGTGCTGGGGAAGGTTATGGAGCAGATCATCTTGAGTGCCATCATGCAGCACGTACAGGATAATCAGGTGATCAGGCCCAGTCAGCATACATTTATCAAAGGCAGGTCCTGCTTGACCAACGTGATGTCCTTCCATGACAAGGTGATCTGCTTAGTGGATGAGGGAACGGCTGTGGATGTTGTCTACCTACACTTTAGTAAAGCCTTTGACACCGTTTCCCACAGCATTCTCCTGGAGAAACTGGCTGCTCATAGCTTGGATGGGCGTACTCTTTGCTGGGCAAAAAACTGGTGGATGGCCGGGCCCAGAGAGTTGTGGTGAATGGAGTTCAATCCAGTTGGCAGCCGGTCACGAGCGGTGTTCCCCAGGGCTCAGTACTGGGTCCAGTTCTGTTTAATATCTTTATCAATGATCTGGACGAGGAGGTCGAGTGCACCTTCAGTAAGTTTGCAGACGACACCAAGTTGGGCGGGAGTGTTGATCTGCTTGAGGGTAGGAAGGCTCTGCAGAGGGACCTGGACAGGCTGGGTCGATGGGCCGAGGCCAGTTGTTGGAGATTCAACAAGGCCAAGTGCCAGGTCCTGCACTTGGGTCACAACAACCCCATGCAGCGCTACAGGCTTGGGGAAGAGTGGCTGGAAAGCTGCCTGGCGGAAAAGGACCTGGGGGTGTTGGTCGACAGCCGGATGGATGAATACGAGCCAGCAGTGTGCCCAGGCGGCCAAGAAGGCCAAGAGCATCCTGGGTTGTATCAGAAATAGTGTGGCCAGCAGGACTAGGGAAGTGATTGTCCCCCTGTACTCACCCCTCACTACAAGAAAGACATTGAGGTGCTGGAGCATGTCCAGAGAAGGGCAACGAAGCTGGTGAAAGGTCTAGAGCACAAGTCTTCCGACGAGCAACTGAGGGAACTGGGGTTGTTTAGCCTGGAGAAGAGGAGGCTGAGGGCAGACCTTATTGCTCCCTACAACTACCTGAAAGGAGGTAGCAGCAAGGTGGATGTTGGTCTCTTTTCCCAAGTAACAAGTGATAGGACAAGAGGAAATGGCCTCAGGTTGTGCCAGGGGAGGTTTAGATTGGATATTAGGAAAACTTTCTTCACCAAAAGGGTTGTCAAGCATTGGAACAGGCTGCCCAGGGAAGTGGTTGAGTCCCCATCCTTGGAGGTATTTAAAAGACGTGTAGATGTGGTGCTTAGGGACATGGTTTAGTGGTGGACTTGGCAGTGCTAAGTTAATAGCTGGACTCGATGATCTTAAAGGTCTTTTACAACCTAAATGATTCTATGATTCTATGTCTGATCTGGATACAGGATTCCAGTTTTGATGTATAAATGCATAAATCATGAGCTAATGGGGAAGAGAGAAGACCTACATTTCCTTTCCCACCAAGGTAATCCGCAGCTGCATGGGCCATTCATCTTCATGACCTATCCTCACCTTTCCTAAGAGCTATCTCATGCCGTGTTTAATGGGTTCTGTAACCATCATCCATTGACAATAAGTCCAGGATTCATCCTGCTTCACCTTTGGGCTGCAAACCAAGGTTTGTTATCTCTTCAATAACAAGGGATAGATGCTGATAAAAGGACATTCAGCATTTAAGGGGTAACCACTTCTTTCTCCACTGATTACAGAAGAAGCTTTAGGTAACTATTTTTCCCCTGGGTGTACCGATTAGATGTCTATTTTAAAGCGGATTTTTTATTCTGTTCTAAATGTGCTTCTGGGTTGATCACCTAACCCAGGTTCCTCGTGCTGTTAGTGAGCACAATATCGAACAATTGCTATTACAATGCCAAGCACATGTTTCTTAACCATGAGAAGCTTAAGGAGAACAAGCTTTGCTTCAAAAGACCTCACATTTCACATAATACAGCCACTATCAAGTATGCAATTAGTGTGTGTGGTTCTATTGCAGTGTAGACATAGGTGTAAAGGAGTCTCCGTGCTAAGACTGGTTATTGTAGGATAGGGAGACTGCAGGACATGATGTACTCATGGCTAGATGGCTACACAGCCTCTCTAGAAGGGAACTGCTGCTGCAATCTCCCTTCATGTAGTGCTTCTGAGTAATGGTTCTCTACCCATAAATGCCCAAAGGGTTTTAAAGGCCATGGGAGGGAGAGGAATGATTAATAACAGTAATTCGTAAAGGCTATGTTTGCATGTCATAGTTTATCAGAAGTCTCCAAATGGTAACTGAAGTCTCTAAATGGGAACTGAAATGGGGAGATTTAAAAGGACTTTAGCCAAAAGTTTCCTCATGGACTTAAGGGCTTACGGGATTTCACTGTCAGAAGCATGCTCAAAAGTTCCAGAGATTTTTTCAGCAATACGAATCACCAGTTATTTCTGGAAGTCCCATACTGATCTCTTCTTGCCCATAAATAGCACATCATATCACCACACCTAGTGATTCTCTTGGGAAGACAAGACTGACTTTCAGAGAAGCCTGAAGGCTTCTTTTTGTGCTTTTTCATGGGTTTTGTGTTCCCATGTTTTATGTTCCCTTGCAACAAATACATGGAAAACTTAAATTTGTCTTAAAAAGTATCTATATATTTATAGGCACGTCTGCGAAAGAGAGAACTAGTAAAGAGAGTGCTCTACTCCTGAAATGCTGCCATACATTAGGTGGATAGTGGCTACTAACTAGAAGTTAATAGCAATGCATGCAATAATTGAAATCAGCAAGTCAAGAAAAATGATATGGTTTACAACCGCAAGAGGAGATCTTCTTTGGAGGTTTTATAGAGGTTGTATTACCTGTTCTCTGTATTCAAAGCTGACTGCTTTGAGGATACTTCACCGTCAGTCCACAGTCAGTAAACCCTTGCTTTGGGTTATACGTTCATTGCTAGGGTAACATTACTGCAGGTACAAGAGTTTTTCTGGATTGACCATAGATATATTTTAGAAAATCAGATCTTGCATCACCTCTGTACTGTGTTTTTTGTTTCTTGGGGAGTGGGGTTTAGTAACTCTAATGATACTGTGCTTATACAAAGTACTATATAAGTGCTTTGAGATAAACCGCACAACCACCAGTTAGAAACCAAAGCTGTTCTCTACAAACACACATCTGTTTGCAATGGTTTCTTTCCTTCATCCTCCTTCCCTGACATCCCCCTCCTGTCAGCTGGTTCATCCCCAAAACACAGAAAGTTGGTTTTGTGGGAAACATATTGAAGTAATTTCTTACCTGTGAAATCAAAGCTTATAATGAATCAGTCTGCAAGCAGTGCTCCCTGACAAACAACATCCCTGCCAAACACGAGATTCAGCCAGAAATCAAATTTCTAGGTGTTACTGTTTACTAAGAAAAATCATCAGATCATTTTTATTCGCAAAAGATTCTATAAAGCCTCAGTTTGATTTCTATTTAATAAAAATAAGATGGTGGGGGGCAGGGGGAATAATTCAAATCTCCTAATGCTGTTTGGGCTTACTGGCTTTGAACGGAATTGATTTCATATTATGGATTTCCATCTTTGCCCTTCACTTGATACAATACATCAGGAAACAAACACTAGGTAGTAATTTAACCATACTGTTAAGCATGTTTTTAATAGGCAGGTGACCAAACAATATTTTGTCAGCTAGTTTTAAAGAAGACTTTTATGTAATTAAATGCGACCAGCCACATTCAAATGTCCAAATTCATTTCATCTTTTTAGATATATATAAAGGATTTTTACCATTGCTATTATTATTTCCTACCCTAAGCTTCTTACAGTCATTAAGTGTACACTTTTCTAATCTGACACCACCTCTAAAGAGTATTGAGGAATTATTCTCATTTTTATCTGTAGGAAACAAAACCTCAAACAGGTTGAAGCCCAGATCCTCAAGACCATTTTGATAGTTAAATCCCTTAGGTTTCAAGGGAAATCTTAGAAGGTTGATGAGTTGGGTCCAGGCGATTTGTGCAGTCGTAGAGGAAATGTGTGGCAGGGAAGCAGCTGAACTGTAGCCACCTTAGATCTGTAACTGTTTCCGAACCTCAGGATGATCCTTTTCCTGACTGTGGAATAAACCTTTTCTCTAAGGACCAAAATCACAATGGAGGGAAGTACTTCTTTTCTTCTAAGTGAGAAATAGTCATATGCCTTTGATCTGGAAGTTCAGGAATGGAAAAAACAAATATGAAATAATGTTAAGATTCTTTCAGGTCTCCTTTTAATGCATAAAGGAGGAGTTTGTGGATGGTTGTGACTGAAGGCAACAGAAGGCATTGTTTTTCCTGGGCTATGAGTTTGCTTCCAGACTTAGGTCCTGTGCTCCTCAGTCGAAAGTATCATAAAAGTAATCTGCAGGATTAAGGAGCAACAGAAATAGTTTCATTTTCATTTATTTCATGTATTCCTAGCACCAATGTAACCACATATATTTTTTCACTGATGCCCTTTGGAAGACATCTAGAAATCTTGGGAAAGTTTCGCAGTTCATGGATTTGGAGCCACCTGTCCTTTTTGGGGTACTAAGCCCAAGCAATAGTTCCCAGAAATTAGCTGCTCAGCCTCTCCAGCAGTGCAGGTTCTCTCCACTATGTCAGGATGGACACGCAAACACAGAGTGTGCACGTAGGTGGCTTGGAGGCAAAGAGCAGCGGTAACATAAATCCAGTCAATCGGAAACCACAAGGATCTCAAGGACTTCAGATCCTTTAAGGACTATTTCTGCTACGGCTCTCATAAGCAATACAAGAAATAGCCACGGTTTAATGGCTAGACTACGGGATGCTGTATGACTGTATATACTCGACAGGCTGCTCCTCAAACTGCTCATGTCCTTGTATTGCCTGTTAATGGCAGAATCCTTCTTCATCGGCTCAATCCCACAAAATCTTATGTATGTGCTTAACTTTCTGAACTCCGAGCAGTCCCACTGACTTCAGCATAGCTACCCCCAGTGCAAAATTAAGTGTAGACATAAATCATTGCAGGACTGAGCTTATAGTACAGCGTGGTGAATAGTTTCTTTTCAGGAAAACATTTGTTTCCTGAAGGCACCATTTCAGCTTAAAGTTTTCACATATTTGTGTTATGCTTAGTGAGTCAGTTGGGAAGCAGTGTTGAAGGACAACTGGAAATGCCCAAAATACACATTATTAAATACAATATTTTAAATTTGGGGAGATAGACCCACAAAGGAATTTAGATGCCGTGACAATGTCTAAGAAAGAAGTGTCAATGAAATTTGTACTTTTCCGTCTCAGCCCAAATGAGCAGGGTTATCATCTGGGAAGAAAGAGTTTGGAGTTTAAATTTCCTCTTTGCTTGAAAGTATGAACTTGAATTTAAGTCTCCAACACCTTTAGAAAATTATGTCTTAAACAATGGACTGTGGAATCTGGAAAGGTTGCACAAGGCTAGGTTTGTGAACCCAGTCCTCTGGTGATTTTAGTGCTCCCTTCCAAATGTTAAATATATGTTAAAAGTGACCAATTAAAAAAAAAAAAAAGAAAAAAAAAAAAGAAAAAAAGTCATATTTCCAGAGTGATTAAAAGCAATGTCATGGCATTTTACTTAATCACATTTTGTGCTGTGATTGAAGCAAACAATAAGAAATTATTCTCAAGGATCTAGCTATGACAGCGGTGACTCACAAACAGGACTTTAAGGTACTCCCAGTGTCTAACTATTAAATATTTATTATAGTTCTATAAAATTTTACATTCATTGTACTGCTTGCTTGCTTTACCAATTCTCAAGGGACTGAGAAGATTCTGTATTTGTTTCCCCTTTCCAGCACATCAAACCCTTTTTTCATAACACCCCTATTAAACCATACGTCTCCCCAGTTTCCCGTAGATTGTCACTGAGTCGTATCGGTATCAGTGCAGAAACTCCAGCTGAGTCTCGCTGACGTCAGTCAGAAAAAGGATGGAAAAAAATTGCCAAACCCCAGAATTCTTAAAAATACTGCAGTTAGCAAGACCATCCTTAGTCAGATCACTCATGTTGAATTGCAGCTTCCTTTCTGCATTTGCATGTTGATTGTCAATGCTTTCTTATCTGTCTGTGCATCATCATGCATATTGCCGGCATGACACAAATAAACGAGCTAATGAATAAATAATAGCAATCAATAGAAACAAACATAGAACTGACTGGCCTCCTTCTCATTGTTCTCACTGAGTGAGACGCCAAAAGTAATCAAGCAGCATAAATTATAAAATATAAGTTCAACATTAGAAAGTCATTGTTTCGATATTTTAAGAAACCTGCAGCGTGAGTAAGGTAATGTACTGGATATAAAACATTTAGACAGTTTTGCTTTGCTTTCAGCGCATGCCTACCTCCGCTCCCACTGAAGTCAACAATAAGCCTCCTGGTGCAGAATGTCTTCCAAAATCTTCTAAAATGGTTTCTACAAAATAAAGTGTTTGCTTTTTTTTTTTTTAACCTAGAGAAATTCTCCTCTCTAAGGGGTTGGTATGTCACAGAAAACCAGTTTAACCCAGTTTGCTGAGGACCTGAGGACTTAAGAGACACGTACTTGTCAACAGAGACTTTCTGCACGCGATTAAATGGTGAAATTCTCCTATGGAAGTAGTTATTATTGAAATAATATTGAAATAACTGTTTTTAGCAGATGCATTACTTCTTCTCCAAGTGCTTTTAAGCATTCACACTCCTCTTGAATCTTTATTTCACCTCTTCCTTTTGTCCCTTTCGTATATGTACATGGAGAAGTCCTATTTCCATTTGCGATGCTTACCACAAATCTGCTTTAATTCAGTGATACCAGTACTTCTCGCAGTTTCTTTGTGTTCTTCCTATCTCTAATGACCCGTTGGCCATATATTTACATGCAAGGAGAAACCCCATTGAGAACCACAATAGCTGTGGAAGAATTTTGCAGCATCCAGCACAAAGGAACCATCATAATCGATTGTTAGCCTTACCATAATACAGCTACATTTAAAAAAACCCAACAACAACAACCAAACAAAACAAACTACCAACAACAAAAAAAACAAACAAAAAAACCCCAACACAATAGCACTGCATGACTAATAACAACAATCACCTGTAAAGCGGAGGGTGCCTTGCAACCCCTCTTCCCCACTGGATGCCAGATTGTGTTTTATTAGACAAAGAAGGCTCCAGTAGACAAAACCCAAAAGATTACGAGGGGCCGTGTTGCACTTGTGTGTAATTGTTCTGTAGTGCCATATGATAATTTACAATACGTGTATATAGAGATAATACCACGGGGTGTTTTTCTCTAGTAGAATGCATATCTATTGTTAAGTAACTGATGACAAAGGCTGGCACATTATTAAAGGCTGGACTGAGCTCAGAATTTAATATTCCCCTCGCATTTCAAGCAATTTTCAATGTCCACAACTGTCATCTAACATTGTTTCCAAGTTGCAATTCAGTGGGAGAAAAATAGCTATCCATGTAGGGCTTCACGGTGACACATCTGTTATGTTATTTATCTTAAGGGTGAAGACAGGAATGAACCAACTTCCAGCCTCATAATTCAGAACGGAACATAATAGAAATTAAAGGGAGAAAAGAAAGGGACAGCATCTTTGTGTGAATGTAGGTTAATGGAGTATCATGTGAAACTGCTTTTGCCAGAATTGCTCTCCCTGGTTCCTTCCAACTGCACTTATCATGATGTAAATCAGGAGGAGCTTCATTAAGTGAATTGACTCACATTGGCCCAAACAGCTGTAAAACAGATCTGAACGAGGCACAATATCACTGCAAGGGGTCTGTCCTGTGAAGCCTTTCCGTGATTAAAACGATGGGACGAACACTCGAACCTTTCAGACCTGAAACGTGTTTCTCCTCCAAGGCATCTGCCCAACACTGTATTTTTTTAAAGCATTCCCCCCTTTGCACTTCAGTATTTTGGGGCTTGCCCCACCCGCCCCTCACCAGGACTCGCCGCACACAATTTCATGGAACTTCCAAACATTTCCTGTGAAGCAAAAAACCAAACTTTCTGAACTCTACTTTGCTTAGGGGCATCTAATCTTGAAAGTTATGTGTGCTGTTAAAAATTGGCTTTCAAATCATGGAACTAGGCCTTTAGGGATACTTTCTTTCTCTTCTTTTTCCGTTTTTTTTTTTTTTCCTCTTCATAAGAAGTTTCAGAGCTGCAGAGCCTCAAGCCAAAAGAAATAGTTGTACAGGCAAGTTTTCTACGCCGAATCTGAGAGAACAAGAGGCACGCTGGGGTGCTTGCTAGGGGCTATCTCGCCCTCCCGCAGTCGCATGCCTCCCACAGCGCTCCACGTAGCTGATATGAAAATGAGTACATGAACTCCTGGGTGAACTTTTAAATTTGCCCTGCTTCTTCCTCTCACCTTGGCCGTTTCAGACACACTCTTCTTGTTCGAGGATGACTTTCCAGCTATTTTTCACCCTTCTAAAATAAAATTACATAGATGTATGAAAATGAGTCAGCTGGAAAAGCACAAAACCTCTCCAGTAACAACGGTTACCAGAATTTGATGGTCCTAGAGCACTAGTTATCACTGCTTCTGTGCTGGGATTGTGCTTTTCAGCTAACTGGGATTTAACAATGGCCTTTTACATAATTTATCGGTATTCACGGTAATAAGGTGGTCACCAGTCATTGAAGTTCTCGAAGAATATTCTTCTCAGTAACAAGAACATTCCCATTATTAACAGTGCCTTTACTGCACATAGTCCAATAGCACTGTTTGGATCCTTACTGATAACTATTTAGAAAATACAGTTCTTACCCCCAAATTAACAGATCACTACTTTTTCTTGGTATACTGTTATATGTGATAGAGATAGGGCTTTGCTTCTGCTTGTGTTAGAAGACATTTTTTTGTGCCACACAAGACACTACACACTTACAGAATATTCTCTTTCCTACATTTTAGGGCCAAAAGGGATCACTATTCTTCTCCAGTCTGACCTCCTGCATAAAACAACCTTGAAATTTTGCATTGTGAGCCCTGAAATGGTAAAATTAAATCAGAGAAGATGAATGAATGCTGTCAGATTTCATGTTAAAAATGGCTTTTCAAAGATGCATGCATGAAGATAAATGCTTACGTTAAGTGTTTCGCACACCAAACGGGCTGTTAGATAGAAGACTTCTACTTTGGCACTATTATTATTATTTATAACATATTACGGCACTGCCCCCAGTTGTGCCTTTGTAATAAAAGACAGATTCCCTTTCCTTCTCCCTTCCTGACTTCGAGAGTTTGCAAACAAAGGCACTGACCATGCCAAGCTTCACACCCATGGTGAATCTCACACGTTGCAAGTTTTTCCTCTGAAATCCCTGTCTGTGCGCAGACCAATGCAGACGATGCTGCAACTATGTGCCTGTGCCCATACAAGCACAACGGTACGGTTGGTGGGAGGGTTTAAGTACTTGCTCATGTTTGTGTATACTATTTTTACATAGAATTCACAAATGATTTCTTTTTCTGAAAGTTAAACAAGGGAAATCCCCCGGTTAGCAGAGATCATAGCCAGTTCATGCTTCCACTGAACTGGATACTGGAAGGCAAGCGCACGGGTCAGGGTGTGAGATGTCACTTCATGTTTCCCCATCCCAATATCCCACAGGGACAGGAGATAAAATTTATTTTACACACTGAGGAGTCCTGGCACAACACAGATACATTTCTTGCCCCCAAAATCACCAGCTAGCAGCAGAACAACAGGGAAAATGCATTTCCCTGCTTCCCAGGGTCACACGGTTTGTGTGGTGGTCTGTCCTGCATGAGTGAACAGAAGTACAAATATGCCATTTTCTCCTGCGTACTGATCTCTGTGTTTAGCTTACCTACACAGAAGGTTTTTCAAATGCACTTAGCGGGTATTAACTTGTAGTTCCTTACAACTCTCCAGTCAGATTGCTGAGCAATTATACACATACTTTCTGTTTTCAGAAACTCAGACAGAGACTCCAAGGACTAAATCAACCTAAGGTGCAGAAATTTGTTCTACCACAACTAATTATCCAATGAAAACTCTCAGTTCAGCAATATATCTGAAAATAGAGTGCTCGGAAAGCCAGCCTAGCATTTCAGTCTATTTATAATACAAACCTTCACTATAGCCAACGTTGTTAAGAGGTTTTTATAGTATATAGCATGAAGTTTTGGTCTTTAATTACTCCTTTAATCTTTGCTTGCCTTGTTCCTGAGAACAAGTTACACTCCTGCCTTTTACAGGATAAACAGCTTCCAGGAATGCATCAGACTGCCGCAGGGGTCAGAGAGTGCATTTATTGAACACCGTTCCATTTCAGCCTAAATCCTGACTGATCTGTTTTTGCTTAGTGGAAGTGTAATTAATATAGCTAATTAACAAATGACCACCCAAAATTTTTGATTTTTTTTTTTTTTCCAGAGTAAGAGAATTTACACAAGTCTTCATTTGTTTCATGTGGCTCCTCTTCCACCTGGAAGGGTCAGCTGTTTGTAGGGATGTTAAATCCCTATATGTTAAGTTGAGGATTATGTTAAATAATGTTAAATAGATGTTAATACAGGGATTATGTTAAATCTAAAAAATGTACTGATGTTGTCCGTTTGTGTTGTCTGATGGACAGCTCATAGAACTACAGCATTTTTCTTTTTTGTTACACTTTCAGATCATATCTGGGGGTCAAGATAGCACTTTGACTCCTGTTGCAAACTCACAGGAGGTCCTCAAAGACAAGGTATTTGCTCTACTGTCCTGCAGCGTGACAGGGAGATGTTTGTTTCACAATGACATGCCTTGTTCCCAACTCCTGGAAACACTGTGGAGGAACAACCCTACTGTTTTCTAGGTACCCTTGAAACGTGTCTTGAGGTGCTGGTTAACGGGAGAACAACCACTTCTTGCAATTATAGATCTCTCCTGTAAGAATAGAACTCGCTTATTCACCAGATATCCCCAAATCATCCTTAAGAGAAGATAAACATTAAAGGAAAAAGGGATATTTACTACTGTACATTTTTGACATTTGATTCAGAAACAGATGCCCCAGGTGACAATTGTCCACATCTTTGCTCCCTCCACCTCAGCTTCCATTCTCAAGTAAAGTGTGTATGATTTCCCTCATGGAAGAGGACCCTGATCTGGAGATATACCCCCTTACAGACCTAACTTCTCCTTGGGATTCAAATTCAAAACTCTCTTCATTCAGGAGGATTTCTCAGGACTTCAGAAATATGTATGACTCTTGAGCATGGCAAATTAGAGATATCTCCTTGCCCACAGCATAATTGTTGGAAATTCATTCACCCGTTGGAAAGAAAGAAGGTTTTTCTTGCCAGAGAGAGATTCAATCATTCGTACGTAACTTTTGTTTTCCCAAAATCTCTATTTCATATACACTGATGGCTGACCTGTGCTCATGCATGCAAGTGAGACTTCATGCGTGTGGTTAGTTCTTAATTCTTGGACAAGGTTCTTGGACGCAACTGTAGCTGGATGAGGATTTGAGAGCTTTCTGGAGTGCTGACACTTCACCCTGTTTTGACCAACATCTGCCTGTTGTAAAGTTATTGTGCAACACTGGAGAGTTACTGATTGGTCACCAAAGGCATATGGACCACATCAGTTCCCAACGTTAAATTGGATTAAGATTTTAAATGGGGCATGGTCACTGCATTGATTTTCTGGAACATGCTAAATTTCATAGGAGAAGAAGAGAGGAGGAGTTTTCTATAGATGTTTAAGGGAGTTGTGAATAAGTAACAAGAGTTTCTTACTGAGACGTGGCATATGATAAAAGGAAGGAAGGTAGGTCTGAGGAGAACATTAGTGACATTACTCCATAAGAACCTGTGGACTATAGCTGAAGGACTTTGGACTATGACTAGGAAAAAAGAAGAAAAGGAAAAAGAGAAAGCGTCAGAGGAAATAAAAGTAGAAATGTAAGGCATGGGCGAATATATCACAAAAGTGTATGTTAATAGTTGATAGTTGAATTGATTGGCTTAACAGCAGTGAAAGCAAAACTGGCTAAACCATGAGGTTTAGGAGACCAGACTTACTAATGCAATGATTCTGCAGTGGTAATCCTCAGACTACACAAAGCCACAAGAGTCCTGGAAGCGTATGGCAAATGGTCTGTGCAACTGCACTAAACAGTAAAACACATTAAGTTTATTTCCTACAGCTGCGCAAGTTGCCTGTGATCAGCTTATTTGAATTTCTGGGGGTGACTGAGCTCAGGAATGATTTGTACGTTTGTTCAAATGGGTTTTTAACTCCAAGGAGAGTCTTCTCCGCAGAGCTATCTGAATTGCTGTTATTGATACTTTGTGTAGCTACTTTTCTTCTCAGAAATTGTTTGCAAGCTAGTATTGATTTCTGAAAATTGATTTACTTATAAACATTCACTAAGCAGCTTTGACAAACGGTTTCTGGACTATGAGGTATTCATGAATGGCACCTACTCGCCATGAAACATACATTATGCGTCATGTTTTACTTCAGTCATACGGTATTGCTGCTGTCCCTGGACTGGTCAGTTAAAATGTAACTAGTGACTGGATGACTGAAGTGTAATGGCCAATCTTGAATCATGAATGACATATAAATATTCAGAAAAGCTTCTTTTGGGGAACACAAGGGACCTGAAAACAGATTCAGAAGCAGACTGCGGTCATTCATATACTCATGAATAACCTTACAAGACCTCAGAGGAGCAGAGAAGTAAATCCACATATTAATTTGTGCCTAACCTCATTTTGTTATTCCAAGGGCTCTAATCTAACCCAGAGGGAGAGCAGAATTTACATGAAAGAGTCATTAGAAAAAATGTATAAACAGCCTTTGAAACAGAGATGAACACAGAGATCTATCTCCTTCCAAAGCAAGCATCCACCATGCTAGATTTGAGAGCTCTACAGTCAGTTGATGTCTCTTTCAGACTAAAAAAAAATCTTGGGTTATTTTCTCATTAGCGTCACTGTTCCTACAAAGAAGTGATAAATTTACTGTAGCATAATCTGGTGTCTGTTGAGCTCCCTGTAGGAGCCATGAGGTCTATTTCGAATCTGTTCAGGTAAAAGTGAACTCAAACCTAGGCTTTACATGGAACCACGTGCTCCAACAACGAGGACTGTTAACTTCATTTACAAAGGATGTGCAACATCAACAGCTTTTCCTCTTTTACCTACCTTTTAAAGACTGGCTACAGAAAGGACGGACTCGGGCATGAGGAAGCATTACTGTACTTTAGAACACCTGCAGAAAGAAAATTAGATGCAGGGAAGCTTTATTTTTGTTTTTTTTTTGTTTTGTTTTTTTCCTAAAAAATGTCATTGATGGAGTTCAGGCTTATCCAATATTAGCTGGCAGTTCAGATAATATTTTCAGAGTTTAAATTTTGACTCTGTTCTGAGGAAAGGCACAACTCAGTATAACTGAGCAAGTTCTATCAAAACCAAGTGATACAGTCAGGGATATAGTCAGCATTCAGCAGACTGCAAATTATGTCTCTATCTAGATGCCTATGAGAAATGGCGGTACAGAGAAGCAGATCTTTAAAAATCAAAGTCCTACCAAGGGCAAGCAATTGAGATCCACAATATGCAGTCATCTGTTTGGTCATTTTCAGAGCTTTTCTTTCTCTCATCAGAGGCAATTGAGGGTTAAATGCTAACTTTCTTATCAAATTGTGAAATATTAAAAAAAACCCACTCATGACAGCACTGTTGGGGCCAAACTTCCCAAGGGTTGTGATGATAAGATTATGATAAGGATATCTAGAAAAGAAATATTCTAAACTAACGAGATTAAACAGGGTGAGATCATCCATTGATGGATTTATCCCGTAACCAAGAACAATGTAATGGGATTAATGATGAGGATTTTTGATCATAATAAGATGTGGGCTGATGCCTGAGAGAAAGTTCAGTGGTCGCAACAACTGCAGCGAGTCCCATGTGTAAAGACAACATAATAATGCTTAACTGGCAAAGTGCCTTGTTGTGAAGAGAAGCCTTTGCTATCATTTTATGGGAAAGCTCTGCAGAATTTAATAGACAACTGCAGTCTTCCTTTCATTATTATTTGTACTTTCTGACTGGTCCATCTAAATGCAATAGAAACACTGTCCATGGCAAAGCTTTTTATACAGCCAAAGCATCCTCCCAAGTAACCTTATTTGCTACTGGATATAATACGTTGCACATTTAACAGGGAGGCAGATCTTTGTTATGTGCTCCCTTTGGCCATAGGGATGGTCTTTCCTGTGGGGGTTTCATATCAGCACGTCATGGGCTTTTTCCTCTCACTCTGCGAGCTTAGTTTGGAAACTGTAAGGCTTAGGTCTTACGAGGACTTTGGACAGCCCCCTTTGCCCTCGCTTGGTGAGACTAACACACACTTGGTCACCTGGGGACATTTCCAGGAGAAATGTGTGTTACAGAGGTCTGTCGTGATCTGGGCTATGCTGGTCTCAGGGAGAAATTCATCTCACCTGGATGTCAGCTGGTCACCCTAGGTCCTCCTTGTGGTTAGTGATGAGAAATAGGGTATTCTGTACAAATTCATTTCACCAACATCACAAGGTTAATGTTGGGTGATATGAATCATCTTTAAAAACATCCCTCTTTCTCATGACAAAGTGAAAACAGAGGGACTAGTTCAAGAAGCCAACTATATTTATTCAGGTGATAATGAAAGACTGTTCTGTATTATGACTTGCCTCTTTTTCCCCAATATGCTAGGTAGACTTGATCAATGTGATTGATTGCTATTGTTAGCGAAACTATATGGGTTTTATCGGGAAAAAAAAAACCCTTTAGACTTCTGATTGCAAAATCTTTTTTGGGTCTCTATGTGAAATGAGACATTCTCACAAATGCTCCTTATTAGATAAGAAAGTCACTCTTCTTGCTTCAGAAAAAGAACAATTGAGCAAAATTTTATTAACTTACCGTAACTCTAAAATAGTCTTACAAATATTGGCCAGCTGAACACAGAGAGATCCTGTAATGTCGTTCTATTTTATATATGGGGAAACACAGACATCAAAAGATGACATTGTGAGCACTGTGAAATAATTGGTAATAATTATTAAAAAGTTATTCTATGGGGACTCATCAGTTAGAAGGCCATCAACGTAAAAAAATATAACTAAGTGCTCTCCAAAAGCAGGATGAGAGACTCCTAAAATACACAGTTTTAACGGAATTCATTGAACAAAAAGGCACAGTTACAAGTAGCAGTCAGAGAGTGCGTATAACTACATAGACAGTAAAAGGAAAAAAAAATCTTGGCAAGTATGTGCTTTGAAGTTTTCCACATAACTACGCTTTCATAAAGAGAGGCCACGCACAGACTCCGTTGAACCCAAACAGCTTGTCTGAAACAACCCGCTTACAGAAAGCTTTCAGGGAGCGTGTTTGACTGTTTTCAAGATTATATTTATGTTTATGTTCCTTACATGTGCTTAAAACTCCAGATCTTTTTTATTGGCTTTGCTTGATTTAGACCAAACCCAGTTCTTCAAATAATTAACATTTTTACAACTCAAAAATCCTGTATAGGTACTTGTTTGCAGCTGAATTTCAGCCTAATCATATCTAAAATAATCTTAATAATATTCCTAAAGTATTTGCCAACTCTATCATCCATTAACTTTTTATGGTAGGCAAACACTTCATGTTTTACTGACATATTCCTAAAACATGTACAGAGGGAATAACTAGGCATGGGGGCAAGAGAGTTATCCTTAATTTGTAATTTCCTGTTATTGTAAATTATACCTGCTCTGCATCTTTATGGCCTCCTTCCATCTTGAAATGTTACTATGTTACTTTTCTGTTTAACTTATGCACCTTGAATGCTGTAAAAACTACCGTAAAAGTCAATAAAAATGCAATAACATTGTGTCAATCAAAAGCAATGGAGCAATCTCTATTGAGCAAACAATTGGAAAGCTACAGCTAAAATGCAGTTGCACCGTGTTGCAATTGATTAAAGATATGAATCAGAAAATTAAAAGTTTTTTTTTTTCCAGTTTTAGTTATTACCAGTTGCTTAATTTATGGAGCCGTTACTTTGATCCTATCTGGAGTCCTGGAAAGAGGCTACCAGTACAAACAGCGATACTGTCTTGTGTTGCTTCCATTAATATGGATTACCCATGATCATCCTAAATGTACAATCATTCAGCAAACGTTGCCACGATATAAGTCCACTTCTATGCTGTTTATGTGAATACTTAGGTAAGAACTTCCTTTTTTTTTTTTTATCAGGAACAAGAAAACAGTTGTACTAAAGGTCCATCCAGCTCAGTATCCCATACCTGACGGTGCCCTGCAGCAAAGCCCCAGGGAAGACTATGGTAACAGGGGAAGCGCAAAGTCATCCTTCCCTAGTATGACCTTAGTAATGTGGCTCAGGGACCTCTGGACCCAGCGCTGCACAGCTTTGTCTTTAACAGTCTTTGCTGGATTTTTCTCCCCTGCACTTGCTTAATCGCCTCTTGAACCCAGTCTAGATTACATGTGAGCTTTCAAGCAAATAACCTGGGGGGGTTGTGCTGATTTCAGCATCTATTGTAACTTCACGTTTGAAGATAAAATTTCTCACAGGGCCACCGGAATGGATCAAAAGTTGAGCAGAGAGGAAGCCATCACCTCAGCGATGGAGATGGGGATAGCTAAGAAAAGAGATGGGTAATTTCAAGGCCAGTGTTCGTATTTTTTTTCTGCTCTATCCAATTTTGGTATATGCCTGCGAGTAAAATAGCTTCTTCAAGATTCCAGACATCCTTTTGGTAAATATGGCAATTTGATTCTAAGCTCATTTTACGCACAGCAGATAAATAAGCAATCATAAACTATGTCATCATAAATAAAAGCCTTATTGAGCTCAGGCAATGAAAACCAATCAATAGGGGACACTCATCCCCAGTGAAAGCAACAGCTAATGCTCTGCGGTTCCTGCTGGATACTCTGTCATTGTATTTTAAAACCACAAGGAATTCCCTGTGTCATCAGCAATGACCACTTTATTGCTGGTGAATTAGGAAATGAGCAGGGATAAAGGTGCATTTGAATTCCACGGACTCATTCATTTAGCCCATCTTCCAATGCAGGAGGATCACCTGGTTGTCTCATGAGTTTGGATAGGTGCAGAAAAAGAAAGACAGGCTCTTCCTTGAGTTTCAACTTGCACATGATACCAGAGAATGACGTTTTCTGCTCTTCCGACTACAGCGAGGCAAATTAAGGTTGATTATCAGAGAAACAAAGGACTGAGCTGATCAGTTGTCACACATTTATGTCTATTCTTCTGGTTGTTTCGGTCAAAAATCCAAATCCAAAACAAAACTTCTGCAACTTTTCCAGAAGTGTAACACTTCCTAGCATTTCCTAGATGGAATGTGTCCCTTTTTTAAAGAGCAAAATCTCTATTTCAAAGTAACTTTATTCATTTTTTATGAGACAACTTTTTGAAAAAGGATCGTTCCAACCTGAAATGAATAATTTTATTTATGTCTAAACCCCCGATTTTATTCAACTTGGAAAACCATATACCCCCCTGACCCCAGGTATTTTTTATATCATGGAGTATTTTTAATGAATCAGAAGTTTTAGCAAACTGAAAATGATCTATGTTAATTTTGCATTTCTACTATTTATCTCATGATGAATACTATGCTGACTACCATCAGATGCATTAAATCAGACTCATTTAGTCTAAAAAGTGATCAAACTTCATTTAAACAATGCAGTTTCTTTTGACAGTATTAGAGGGGAGAAGAACAACAATTTCAAAACATTCATTTCTCTCTTGCTTAATGAATTATTGATTTGTGCTTTCCTTTTGAATGATAGTGCTCTGATGTGATAAACATTGATTTGAATCTTTATACAAATATTGTATATCACCAGCATCTTATGGCAACAGAATAATACATACCAAGGTGCACCTGAAGGGATGGAATAATACAAAAAAACTTTATGAGGTGCCGCAACTGTGTGTGTGTGACGGTGCATATGTAAAATAACAAATGGGAAAGAACGTAATACATCCAGGGGGATGATAATGATGCAGAATTATAGGAAGTTTACATTTGGGTTAACACTGAACAGGGAACCTTGGAAATGAAAAATAATTACTTTCTACTACTAGTAATTCTTCTAACTTGACATTTCTTGCAACCACAAGTGCATAGCTGTCACAGGTTTAAAGGGAGAGCTCTCTTACACCCTGCTCATGTTCAGAAGCTTTAGCTCCATGCACAGCTATTCACGCCAATGGGAACTACACAGTCAAAAGACAAAAGAAAAGTGCTGAGAGCAGTAAACACACAGATAATCCTGTCCACCAAACAATTTTGCATTTCCTTTATGCACCATTTATTTCAGACAAAAAAGCTGCTGAGAGATTTACGTCAAAGTGATTTCCACAGCTCAGCTGCTCAAGGCTGGGGAGATGATTGAAGCGCTGAGCTACACTTTCCCGGGGACGTGTGCATACCCCTCTCCTGCCATGCCTGGGGGTGAGAGATCTCACACGCTCTCCCTCAGACAAGTTCATTTCTAGGATCAGCTAGGTGGCTTTTAGCAGCCTGGATGAGGGGAAAGAGCCTGTGGTTACTGAGAAACGAAAGGACAATTGTCTTTCTTTTTTCCCCTTGGACAGCAGTAGGACCCCAGCACTGGTTGTCCTTCCTTTGGGCTGTCATGCCCAAAGTGGGCAGGCTGGGAAGGTGTTCCACCACCCTTCTCCTGAGCCCTCTGCAAAGAAGGGAGCATCCCTCTCATGTCCATGGGGGAGAAAGCAGTGCTCAGGGTACACACAGGGCCAAAATAACCAGGTCTTTCACAACACAACCCAAACCATCCATATCCCATTCTAAAACACGCTTGTCATTCAAAAATTCTCAGATAAATATGGCTGCACTGGGACGACGAGTGCTCATGCTGTCTTATACTTTCACAGCGAATTAGACTTGCAACTAGTGACCTATAACTATTATCCACCAGGGCTACACTGACATTTTGCCTAGATGGTTACAAAGAGTGAGGAATAAATATCACCATTCACGGACTAACCAGATCCAAGCACACAAGCTCAGACTAACAGATGCAAAGCAGGGCCAGGGAAATGTGGAAGCTGGGCTCCTTCTCCCTCTAAAATCACAACTAGCAGGTCCAACGCAGTTGAGAGGGTGTTACCATTTATCCTGGTGTAGGCCAACATCAGGATATGATCCCTTAGAGTAGGAAACAATGCAGCTTTCATGTGAGCATCACCACATAGGCAACATTGGCCAGCTTACTATAAAACCCTGGCTCAATGATGTGCCTGTAGGTAGAACCTAACATAAGGTTAATCAGGCTAGGCTAGGTGTACAAATAAAGATATTCAAATAAATTTGTATAGCGATCCATATCACACTTTTTTTTCCATACAAATGCTTTTGTGCATGGCCTCACTCTTTTAAAGTGTCTCTCCAGACTCAATAGACTCAATGGAATGAGATGTCCCTGAAAATTTTGCATGAGACTGTTGCCCAGAAGTAGATGGCTAATTCAGAGTTGAAACTTTAGCTTCTTCTAGTCTCACCAGAATCAGGTATCATATTTCTATCACTCAATAAAAAATGAGTTCTCCATTCCCAGGAAATATTTCTAGTATTAATTTAGAGAATGAATCGCTTTTTTGTGGTTATCAGTAAAAAACCCCAAACAGTCCATTTAAAACCTATTAGCAAGCATAAGAAGGCTAAAGAAGGCATAATTCATGTAATTTTTTTTTCCCTTTCCACATATTTAAGTGTTTTGGAACATGATGCATAACATACACAGCTCTGATTGTCTTGAGGTAGATCAACATCCTGCACCAATGGTCTTACATAGCGAGTGGGAAAATGAAACTTGAGACTTCAGTTTGCAAATAGCTGGGGAAAAAATAGATCGCAGGGTTGAAAACTTGTAATCATTATGGCATTTGCATTATGACAAATTAAAAACTGGTATTCTAGGTTATGAACAGTGCTAGAAAGCTGGTATTCTACACTGTGTATTGCAAGCTCATTTAAAATGTACTCTTCCACGACATGATGAGAACACAAATTATAATTAGGAAAGTAACCCAAGCAGAAAATTAGTCTGGAAGACTAGTCTGAGTGTGCTCCTGCAGACAAAGCCATCCTGTGTCTTAACTTTACTGTCTCAGTATAGGGAGAGATTGATGCAGAAGATAAAGACAAGGACAGATACGGCTTTCTGGGGGGTGGGGGGGAGAAAGGCTTGGCAAGTATGATCCGTAGTCAAGTCGTGCAAACATGCATGAAGAGAAGCCCCACCAGATCCCACCTTTGCAGAGTCACTCGCAGCATAGACTGTTACAGCTGTGACATACAGGTCTATACCTGGATTTTTCTTCCCATAATCCTATTCATAGGCAAAAATCCACGTTTATGAGCGCAGATAAGGTCTGCTGACCCCACCCTGAACCCAGACCCTACTCGCACAAGTAAATGTACCCAACATTTGTAACCAACAAAGGGTTAGCTATAAAGGTAGTGATCTGAGAAAAACGTGGTTCAAGATTTCATTCTAAAACAATGTTTGGGCCAAAAAAGAAAAAAAAAAATCAAAAAGCACTTGCCTTGCTACCACTAAATGATAAACCAGATAAATGATCTTGACCAATTTATAAGCAAGCAAGACATATCTGAAAACACTTGCATTTGAGGTTTTCTCTTCTGGAAAAGTTTTGTGGGGTTTAAAAGAAAAGCCAAATAGTTCTGTACAAATCACATGGCATCTCTGTACCTTATCTAGAGAGACTGGAACAATCCACTGATTGGAAAATTATACCTACCTTTTCGGTGTCTCTTCTTGTGGAAAGGGGACCTGTATACTAGACAGTGGTTACATTGCACTCAAAAGAAAGGATCATAATTTTCTATTAAATCTTATTTGCTTTTTCTGTAAGAGTTGATTTCCTTGAGGCAACTGATGCTACTTCATTGTGAGTAAGAGCACCTACGAGTTCCCAGTACCTTACAGGATTTTGCAGATTTATCCTCATTTAGAAAAAGATAAAAAGGAAAACAAAAAACCTACTGAGGCAAGGAGCTATATCAACATTTGCCCTGAAAAAAAAAGTGCTTTCCTAGAAGGGATCAGAGTTTGGCAAAAAATGTGATGTTTGGCAAGTCTGAAGCTAGGTGCCTACCTAACATACAGGATTTTAAAAAGTAAGAATTAAGATGTGAGAGGCTTTATTTTCTCCAGGGGTGGCCTGTGTCCGTGCCTGTTGGCACATGCAGGACCGGTCAAGACTTCAGCAAAACAGGCATTTGTTAGAAGGATGTACAAAAAACGTTACCAGGTTGCAGAACAACACACAACAGCCCCTGTGCTGTACACTGAGTCCGGCTCTTCTCAGTTACCGTCCATGATCTGGGGAATTTATCACAATTGCTGCAGGCGTTACCCAAAATATTGGCCCTGAATACATCTTTGACCTCAAGTGTAACTGCACAATCCAGAAATTTGGTGCACCCTGGCATCGACTTTTCCCTGGCTGTGGGCTGTTGTCCTGAGCCCTTTTGGCTCCCCTGTCTCACCTGCCTCTGGCAGTACAGAGTAGCAAGTTGAAAGTCACTCTCTGAGCACAGTTTTACCCTAGATATTTTCAATACCCATTTTTAGTTCCTTTTTGGCTGAACTAAACAAAACAAGAGGAACAGAGGCTGTAAGTCAGAGCAGAAACATTGCTGAGAAAGAGTTGCCCCCTGTTTTTTGTAGGGTAAAAGTTACTTGATGTTTAGGGGAACTTATAAAGACATCAAAACACATTCAACCCAAGGCAGCCTTAGACCCAAATCCATCATCCTGACTCTGCAAGAACCCAAATTACCTACAGCAGCTCCTGCTGGTCACTGGGACTCTGCCATGTTTATCTAATCTGTAAGTTTTATTTCTACCTCCTACTCACAGGCTCGTCGGAGCATCTCACTTCAATGATGAAATGGTGTGGAGATTCAGCTGGTAGTCGGTGACAGGAGTAACAAATCCAAACCAGGAAAAAAGCTCCAGAAAGAGTTGCTTGAACCTAAATGAAAGAGCAGATTGATTAGGAATAGTTGTTCATCTAATTTTAAGGCCGAGGTGCATTAAGTTTATTCATTTCACATTAGTTCATATGCAAATTTAAAACTTTTTGTACTGCATTCCATATGTCCAAGAGCTCGGGAAAAGAGAATTATAATTTCACATATAACGCATGGTCTGAGACAGGGTGAATACATGACTTTAGTGTGTATTTAAATCCATCCCTGATCAGAACCTTCCCCAGGAGCAACATTTAATACAGGCTTCAATACTGTGCTTCTGTTCATTTAGAGGTGATTTAAAACCATGTCTGGAGTAAGCATGTGTTTATGAATTGTTGTTCAGGGTACAGATATTTTCTGAATCGGGCTGTAGAAGAAACCCAAAGTTTCCGAAACCAAAAGTTTCCAAAACCAAAAGCAAAAATTAAAGTAATAGCTTACTATTGAAAAGCACATAAACACCTGTGGCCAAAGCTCCTCTTTTAAACTTCATCATTGGGACATGTGTTGCTAATTTGCAGTGCCCATTTTTGAAAACTTTAGGCATAATATATTTTCATTTTCCAAATGTCAAAAACATTTATAAAAAGGAAGCAATTTCTGTAAAGAAAAAATTGGGAAAGGAAAGCAAATTCATTTTTACTGCTTGTCAGAGCCTCCACGTGGGTTTTAGTTTGTATGAAAAGAAAACAATACACGGTCATGGAAAACAAAACCATCAATGATGATGTAGCAGATTTGGGCAACCGAAAGTTTTATTTTTGATTACTGATTCCTGACTTTTTCATTCCTCCCCTATATATTTTCAGAGAAATTCCTTCTGGAAAGTAGCTATATATTATAAGTTAATTTAATTTTAAAACACTGGTTTGGTGACATTTACAGGATATTTAACACTTTCCAAAACTGTGATGGTATTTATATTCCTGGATATAGTTTTAAGAACCTAATTTCAAGTTTAAAAATACTGACTCATAGGCTTCTCGAGATGTGTGAGAAATGTCCTTTAGAACATGCATAAGATGACAAGAATAAAGGTGTTGGGCTAAAAACCTGGTCGGAGAAATAAAAAACCACCAGGAAAGCTGTTAATCTGCTCATGTAAAACTGCACTGAGCAGCCTGCAACCTCCTTCTGTAAGGTTTCTAACCAAAGGGCGTCTTGGGCTGTACAAAGACTTACTGAGCTGGAACTCATTAAGTCCAGCTCAGTAAGTCCTCAGTAAGTCCAACTTGAGGATGCACATACTCTAGGATGTAGCCAACAGGAGGGGAAACTTGGTTATTAACATTTTAGAATCATAGAATCATTAAAGTTGGAAGACACCTCTAAGATCATCGAGTCCAACCGTCAACCCAACACCACCATGCCCACTAAACCATGTCCCTAAGCGCCTCATCTACACATCTTTTAAATACCTCCAGGGATGGGGACTCAACCACTGCCCTGGGCAGCCTCTTCCAATGTTTAACCACTCTTTCAGGAAAGACATTTTTCCTCACGTCCAATCTAAACCTCCCCTGGCGCAACTTGAGGCCATTTCCTCTCATCTTATCACTCTTTACTTGGGAAAAGAGACCAACACCACCTCGCTACAACCTCCTTTCAGGGGGTTGTAGAGAGCGATGAGGTCTCCCCTCAGCCTCCTTTTCTCCAGGCTAAACAGCCCCAGTTCCCTCAGCCACTCCTCAGAAGACTTGTTCTCCAGACCCTTCACCAGCCTCGTTGCCCTTCTCTGGACACGCTCCAGCACCTCAATGTCCTTCTTGTAGTGAGGGGCCCAAAACTGAACACAGTATTCGAGGTGCGGCCTCACCAGTGCCGAGTACAGGGGCACGATCACTTCCCTGCTCCTGCTGGCCACACTATTGCTGATACAGGCCAGGATGCCATTGGCCTTCTTGGCCGCCTGGGCACACTGCCGGCTCATGTTCAGCCGGCTGTCGACCAACACCCCCAGGTCCTTTTCCGATTTTATTATTGAACTAGGCAATAACACTTTCTGAAAGTTCAGTATTTCTATTTACTGGAGTTCCTTGAGTCCAGAAAGCAGGATATGTATTCCCCGTGAAAAGGATTTTCTGTGTTGGCAGCTTTCAGAATACCTGGTGCTTATCATACAGACCTGGATTCAAGTGGTAACACAATATCTGGTTTTGTTATGAAAAAAAAAAAAACCCAAAGAAAATGTAAACAAAAATAGTTTCAATATTAATTATAGTGGTTGCAAGAAAAAAAAAAAAAATTGAAATGGCAGCCCTTACAGTTATGCTAGCAGAGGGCAAGGCAGACCCAAAGCTGTTCTTTGCCAAAAAATATCTCATGATCTGAACTTCTTTTCAGGATTTTAGAAACTATTGGGTTAGTAGTTTTCTGAAAGCTTGAAAAATCACACTACAAATCTTTTTGACGAATTTTCCATCACTTGGTTGGATTGAAGAAATTAGAAATGTTCTGCTTTCCTGGGGATTTTCAGCACCTCCTCCTTTCCACCCTCCTACAGATTAAAAATGGTATGATGTAGCAAGACTGGCCGGAAGAAGGAATATGCAGAAGCACATCTCAGAGCCTCAGGCTTGCAAACTCCAAAAGACTGGGATGAAAGCTCCAGATGTGTGCAGCCATGCTGCTAGAAGGTCTAGCCCCAAGAGTATATGTAATGTCCAGTTAAGAACTCTTCCCTTAAATTTGAAACTCAGTGGCTGCTACCCTCTGCCTCCTCCCTTGCTGCCTAACTCCTCCAGTTGTAATTGATGATGCTATTATGTACCTCCATTGCAATATAAGACCCTGTGCAGGCAGTATGCAGGAGCACTTTGAAGGAGCCCTCCAGACAAACAAGAACTGTGATTACTCTTTTCATGTTAAGAATTCTTTAAAAAATATGTGGACATACAGAGAGGTCATTGCAGACCTCTTAAGTGAAATCTGTACCTGCATTAGTGCTCTTCAGCAGCCGAAATAGGTTGAAGAGGACTAAGTATAGAAAAAGCTCAGATTCATTTCTGTCTTCAGAGTATACCTTTTCCTATCTGACCTCTAAATACAGTTCCTGTAGTGCTTTGTCCATGAGGACCATTCAGTAGTCCCAGTGATTTACCAATGGCCAAAATCCTACATCCAGATATAGGCGTTGCCCTTTAATTGTGATGCCCTTAATAAATTGCTATGCCCTTAATAATTTGTTTTAACTTTCGGTCAGCCCTGAATTGGTCAGGCAGTTGGACTAGATGATCATTGTAGGTCCCTTCCAACTGAAATATCCTATCCTATCCTATCCTATCCTATCCTATCCTATCCTATCCTATCCTATTCTATCCTATCCTATCCTAATTGCTAGCCCCAGACTCAGATCGGTACCTTATCAAAAGCTTCCCTTCACTGATATATGGAAACAACTCTTCCTCTGGAGCTCCCTGCCTTGGAGGACAGTTCTGGGAATACAGCTGTAAGAGCTAGACAATATGAGGATGGGGGTGAGGTACCTCAGCCTGATTAGAGGGATTTTCTTGACCTCCATCTGATATTTTCCCTTATCTCCATCTCCTGTACTGACATAGAGATCTTGCTACGTCATTTCTGTCCCTGACTAGTATCGGTAGACTTCTCTTATTTACTGATTGCCTTATCTCTACCACATTAACTCAATACACCCTGCAAGTTTTCATCCTCCCCTAGTCCCACAAAGATTTCTCAAGACAGTATGTGCCAATACAGTGCCCAGGTGTGGCCGGAATGGCCCAGAGATATAGGAAAAGATTAGTTCTCTGGTCTGTGACACAATGTTTTATCAAGCTGAATTACTCAAAAGTAAATTCCCTTTTGCTTTACTGCGTGGCAACTTTTGATTGCTTAAAGCTAAAGCCATTTTTCTGAAAGAAAGGGAGGGAAGCATATCCGCAAATTGTTTTACTCTGCTTGTTTGATAGTCACCATCGTGAATCAGACACTGCAGCAGATAAAGGCTTTTAACTTAAGCTGAAAACCAAAGCACCACGACTGCGGCCGTAACGGCTGCCTCTCCTGTGCGGAGAGGGGAGGTAGGGGAAGCTATAACACCATTAATCACTGGATTACCACAGATCAATGCAAACTGAATGGCCAAATACTTTCTTTCTAGTCTCTTTCACTTCCTGTTTGGTTGTTTTTTATTATTTTATTTTAGCTCCGTGTTCGTGCGCAAGAGCCAAATGAATAAAACATCCTTACTGAAATGTAAAAGGGGAGAGAGAAGAGTGAAAAGAAAGAGGGGGAAATATTTCTAGGGTTGGTTTGTATAACACTGGTTTCCAGCGTGTTGCAAATCTACCGGTGTCCCTTTAAGAATACTCTTATCTTGATTTATAAAAGCTAACCACATTAAAAATACAGTAATTAACATGTTCATAATGTAAATGCTAATAATTTAACATGTCAAGCATCTTCATCCCCACTGAATCAATATGAATTATTAAAACAGACTCTTTAAGACCTTTAAAATCAACTTTCAAAGCATGCACTAAACAACCACAC
This sequence comes from Aptenodytes patagonicus, assembly GCF_965638725.1. Classification (NCBI taxonomy): domain Eukaryota; kingdom Metazoa; phylum Chordata; class Aves; order Sphenisciformes; family Spheniscidae; genus Aptenodytes; species Aptenodytes patagonicus. The sequence goes on from NC_134981.1 coordinate 5,364,228, forward strand.
CGTTGGCATACAGGAGCACCAAGTTACAAATTCATGTGTTAGACTGTCTGACACACTCGTTCTCTTTGATGGGAAAAAAACAAAGCCAAAAAACCTCCCCTCAAAATCTTATATTCAGAACTGCATAACCTGTATGCATAAGTGAAATAATTTTTTTTTTCTCAGAGATTTTCTAATTTTTTTAAACATAAACCTTATAGAGAGGAAAAAAATAAAAAAGAAAGATAATCTATTCAGGTTAAGAAATAAGTTTTTCCACAACAGAATTGTGTGACAATCCAAAACGCTTTTGAAACAATAAGTAAATAAAGATAATAAAAAATAAATCTAATAAAGTATATTTTAAAGTTCCTAGTTTTAAAACAGTTTCTGTCAAGATTGTTATTGGTCATGAAGAAAGCTGTATATGCATTTGGAAATTGATTTTAAATATTGTAAATATAGAGTAACTCTCAAAGTCAAGGTTATTTCCATGTTTACTGCAGAAAGGGTAAGAAAAAGGTTTATTTTCAAACATCTGCAAAATAGACACAGAATTATTAGGTGGATGCGTCTTACCTCACAGTCAGCTCACGACGCTGAGAGAGTCGTGAAGTCTCTTTTGCGTATATTTATGTATGTAGAGACAGCCAAACGTCTGCATCAGATGGCTGTTTCCTGGTCAACCCATTGAAAGAAGATGTCAGATATGAATTTTTTCTGTTGTTGTTACAGATACAAAATAAATGAAGTTTTGCAATCGGGTACAAAACCCATCACATAAACAACGGGTCTCAAATACTTTCCTGTCATATTGCACAACGCTCGTGTTAACATCTTATTCTACTTGAACAATCAGATAACGGACTGGATGTTAATAGGCCAGAGGTTGTTCTTGCTTTGGGAAAATCTTCTATGCCCGTGAAGTTAATTGATAGGCATTTTTCACGATGCCACAGTACTTCATTACAGCTAGACCAGGTTTTCAGTGCAAGACTGCACCCCCCCCCGCAGGGTATACAGCCAGATTAACTTACACCAGCTGGGAATTTAGCCCTCATTTTCTATATCTTGATGCACCTGATCTCAGGTATAAGTTGAAGTTCTACCTGGGCAACCCTAAATCCCTTCTTTACTGTGAGAAAGGAGGAAACTCATTTCAGAGAGGTTAAAATTTTACAAAGTTTGTGTACTCAGGAATAATTTATGAGGGGTTATAGGTCTGATAGGAGATAAGAGCTCATGTACCTTGCTTTCCTAGCATGAAAAATAGGTCTTAACCTCCTACCACCGCCCTCCAAAAAAACCCCCAACAAACCAACTAGGAAAAAGTTCAGCACTGCCTCAGATGCTCTGAGATTAGCACAGATTACAGTCAAAGGGCAAATAGAAGGTGGAGAATTCCAGATCTGGGGCAAAAATAAGTCAGCTGCAGTTAGGGAGGCTTTTCATGCCTGTTGAAAGGAGAAGAAGCTACTTTATATTTGAGGGACGTGTCTTGCTGCCAGTCCCTCGTGACTTCATAGCAAAAACTTCTTTTCACAACAGGATATGAAATAAGCATGAGAGATGTGAGCATGGTCTACTGTTTTCTAACTTATCTAATGAAAAACATTACCTCTAAACCACTCTTGGTAAGCTCTTAAACCATTCTGGGTACATTTTTCATTATTTCTGAGAACTCAGAAGTATCATTCCATCAAGACCTCTCTGAATTCCTATTTAAATTTCCCAAGCTGTTTGTTAAGGCTACATAGTCACCAGACCAATGTGGGCACTTGATGCTTTAATACATGCCTCTGGAGATAAACACAGTCAGACTTCAAAGTTCTGTAAAAGGTGGGGGAGCCAAAACAAAACTCTCGCTAGGTTTCCCTAGCTTATGTTCTCATGACCTGAACGTGACATAAATTTGCCTTCCTTTTTTTCTCTTTTAAAAAAAAAAAACTTACGCACCTGCAACTAATGTTCCTAAAGTCAGAGATCCAGAGTCAAAAGTTTGACATAAATACAAACAGAATTACAGAGCAATTGGCTTTTACAGGGTATTATTTGTATTGCTCTTTCACAACACAAAGCACACACCGAGCAAGCATTAGGTTACAAGTTTACCAAAGTAGTTAGGGAAATCACATAAAGGCAAGAAACCAAACACCGGGAGAAAAGATTGGGGACAAATGTGAACCTCCTTGGCCGTGAGCAGTGCTGAGAAGTATAACCAAAGTAGATTTTTACTTTTTTCAGTGATGGAATAGGACAACTGTCCAGGAGAGATGAGGTGAGGCTGAAGCCATGAAGAAGGGGAAGGAAGAAGAGAGACAAAGGGGGGAGATGTTACAGTTGAAGGGGATGCTCTTTGGAGGTGATGGCTGTTTATCACCGTGTAAATATAACCAAATAGTATGATCCTTAAACCACTCCAGGACTGTAATTATGTAATAAAAATAACAGTCCTGAATGAGAGGGAGAGTGCAGAAATCCCTCAATACGGGTAAAACACAGATGTTGGAAACAGGAATCGTCTATAACGCATTACAAATCCTCACAAAATAGGAGCCCCTAGAGCCTGTCAGTATAAAACTGGTCAATAGTTAAGTGGGGTACGTGAGACTAAATAAGACAGGGTGGTTCAATGGATTCATTTGCACTTTCTGAGACTCATGATACCGTGAGTTGTTGTCCAGGACTGAGCCTCCCAGGAACTTACATCACACTAATGTTGTCTTGTACTAGATGATTTGCTACAATTTAATTTTGCAGAGATGTAAATGGACACAGCGGTATCAGAATGTGGTAAAAGGATTATCATCTGGAAAAGCTTACACTAATGGCATGAAAAGCGGACAGGATAGAAAGCAAGCAGATACAATAGAGTTGTGATGAGATTACTTGATCATGCATAACTCCAAACTGAGTGTCTTTAATATAAGGTATTATTCTTTAGGGAAAGAAGCACTGAGCAACAGAACATATTGTTCATTTAATGTCCATAATTTTTCCCCCCAAGATTTGGTTTAAAAAATTGTGTCTTTCTATTCTATAACAATGGTAATTTGCTCATTACCACATGAGAAAATTGGTGATGAAGCACAGCCCTTAGGTACGCATGGCTATAATAAAAACAAATACAGTATCAAGGCAAAGTCTTAATGTACAAGCCAGCTTGGTAATGTCCAAGTTTAGATTCTGTACTATGCAAAGAAAGAATCAGGAAAAAAATCTAGAATTTGCCTTATGATTTGCTTTTAGCTTCGAATATCTACTGACTTAGAAGAGGTACGGCCAGTAGTTTGTCATTTCTGCAGGGAAGGTACAGTGAATGACATTTCTGCGTAGGGATGCAGACAGGGTGAACTATACGGTATCTGCAGTGACAAAATATCTGCTGAGAAGAAAAATCATGTGGTTGTCATGCATATCTGATCCTTTAATTACACATATACACACAGACACTGTTAAAAGAAGGGGCTTCTCCAACAGAGAATGCTTCCAGCAGGATTAGACTTGCAAACCTCTGCAGATCTGTCCATTTTAGGGTATGAAGACAAATCTTAAAAGATGAATTGGCACAATGGTCTGGTATTCTTAGAGATGGGAAATTAAAAAGAGGGACAGGGAAAAGAAGTGAAGTCACACAGCAGCTTGTTTAGAAGACCAGAAAAAAGCTAAGGCAAACATCCTTCGAAGCTGGCCACAGACCTGAAGTCAAGATTATCACACTGGGGGAGCCCAGAAGTTTGCAAATTTGACTTTCAGATGGTTTATTTCTGGCTATGGCAGAAATTTTGACCTCATCTACCTCTATCTATTGTCAGCCAAAGGGGACCTGTCACCTCTGAAAATCGACCTGACTTTATTCCCTACTTCTCTTCAAGATCCTGTGCACAAATTTGACTTACATCAGATATAACTTCACAAGGCACACACACCGAGAACTTGAATTCAAGCTGAAAACCTCTTCTGATTCTTCTATTACAGTCAACAAAAGAATCAAAACTGTCATCCCACCTGTTAGTTTTATATGCAAAATAGATATTCATCACGTATTTCACATCAGTGAAGGTGCGAGGTCATTAATGTTGGGATGGAAGGACATACAAAGAAGTATATATTGCAGCAGAGCTCTGTGTCTCGGAGGTCCACCTTTCCTGGAAAAGGCCTCATCAAACATCATCATCCCCATGAGCTGTGATGGTCCCTCTTCCAGCATGTGACACGAAAGACCAGACTCATTCCTGGATCTGGTGCTGTCTAGTCTGTGGAAAAAGATACGGACAAGATCTTTCTATCATCCCTCCTGCCTGATGTAAAGGAAGATGTTTATGCCGTTTTTGAAAAATGCTGCATGCTGCTGTTTATAGAGTTTGGGACCGAAGGACTGCCAGACCAGTGACTGCATTTACACATCGTGAAGGAGGAGATCGGGAGAAATATCTGCTGGAGTAGAAAGAGATGGAATCATTCTTGCCTGAGCCCAGGCTTGGGTGGGATTCCTTACGTCCCTTCCCAGGTATCAGTGATTGTCTTGTGAAATCGTCTACGTGAAAAGAAGGCTCAAATCCTTCCTGAGCTCCTTGACCCTTTCCAGCCCATCATAGCAACTCCATGTATCCACATTGCCACCAGTGAGAGTCTAGTCCTCAATTCCTGCAGGAGGACCAGTCTGTAGAGTTCACATGGCTCCTCTCAGGTCCAGTCTAACAAGGAGTCAAGGGTGCCAATCCATGACAAGTTGCAAGATGTGTTCCAGAGAGCAGAAGGGCTTGGGGGCAGTTTTCTGTACAGATTTGCAGTCCTTTAGGACTTTTGCACACATGATCCGAATACTCTGGACTGTCATGACCTTAATCTTGTCCAAATCCACCACAGTCGGGTCTATAGCCGCAGCTGTAAGGGTTACCCTGGGTGGAGTAGGGGAAGCCAGGTGAGATGAGTCACACTGACTGAGGTTAGAAACCTGGTCATGGTACCTCCATACCTTGGAGCCAGCTGATGCCAGGGAAAAGAAACAAAACACACACATCTGTTTCTTTCATGCCCATTTTTCTTGGTCGAAGGTAGTGGTGGTGAGAGACCTTGGGGACAAGGTTGCAGGAAGCAGAGGAAATCACAGGTTTTTCAATTTTATAGACTACCAGCAGGCAGAGTGGCAGCTCAAAACTGGAAGAAATGTACCACGCTGACACTCATATGCCTCCTGTGAGTCGGACTCCTTTATTCTGTATAAAACAAATGTTCATTGTGGGATCAGTCGGCAGGGCAAGGAGACATTAAATACCTCCTCCTGCTTCCCAGCAACACCAGTCCTACAATGAGGGATCATCTCAAAATCACTGCCCCTGCAAGGAAAATATTTCATGCATCTCCCAGTGCTCATTTTTCTTTTCAGTGGAAACACTGATGTTTGAAGAAGAGGAGCCTGCTTTACACAATTTGCTCTGCTCTTACTGTGACAGAGTTTTACCTACCTGTTTTGCTATTTTTCATGCAAGTTTTCTGGCTGCCCTGTGTCTAAATTCACAGAGCTTAACATAAGCCTCACAGCTAGGAAATAGCCGAAATGTAAGAATACGAAGTTATTGGATCTCTGACTTTAACCAGCTTCACCGTGGCTCTCCTCACCTTGCAGTTCCACTTCTATCACCAAAATCCTTTGCTGAAATATGAGCCCTAAAGACACGGAGCCTCACATTGTAAGAGAAAAAACAGTGTGCTTTTCTGGGAGCCACCCATGAGTGAGTATTTCAGTGTTTCACTTCTTGGTGATTTTTTGGCTGAAAATATTAGGTAAAAGAGTATCAATATATTCAGGCTGCGACAATACCTCCCACAAATAATTTCCAATTTTTTTTTTTAATCTTCCCCTAGGAAATTATCTTTTTTCAAAAATTAAAAAAACTTTATTTTCCATGTGAAGCATCAATACAAATATTATCTTCATATGAGACATTGGTACAAATGAAATGTGTATAGTGATTGAAATAGGTTTTGCTAAAACATGGTGATGAGCTAAATTCCATCAGCTGTCTGCAGTTTTCTGGAAAAGCTCTATTTTATTTTGGTTTTCAGATAAATGTTTCTTTTTCCTTTACTTCTTATTCAGCCTCCCACAGTACCAATATAACATGCATGCAGGGATAGATGATTCCAAGGAACAAAATCTTCAGGACTTCACCTGCCCTAAAACAAACAACTCGCCGACTGTTTTTAACCAAAGTCGTCTTGAGATTTAAAACTCTCAGTCCACAGTTTGCTGAATCCGACTGGTATCTATCTCAGCTGCACGGCTGGGAGTTTGGCACCAGCAGGGTTTTATTTTCTGCTCAGTCTCCAGCAAAACTCTTGTTGACTATTTTACCAGTTTTGACTTCGGTGGCTGCCGTATTACTTTTGACTCTAAGGAAGGATGGACAGTTGATAGCAGAGGACCCTGGGAGACCTGCGTTTGCCACCTTGCTGTATCACAGGTACTTGTTATGTGGATACTACTACGAGGGTTAGCTTCCCTCTGCCTACAACTTCTGTCTATAAAACAGGAGAGATGCAGCTACCGTCATTAAGCTGGAGAAGAGCTATCAATTAGAGCAAGAGACGGCAGTCATGAAATCCCTACAAGCACCTTACAGAAAGATAGAACAAACACATTTCTTTCTATTTGCCATTCTGTTTCCGCATCCACTAACTACAGAGGCTCCTGAGAAAAACAAGAATGCAGCTGTCTTCTCACTTCAAGTGAGATCATTCAGTTCGGTAGGCAAAGGAAATAAACAGTTGAGAGAGCACTGAAGTGGAGGTTATGTTTCCTTTGGAGCTGCTGTTTATAACATGTATGCTGCAGAAGATGCTTATTTACTCCCTTTAGAATAGCTCCTGCACTCAGAGTGATTTTTGTTGTGTTAGTCTTATGGTCCTCAGAGAACAGCAGGGAGTATCCTTTTTTCACACAAACCTTTGAGAAGCCACTTGAGATTCAGGCCTTCTTTAACAGAGCCCCTCTCCGCCTCTTGGGAGCAGGAGGACCTGTACCACCGCCTCCCTCTTCCTGAAGAAGTCTGCAATTTCCATGAATTAAGAAAAACATTTTTTTTATTTATTAAAAAGTAACCATACGGCCTCCTTCTGTGAGGAAGGGTAGATAATAGATAAATGGCTTCAGAGTCAATAGTATGACATACAACAGTTCACGCACCGCCTTCACTATGCTGCATCCTCCCTTCCCTCAAGTTTTTTTCGCGTCTAAGCACACACAGCTATTCAGTCCCACACACCTCTGCAGGCACTTTCTGCTCTAATCTGCACCTCTGTGGAGACCACCAGGGCATACCAGAAACACTGTTATGTGATCTTTTAACTTACTTGTTGCAAATCAAACCAATAAAAATACAGAGTCAAAAAGAAACTTTCACAAGTACAAGTGGTTGTGGCAACTCCTTGGTAGGTCTGTGGATAGAGATGGACTAGATCATCTTGGGAAGCCTTGTGTCATCTTCCTTCAAGTAACATGTTGCTCTGTGCCTAGACTTAGTTTCCCTGGAGACAATACCATCAGGGCATCAGGGCACTTCCTAATTTGAGTATCAAATTTCAGGTATAAAGAGATATTTTACTAGCTGATGTTGGCAACCTTGTTAGCAAGACTTTACAGGACTTTGAAAGAATGGCTTGACTTACCACAAATACTTCCTCTTGTAACATAAGAATCTTTTGGTCTAGACGCAGAAGTGGCAAAGGATATATTGTGCTAGCACATGTATGAGAGCAAGCTCAGCACCTAAAAAAAGGTTTCCCACCGCCTGTCTGGCATTCATGTCTGGTTAATTTGTTAGATGTTAGAGAAGAAGATTGCTGAGAAGGTTTCCCCATGTATTGCTAAAAGAGAATGTTCTCCTCAGAAAGGCAGCCTGAATGGGAGGCAGGTAGACTGCAAAAGTTAGTCCTGATTTTGCTGTCCTTTTTGCCTGCTGAATCCTAACTTAGGAAGAACAGCTCCATTTAAAAAATAAATAAATAAATAAAAAGGAGGAAGAGGGCTTGTGTTGCCCTATAGTCATAACTATGGTGCAACTGGGTATCAGGGGTGTGCCTCAGAGCACACCAAATGCACTTTGTCATGAATTCCCTGCCTGGTCCTGGAGCTCCCCTGCTTGTCTTTGAGTAGGTGAGACAAAGGACTGGTTTGAGATGATGAACTGACTTGGGACAAAGTGGTTGACTGAACTCTTAGCCACCTTCACAACAAAGTATTTGACTAATTGGTGCAGCAGCTCTGCAAGTGGGGATTTTAGATGGTCCTGGAGATACCCCAGCTTAAGTAACCCCTGCTGTGCTCAGACCAATTCACAGACACTATTTGTATGCAATCTTACATAAATAAGACACTTGTAAATTGTCGATAGAAACTGTTCCTACAGATGCAGAAATTGTCACATAGTGCAGTCTTTTGCACATAGTTTGGAGACATAGTGTACGTAGCTTAAGCAAATCAACAGCAATGGATCTGGTGTGGTCATGTAGGACCATAGGCTGGCTGGATATAAAGACTGAGCAGAGCAGTAGTCTGGTGACCAAACTTCTCATGAGGGTCATCATTCCTGTGACTATTAGAGTCACTCTTAAGAGCATGAGGACTTCTTTCATTTTTCTGTTAGAAAGCAGCATGCTACCAAACTCCTTTATCCAACCTCAGATCACTTCATCCAATATGGCCTTGCCTGATAGATTGCAGGTACTATTTTCTGTATAGTGCTTTAGAAAGCAAGAAAGAAGTGTGAAGACCTGCCGGCCAATTCTCCCGCCAAGCTTGTGAGACAAGCCCTTAAGACTAAAGTTATTTGCAGAATACTGTGGGAAGTGTATACATGATTTTCCTGAAGCATCCTGTAGGTTTAAGTGGTTCTGGTTAATCTGATGGGAGAGGCAAGTGCACACACACAGGGGTGTGTGTGTTTACATAGTGAGAGATAATAAAAATAAATATATGAATCTTCATTCATAAGAGAGAAGGGGGATTCTTTTTCCTGAAAAAGCAGCCTCTGAAGTCACTCAGGGCAGTGCTATTCCAACTCAGAGCAAGTTGCAGAAGATGAATTCACTGAAAAACTAACATTTTTTTCTCCTTGGCCTGGAACCTTTCAAAAGTGTTTGGGAAATGCCATGAAGGAATTTGTCTTCATGGAGCTCTCCAAAAAGCGAAACAAGAGATGCTTCGCACTCCCATGTGAAGAAAGCTTATTATAACTGCTCTAGGGGGGAAGGAATATGTAACACATGCTCCTGCAGGAGATGAAATTTGTTTTAATTAATGGAGACCTCAAAAATCAGGCACAAAAGACATTAATCAACTAACCGACTTTCCATAGTGTTGGTTTTACCCACTAGCCCATGCTCCGTAATGACTCAATTTAGTGTGTATAACATTTAACAGCCAGGACAATACCAGGACTCAAGTTAAAAAACTGCTGCCAAAAGAAAGTGCTGGATCCTGTCATTAAATCAAAGCATTGGTTCCCTTCGTATTACCCAGAGGTTGTTAAAGGATGCTTTTTTTGACAGGGAAAATATAAGTAAAATAAATAAACTGTCAGAACTGACTTTCTTCCTTTCATGGTTTGTGTTCATTTATGAAAGCACAATGGAGCTAATGGAAATGTGGCTGAGATACACAACACCCTGCTTCTATGTCAGTCACAGGTAATCTGTGATATAACATACCTATGAAAATATGGCATAGTTTAAGAAGAATGAGGAATCATTTCAATATCAGAACTCATGAATTCCAATTGCCAAAGTTTTTGTCTCCTGCATATAGGGTTAAATAATACTGCATATTGAATACATCCTTTACGAGACATCAGAGAATCCGCACAATCCCCTTGATTGATAAAAGGCTTCTTTGCTGTCCTGGGTTTAGAATATTTCTGATTCTCCCATATTTTTTTTTATTTAATTTTTAATAATTCTTTTAAGTCTGAATGTTAAATGTGTTGAATTCTTTCTCTTTGTGGGAGTATCAATTGGGCACCTTCCACCACTCAGCCACTTCTTTTCAAGAGTGCTGTGAGGACTGGGTAGCTCTGAGAGCATCACTCCTCTGTCAGATCTGCAGCTGATGAATGGATCCAGCAGTTATTAAGTGGGGCTGACAGACAGAATGATCATCCAAGCCTCATTTCCTGAAGAAACCAGGCTAAAAATTGTTCAGTAATTATCACTAACTGGCCAGGATGCATCTCCAGCATTCAATAAGAAATATTTAATCTGATATTGAAGTTCATCTTTTTTTTTCTTTCAACACTAAAACAATATTTTGTTCCTACCTTACACCTTCCCAGTGGTTCTTCCAAACACCCGCCTCCCTAGAGATTTCTCTGTCCAGATTCCTTGAACACAGCTCCTACAGGTCTTTTTATAAACAAGATCATCTTGGATAACATGAGGACAACTCACAGATAACTTGGATAACTATTAGCCTCTGGCAATAACAGAACTATTTCCTCGGGTAGTCAAAATAACCGGGTAACTGAGTCTTCTAACAACCCCAACAAAAGTGAGAATGAACTTGGATCACAAAGCCACCAGAACCTGGAGGGGAAATTGCCTTTGTCTTTCCTTGAACAAGCTGAAACCATCCACCCAAAGGTTTTGAGTCTCTCATGCTATGTTTTACTAGACCATGGAAAAGAGCAGGGTTTTCAAATAGACACGACTCCGATTTACTGGGAGGGAAAGCAGCTCTTCCATATCTACAGGATCTGTGAAAAGCAGCTACTCTCCTGCGGTGTTTCAAAGCAGGTGCAGCTTCTTGGACTGCATCAAGCTGGATGGATGGGAAACAAACCCATTGGAAAGTTTCCTTCAGCCACCCTAGACTTGACTATGTGTCTGCTCCCTGTTCTTCTCAGCAGCCCCAGAGACCCCGCTGCCTCCCTGTTTGCTGGGTTTTTCCTCTAACACCCCCCTGCCCTCTCCTGCTCTCCACAAAGAAGACATCTCTCTACCTGAACTAGAGGGTTGCAGCCCTGACTAGGCAAGCAGGTAGTCTTCCCCACTGCAGCTCGGCTGGACACCCTTGGCAGGCAGAATGGTCAATCAATGGTCAACAGTAACTAGTCACCGTCTGTCACACAATCCGACATCACAGTAGCACTCCTACGGCGTTATGGCCTATGTTATGTCTTCCAAACATCGTTATTTTACTCCTAAGCAAGAAGGAAGCCTTGTAGCAGCACACACACCTCTGCTGTTAAGAAACACTCTGAATAAATACAATAGTGAATCCAAATGAAGGCATCACTGCTCTGCAGAGGGTAACCCAAGTGTGTTTAGATGCCTAGTCCCACTGAGAGTCAATCCTGGTCACCGGTGACTGCCATTCATGGGTCGTACGATCAGTTATAAATTTTCTGTGTATATTTGTATGTTTAAGTGTGCTCCGATTACCGTTTATGAGGTGCAACTCAGTTGCAGCATCTCCATGTTTCTGTGCATTCCCACTGTTTCACAGAGTAAGAAAAAAAAGCAAACAAGGTTTTGTAATTGCAAGATGTAAAATGTATAACTTTGGAAAGGACTCATCTTAAAATTTGAAAGGGAACAGAACGAAATCTCCCAGGCCAGTCATTTATATTAAATTTAGGGATGGCCATACACCTACTAATGGGGAAGAGCAGGAAGGAGGGATGGTCATTCTGTTAGTGCAGGTGGAAGGGAAGACATGACCCTTTAGTGGGGATCACTGCTGTATGTGTACATCTCAACTCTGTAAAATGGGTTTCAACACTGCTCTGTGGGATAAACCATGATCTTTGCATTAGGCCATAGTTTAACAGCTACTGACACATAAGGATGTCATGCTACAAAGAGAATGACATCACAGTGTGGCTTGATTGCATTACAAATGACCTCAACAGGACCCTAAAAGTGGTTCTCTGATATTCTGTTAAATAGATTTAAAGAACTCTGAAAACTAAGGGGTTATTTCCTTGTGGAAAAGTGAGGGAAAACAGTGGAGTTAAAGGTATTTACTGGTAAAAGACAGGGGAGAGAGACCAGAGTCGTGTCTTCCAAGGAACTGCTCCAGGGCTGCAGGACTTCACCGCAGTCAAACCAAAGTGGCCAGGTCTGTAAAGACCATGTGGGAGAGATTTTTAATAAAAAAAAGATATTTTTTTGGTCTTGCAAAGGAGAGCACATGGCACAGATTTAATGTGGTAAAAGAGCAAGGTATTAGAAAGAAATTGCTTTTTGTGATTGTCTGTTTCAGTTGTTCAGTTGGTTATAAGGCTAATGTTTCCAGGAGAGGATTCCCGGCTATCACAAAACTATACTTAATCTTATACTCTTGACTTCAGCCTAGCTCAAAGCAACAAAAGTGCTGAATACAGAAAAGAAGTACACATTTTAAGTGTAATTTTATCATTTATATATTTCTTTATTTCTAAAAAGATAGAGTCCAACAAGTAACCTATTATTTTCTTTGAGAGACTTGTCTTGTGATATTTTCATATAACTCAAAATTTTCAACATCTGTCTCTAATTAAGAAGCATTTTTCTACTAGGAACAACGATTACAGTGTCTGAAAGTGCTGTTACATAGATATGATTCATATCTCCCTCCTAAGAAGCTGGTCTTATGTCCTGAAATTTGAGATTTGTAAATCCTTTAGCTAAACATTTATATCTGCTACTTAGGCCTTGATTGTGCAGGTGCTTAAATTTGCAAAGTTTTGCTGAGGTTGATCTGTAAATGCATAAGAGACGTGTAAGTGTTTTGCAAGACTGGGAACTTTTCTGTCAGGCTTTGCCAGTTCCAGGTAATGTATTGAATTCTGTCTCCTGTGCAATACATTTTACAGTAAAAAAATGCCCTATGCGAAAAATTGACTTCCCAAACTGACTGCCAACCGCTTTCCTCAAATTATAAAATAAGCGAAGAAGGATGCCTGATTGAGAACAACAAAAAAAGAAAACTGGCTGTCTAAATTTTAATTTTAGATAAGCATTAAGGTTTGTTTGTTTGTTTGTTTTTGTGGTTTTTTGTCAGCTAACAAAAAGAACCTTTTCCTATATTATACATCGTGGAAGACTGTATCAGGAATATAATCTGGGCTGATTTATTTCTGCATACAATTCTCTGAGGTGAATTTATCTGGAGATTAAGATGACCTCTTCCCTGACAATTCAGTGCTGCTTGCCAAATGTTTGATGGGAGAATGATACATGACAGTGCCACGTCCTTCCCTCACCTAGGATAATACATAACAGCTGTATGCAACCTTGGGAAGGACACTGTTGTGCTTCACATACATATCTGCACCACTCTAATTAAAAAGAAAGTCAAGTAAGTTATTAGTATGGTTTAGCACAGACAACAGTGCAGCACACAGAAAGGATTAGGGAAAAAAAAAAAAGGTAAAAGTGACTTACCCTATTAAAATATACAAAGCAAAGGGGAAAGCCACCGCTGGCATGGCCAAGAGTCTTCTGTTTAACTCTGAGGGCTGAGTGGGCTTTGTGCGTCATTTTTTCTCCTGTTTTAGCACACAATAAAGAAATACAGTGTGGAACTCCAAGTCAGGTTAGATTTATCATGTATTACTTCTCTCATTTGGGAGCAGACAGGTTCGATGGAGAGACTTGGGAGAAACTGTGTTCCCTCACACCTGCATATCTACCAACGCCATATCAGCTTACAGCCGCAAGCCTTGAAGCTTAGCAGAGGTTCACTGATAAGGAGCTTCTTTTTCCTTAGTTGTGTCTTATGTTGTGACGATTAAACCATCTTACCCTAGAGACTTGGTGGAAAATGTAAAAACAAATCTCTTACTGTTTCTCGATGAGATGCGTGCCTTTAAACTAGATTAAGAAAGAATAACTCTGAGGAGCACATAAAAATCAGAGGAAAATAGTAATATTTGGCATTGCTGAAAAAAAATTGCCAGCAACCTTTTATATATGGCTTAATATGACCAAGTGCATTTTTTCTGAACCAAAAGCAATTAAATGTTATCGGTGTGGTATTATCTAGCACAAGCAAAGCATAACACGTTGGTATTTGGCTTTTTTGTCCTAAGCTGCTGTCTCTTCCCATTCATCTCTGCTTTGTAGGCGGGTGAAATCACTCTGAGCTGTCTCCGAACAGAGGAATCTGTGTCATGGCTGTGTGGCAGTGCTGGGTGCCCAAAGGGGTATATGAATTAATGGATTCAGTTGCAAAGTCGGACCCATTTCAGATCATTTCTAGGGGGTGTATTGAAAAATGTTAATACTATGGAAAAGAGACATCAGAATATTTTGATATAAGGAGATTCAATTCTGCTCTCTGAACCTGGGAGAATTTGGGATCTTCTCAGCTGACAGAACTTCCTACCCTTGGAGCTTGAAAGGATTGGGAGTTGGTTTGAATTTGGGGTGGAGGGTTTTGTTAAATATTTGAATATTGTCAACATACCCTTTTGGACACTTGCAAAGGAAAATATTTGGAATTTTATTAACGTCTATTTTTGCGTTGAAATTTGAATACATTTGTACTTCAAAAACAGTATAAGAAATGGTCAAATTTTAGAGCTGCTAAAATGAAATTCTTCATTTGAGGTGTACTGATGTATTTTTTATTTCAGTTTACAAATGTATTTGAGGTTTTGAGTTTTCATCCCTCACTGGGATGACAATAATGAAGAAAATAGCATTCATGCAGTTTCTTACCACCTCTATGCATCACACATTACTGCAATTGAATTTACCTAAAGTATTTATGCTTTATACAAAACAAAGGTGTTTTTTTCATGACAGATTTTCTCTTGAACAGCTTTTTTCCCCCCTCTGGCATACATTCCTTCACTCGCTTCTCCCTCAAGTCTGATAGACAACAAACACATTGTCTTCCAGGACCTTCAACATGGCATGTGCTCTTAAGAGAACTCAAATAAGGGATGACTTAAAGAAGGAGGAGTAGAATTATTTCATTTGTGGTGTTTTCTAGTTTTGTGATCTTGCTGTAAATTTAGGCCTGCCTTCTTTGTCCATTTGATTATTTTTTAAACATATTAGAGAAAGAAAGAGAAAGAGGTACCACTGGGTATTGCTTTATAAACTAAACAACAACATAAGAATATTTAATATGGAAAGTTACAAAGGAATAAATCGCCTCTCTAGAATATTAGTATTGAAGAGGAATGACGTAGAAGCATTTTAGGGCAGGCTACATCTGATGCAGATTCAGACATGAATTTTGTATCTCTAGCCATCATTAAAAGGGAGCAGATCTTGCAAAGATTATTTTACATATTTAACCTCAAACTTTGAAAGTCATCCTGTTGATTTAAATCAAGCCAATCATTTAGGAAAAACTAAAAGACATGCTGTCAAGTACATAATCATGAAAATTAGGCCCTCCCCCGTAGGAGAATGAAGCTGAAAGGTAGAAATCTTGACTATAAAAGTAGTTGATGACATTTTAGGCTCAGTGACTTCCTTGCACTTACTTAACTGTGACCATTTCAATGTGACCATGCTCTAATATGATTATGGTCATTTATGTCGGCCTGATGCACTTGCAAGGTGTCAATGTGTCCTCAGCGCTGTTCTCTTTTGGCCCCTGCCACATGCTGACCCACATCAAAGCCTTGCACACGGTTGCCAAAACCTCCAGACATGGTAAAGTGTATGTGGAAAATATGTAAATCATCCTCAGGAAGAAATTTCCATTTCTGTACCAGTAGTTTTCACTTTAATCCTTTTGCCTTGAAGATTTCATTTTCTTGGAAGAAGGGGGAGGAAGGGGATGGATAATCGCTCTCTAGTTCCATTTCTGTTGTTGCAGGGCCCTGATACTGAGATCCCATTTCTCAAGCTTTATTGACTTTGATAAAAGCCTTTGACTTGCTGAACTTGCTCTCACTTTAGGTACAGCTATAGAATTATGGATTTCCTGACAAAATAATTCATCTTTCTCTTTCTTGCTCTCTCTTTACGTATGTGTGGGAACCCAATAAGCTCACTTATAAAATATTTTTATGCAACTTCTATCTAAAAACAGTAACATTTTTTTTCTCATAAACTTCCAGGAGAAATGGCCAAGATGATCTCTGCCTTGCTGTGCTAGATACAAGAAACCATCACAAGTTCTGCCATTGTACAAGTCGCTCTAATTAACATCCTTGCAAGAGAGCTCAACAACGAGGCTAAGAAACAGACGGACAACTGGAATGAAATACCTCTTTTGATAAAACAACTAAATGGAGAGGGACACATTCAGATTCCACCCTAGCATTTTTCAAATCCCTACTGTTAATTTATTTAGGGAAAGACTATAAAATTAATTCAGTTTAGCATCAAATTGTGAGATATAGTGAGACTGTTGCTCCACCACTTCAGTGCTGTATTTGATGACTGTAGGATATCTGGACTTGGCAGGAAAGTAATACACTATGACCTTAATGTATTTATTTTTTTTTAATTATCATATTTTAAAAATCTATTGGGACAGAATACTTTCTATGCTGGATATAAACATCTTTAGACAGGAAAAAAATGTACTGTAGCTAGAGAATGTATAGTCATTTTAAAAACTTGGAAACTGGAGCCAAACTTCTTGAGTCACATGGGAAACCTGTGGTAAAATCAAGAAATTTATATCTTGGTTAAATTCTATGACTCAGTTATTTAAGGAAACTACCACAGTTTAACAAGTTTCTGTGGGTCAGCTGAGCTGTGGTTATTGTCTGTGTGTACACTTTTAGCCCACATCCAACAGAAGATAATGCAAGTTATCTTAATGCTCTTCATTGCAGTCTAAGTCAAGATGGAGGATCCCACACTAGCAGTAGACTAAGCATATGCAAGGGTGGTTACTGTACGGTAACTGTAAGCCATGGCAAATTGGTTTGATGTTTGACCCTTCGGTCTGGTGAGCAGAGCGTGAAACCTCTTCTCCTTGCTTTTACCAGGTACCCCCAAGGGACAGCCCCTAACTCTGGTGTTGTCATCATCTCTCAAAGTAGGGAAAGAATATCCTGATGGCTACTGACCCATGTGCAAAATAAAATCTAAACTGATATCGCAATAGTGAAGTGATAAGAGTTTTCAGTAATCCTTCTGGGTCAGTGTTCATGTTTTCCAGACACGGACATGCTGGCCTTCAGAACTTGCAACAGCTCCCCTTTCCTCCCCTTATACACACACGAGAAGACATTAGATATATGAAGATATTATTGATAAACTCTTTCTTTTTTGCATTGAAGTTGTGAATAACATCATAAAAATTAGATTCAGGGATTCCAGAGAAGGGAATATCAATGAAAATTAATGATACAGATGCAATGGGTTTACTTCTGAGTCCAGAGTTTCCCTTTTCACAAGGATCCAAGTTTCAGTGCTTCAGGTGCCAAAGTTATTGATCACTATTAATCTCTTAAATCCATCTGTTTCTCACAAGTGCACAAGCAGGAAAACAAGGACCCAACATTCATCAGTATTAATGAAGGCGATAAGCTGTGCCAAGCTAAAGAAATCAGAATATTGCAGGCTTTTGCTGAGGAACCGATTTCCCAGTCTTTGTGTCTCTCTAGCACGCAGCCATCGTTTTCGATGCCGCGTCAGATTGCCACATCTGGCCACATCAGATTGTCTTCCCTCTCTACCCTTAGATGCACCTTTAGGGAGAACAAACCACAGCAAATGCTTTGACCTACACTGCCCTATCTCTTCCTCATCGCTTTTTATTTGCCAGAGTGTCTTCTGTTTATTTATTCATTTATTTCTCTCCTGAGCCCCTTTGGAGATTTGTGGTTGATGATGATTTGTTTGATGCAAAAAAGCCTTTG
Source organism: Aptenodytes patagonicus (assembly GCF_965638725.1). NCBI lineage: Eukaryota > Metazoa > Chordata > Aves > Sphenisciformes > Spheniscidae > Aptenodytes > Aptenodytes patagonicus. The sequence goes on from NC_134981.1 coordinate 5,382,029, forward strand.
CAATGGGATTTTGAAGCAAATTTCATGTCACCAAGAGTATGAAAGGATGGAATGAAGTGTTAAAAGGAGCCAAAGGCTGCTGCAGAAAATAAAGTTCCATCTTTCTGTTCTACGGCTATAAAGTTATAACAAGAAAACAGGAAGGATTAGACCAATGAACAAAAAAATGTACGTTTGAAGAAGACTTAAAAAATAAAATGAGGCTTTAGCAGTAGTTTTTATAACCTGAACATCACAGATAACTCTACTGAAGATTTATTTGGGAGTTTTAACCTTTTTACTAACATTATGAAAGGCTGGATTGTATGTTGCCTCCGAACCAGATAAAATACATAGTGTTCTTTTTCATATCGGACACAATAACTTTTGCAGCACAGATCTAAAATGTTATCCTCATAGCAATGACAGAACTTTTATTTCAAATTCTGGGTATAAGTGCCCAGTTATAGGTCCTCATATTTGCAAATGCCATCAAGTAACTATCTAGGAGAGGAACAACTTTTAACTAACCCAGGGGCCACTCCTTGTCCTGGCATAATAAATGCATATGAAAAGTGTCCCATAAACCATTCTTGTGATATAATCTTCATGTTGCCTTAAGCTTTTTAATCCCATTGTAGAGCTAGTAACTTCCCAAGCTATACAGAGTTAGGTTCTCCCAGTTGTCTATTCATACCCTATCTCTCAGGCTCTTTCTGATGGCTCATGATTGATGGGTCTGATGCAACAACGGAGTTGACTTGTCAGCTCTTCACCCAGCAATAAAAAAACAGTTACTAAGGAATTAAGTGTCATAACATACCTTCCTGTGATCTAAGCATAAGATGGGCATAAGCCTTGTGTTCACCTTATTTGCCATGGGTATTTCAAATGCACATAATGTCTTTGGGTGTGTGTGACAGTGCAGTCAGGCAGGTATCCTGGTATTTTGGCCTGTTACTCTTCAAGGGTCTCTGCTTCACCCCATGGAGGTGGGAAATGGGTTCTCTTTCTTCAGCATCTCCAACACACAAGAAGCTCTCTTCACATAAACAGCCAGCGAAGGCACGCTTGATCTGATTCGTGGTCAGACACTCCTCCTGCAAAGGTTGCTGCAGCATAATCATTTCTAGGGCAGAGCTGTGGCAGGGAGCTGAGGGGCACCAACATCCAGATCCACGAGACTGAGATTTACCAAAGACAGGATGTCAAAGTACTAATTTAAGAGTTTTTCCCTGACAGACTGCCATATTATGATGACAAAACTGAGAAAACATCATGACATCCCAACAATTACATTTAAAATGCATATTAAATTTGCTATCCATTTAGGTATGTGATTGTGTTTGTGTAAATAATAAAGTGATAATAAAGTACCTCATTTTAATAAATTTTATCTTCAGATCTAAGACACAGTTCTCCAAGGTTTGGAGGGGTTTTTTTCCTTCCTCAGTATCAAAGACTTGTCCAATGTACCTTGCAGTAGGGTTAAGTGTGAATTTTTCCTGTGACAGCAAGATTCCTCATGGATGGGGTGGTATTGTGGTCTTTTCAGATAATTTGAAGTCACTGGAAAACTTTTTTCAATTTTCTGTTCATCATGTTGAGGTGCTGGAGCGTGTCCAGAGAAGGGCAACGAGGCTGGTGAGGGGTCTGGAGAACAAGTCTTCTGAGGAGCGGCTGAGGGAACTGGGGTTGTTCAGCCTGGAGAAAAGGAGGCTGAGGGGAGACCTCATCGCTCTCTACAACTACCTGAAAGGAGGTTGTAGCGAGGTGGTGTTGGTCTTTTCTCCGAAGTAACAAGCGATAGGACGAGAGGAAATGGCCTCAAGTTGCGGCAGGGGAGATTTAGATTGGATGTAAGGAAAAATGTCTTTACTGAAAGAGTGGTGAAACATTGGAAGAGGCTGCCCAGGGAAGTGGTGGAGTCCCCATCCCTGGAGGTATTTAAAAGACGTGTAGATGAGGCGCTTAGGGACATGGTTTAGTGGGCATGGTGGTGTTGGGTTGACGGTTGGACTCGATGACCTTAGAGGTCTTTTCCAACCTCAATGATTCTATGATTCTATGATTCTATGTCTCATGGAAAAGTACCTTTCATTAGTTTATAATACCCATGGTTTTGTCTTGGGTTTGGTGGGAACAAACTAATTGGAAGCTTGGATTAAATAATCTTACTGCCCGTTACCATGTTAGAAGGTTGAGTTTTTATCTGTTCAAGCCATTTAGCTTGCTTCACAATGTGTGGTTTGTCCTGGGGAAATAAGTCGATTCTAACAAAATCTCCAGCTATAGACATGGAAAAGTCTTTACAATCCAATATTGAGCGTTGGACCAGGCTTCTGTTAAAGACTTCTGCGAGCTTCTTTACGAGCAGCTTAGCAATTTGATCTGTCAAGCTGATGGCTTAAGTATGGAGATGAAGTGATGACCGAATTCCCACTCTCATATAAATAACATAGATGTCTTCCAGTAAACTGGGATTGCAGTCTGAAATTAAATAGTTTGGGATGCTTTGGTTTCTGAAGTACGACATTACTTGCCTTAGAGTATCCCAGTAGTAATGTCTAGCAGTTCATCTATTTCCCAGATGTTTGAGTATTAGTTTACTTTGAATAACTTGGAATGAAATCATCCCTTCCCTGCCCTGCTTCTGTTCATCTTCTGGGGAGGCTTTGCACTTTAGGTATCTCTTTTCTTTGCTTGCCCTGCTTTTGCCCATGTGTCACCCATGCTAATCAGGTCTCTGATGTCCTTGGCCATATTTAGCCAGGATACTGGTTTTGTAGGCTCCTGTTTTGGATTCCCAATCTAGCCTCTGCTTTCAGCGATCAGAGTGTTATAATTCAACTGACTACATCTGTGATGGTACTATGTATCCTTTATTCACACATCGTGATGCTTCCAGCATTTCTGAGAGTTGACTTGGCCTTCTTTTGTGTGACTGTCAACTCTAACAGAATAGTACATCAACAGCTGGATATATTTCCTAGTAGATAATCATCAAATCTTTTACACACAAGCCAGCTTGGCTGAGGATTTCCATATCTTTCTATGTTTTCTTTAGTTTCCTCCAGTTGAGAATCTCATATGTTAGTTTATTTTCATATTTTCAATGTGCAGAGTTTTCTGGATGAGAAACCAACTTTATACATCTCATTTCATTACACGTGATACTGCAGGCTCAGTAGCATGCTTTGAACTCACGCTGAAAGTGGATTTTATCCATTTTCATTTCAAACAGTTCCCCTTCCCTGAAAAGAGAGCACACCTTATTTGTGTCGGTCACAGTAACATCCACACAAATCTTACCAGGTGTCCCTTGGAGGCAATGATGCCGTATGCTTCACTCAGGCCACTCTGTGTAGCCTTTTTCTCCATATCATCTTCTCTGCATGGATAGCTGGCCAGCAGTTTTTTTGAGACACGAGATAGCCGAAACAAGTAACCATTTTATGAAGCACCTTTATCCAGTTGACATATCAAGGATTTAAAGACATTTAACAAGCTTAGAAGATGCTTACTTTATAAAATCCTAACAGTAATGATCATTTTGATATACTTCTGAGAAGATATTTGCTATAACAATTCTGTATTTTGGGAAGCATTGGAAGCCTTTGGAGCAGATGAATTGTTCGAGCTATCGTACCTCAACCAGTTGAAACCTTGTCTTAATTTTGTTTGTATTCAATTTCAAATGTATTCAGTGACTTGTTCTTGCAAACAGATGGCGTTGTGATTGTGACCTGCCACAGCTTCTGTCACGCTGCCTCTGTGGGCTATGCATGGATGTAGGTGGATTTACATACATACATAAGTGCTAAGTTAGAGACAGTGATGAGTGATTCAGAACAACTCCCAGCCAGGACTTCTCGTGCCCGTTTTCCTGTGCAGTCATGGAAAGAAGCAGGAACCAACCTGTTGTAGGAGCTTATCTGAGGTAGGGCAATATTTCTGTGGTAAAGGTAAGGAAGTATTAATGTCATGACATTACCAAAAACTCTGAGGGGGACATATCTGCAATACTGGGTATAGCTTTGCAGCACTTTGTCACATTGCCGGTGCAAGCATGCATTTGCTTCTTGGACTCTCTGGTATTGCTTGTCAGTGAGGTGATATCCCATTATGTCCTCCAGACAAAAGAAGGTAAAGAGACTAAGAGCTAAAACATACCCCCAAGGAGAGCTTTAGAAAAAGAAAATGGAAATGGATCCTAAACCTGCAAAGCCAAGACTAGTCCCAAACAAGCCAGGGCACAGAAGATGAAAACAAACACCTCAGCCTGTGCCTGCTTAAATCTGCAAATAAGCAGGTCTAACTCATGGTGCACAAGACTGAGCTGTAGAAGGAAGACATTTGCTCTGAGAAACTGAAGAGGTGTGCAAGCACAGAGAGGAAACAGAGCTGTCGAATTCAATACTGCAGTCTGAGAGAGTTGAGAAGTCAGGGAATGACGAGGTCAGTGTTGTTTCTGAATAAGAACAAGGTTATAGATTTGCTGTACTATCTTAGAAAAGTGAAATTTTTGAAGAGCTTACAATTAGGAATAAAGTAAAATCGTCAACAGTTGAAAAGCTGAGTGGCATAGAAAGTGGAGGAGTAACCAGCTCAGGGGTTCTCAAGGGAGAGAGAACAGCTCCCAGCTTAAGATGATTTAATTTAGGTGTTCATATGAAGGTGTGTACATGTGAGTTAGGTGCCTAAGCAATCAGTACCTTAAACTAAAGTCAATGGAGAGGGAGTCAATACAGTCAATAGAGGCTGGTGTAAGATTCAGCTCAATGTATGACTGCACTGGTTGCCTGAACAGTCTCTATTCAGCCGACTGTACTGATGAGAAGCTTGATTCAGTTACCAAAACACTGGCCTTTTGTGCCATCTGGGGTGCCCTATATTATTTGAAACATTCCCTGGGGCTGTCAGATGTGACCTAGGACCTATGGGAGATACATACTCCTCTAGATCAACAATTAGAGACTGTGTTGTATTCTAGAAAAGTCTCAGACAGCACCTGCTGCCTACGTTTAGTCAACTGAATTGGGCTTTGGGTTGTACAGAGATCACAGATGTTTATCTCATCTGTACACACCTAAATGTAGGTGTCTCAATCTGTGATCTGAATCCCATCTTAAATAATCAATTATACTGAGATTAATTTGAACTCTGGACTTCTCATGCAAGCAAGACTTGTACAAGTAGGAACACACAGAGACTTAGGCCTTGCAACAGGATGCTTTTCTTATCAGCTAGCGTGTAAGTCACAGAGCATAGTACAAGAGAGAAAGCAGAACAAAGAGAATGTGTGAGGTGTGGCTTTGGAAAATAGATTTTGCATTGATACTAATTTATTTATTTAGAAAGAAACTGTGAGACATGGGCACTCAAGGAGACAGAAGTGGCTCGGCAAGAACGAAATAATTAACACAGCCCGAAAATCAGGAAAAGGGAAAATGCTCACATTGGTTGAAAAAACAAAAAAAAAAAAAAAAGAAAAAAGACAGGAAATCATTGTCTACTGCTTTACCTATAAAAATATTCTTTAAAGGGAATAAAAGTCATATTTTCTATGAGAAAATTTCAGATTTGCTGTAAAACTTTGATTTTCCATGAGAAAATTAAATAAGGAAAATTGCAAATTACAATATTCTTTCAGGGCAGTCCTGATGTTTCTTTCTCCCTGTACAGGTAATTTATGGAAGATTATTTCCACAAAATGAAAGTTGTGGGGTTTTTTTCCACACTGGTTTGGGGAGCTCCCCTCCCCTCTAAAAGAATTAAAACTAAGGAGCTTGATCTTGCAAAAAAAGCCTTCGCTATTTCTCAGACAGTTTTACTGGTCAGTAATGTTGTCATTCTGTTTTGCTAGTGCTGTCATATGGCAAGAAGCGAAGCATGATTTATATTTATAATTATTAAGTGTTACTGTTGGGGAAGGAATGGTTAGATTCCCCCAGCTCATAATGTTCCCTATCTGTGACATGTCCTGTCCCTTTGGCTTCTCTACAGCAGTTTTGAACGGGTTATTTTTAGTCTTACTATTATTTCTTGCTGCCTGTGCTTTCAAGTTTCCCTCTGACTTTAATTAAAGTGTCCTTAGGCTTGTGCATGTAAAAAGCTAACAAGTTCACCCAGTCAAGATCTCTCCTAATTACAATGCAAAGTAGGAGTTCAAGTGAGGAGAACATCAAACAGTTTTTATGTGACATATGAGAGCTTGACACTGTATTTTGACAGGCCTGTTGTAGAATACATGATGCCACTAAAATACATTTTAAAAGTAATATCCCAGCTTACACATCAGCCACAAAACAAGCTGATGGTGTAGAGAGCAAGCTGTACAACATGCTGTACAGAGCAAAAGACAGTGTTTGGCGTGTTATTGATGCGTTATATAAACAGTGGTAAGATCCAAAATATGACAACTTTTGGTTTTGCGTCTTACGTGTGATGGCATTTACAGGTGAAGGAAATCTATAGGCCAGTTCTTCTAATCTAGATGCCTACAAGGTAGCTGTTGGATGAAAGATTAAGTGGACCTTCACCGTTAACAAACACAACCTGCCGTAGGAGGAGCTAAACTGCAGCCTTTCTAGGCAGGAGCAGAGGGCAACCACAGTTTCTGTAGATGTTACACAGAGAGAAGGCATAATACAAGCTCATTACACTAGGAGTCTATGCACCAAAATACACTCTTTTCACCCCAATTGCCTTTATGATCACTATAAGCTGTAGGTCCCACACTGCAGGTGCTTAGAAAGCCAGGCTGTGAACCCAGCATATGCCTTCCTTTTAGGCTGCAGTTCATCCACTCTAGGCTGAGACTAATCATGCCAAGGGGTTTCATTTTTTCCCACTGCTTGTAAGAGGAGCCAAAGGTGACTAGCTTAGATGTCAACGCTGCAAGCATCTTCACTTAGTCACATGAACCCCACCAGTGTACCAATCTCTCTGTATTTTCTATGTCCTCTCTTAAAATTTTAGCTCTCCAAGTAAGCATATAATATATAAACTAGTTGAGGAAGAAGACAAGCTGGGACTGGGAGAAAGGAAGAAGGGAGGGTGGATAAGATTAGTGTATATTTTCAAAGCCAAAACAAACAGGCAGTTTTTACTGAGAGCTTTTCTCTTTCCATGGAACGTTTGTTGCTGTTGCTAAAATTGGAAGTTTCTTGGAAAATATATTGTTTGGTTGAGGTCTTGAGATATTGCGAATAAGACCGAGAAACAACACAAGACGTGTGAAGAAAATGTCAGTGAAAAGTATGAAAGGTTAATTTCCTGACCTCCAGCTCCAGGCATAACTCACTATCGTCAGCAATACCGTGAGCACCCTGCAGTCAGAGCTGACACTACCGTAGCAGGAATGGGTGAGTCAAGTCCTGTGGGCGTGCAGATGACTGTACAGGACTCCTGCATGACAAGCGTCTTTTATTTCACCGTTCACGGTGGGTGCCACTCAGCAGTGACCTCTTCAGTTGCAAGATCAATATACTGAATGAGAAGAGGTGGAGAAAGGAGGAATGCAAGAGAAAGACCAGAAATACATAGAAGAAGAAAGAAGGGAAGGGAAGGAATGGGATCTACAACGTGAAAAGGGCACTGTGTTTTTTTTTTAATAGTTGCACAGAGTCAATCACACACCTTTATGGTCAAGGGTGACACTTCTGGGAGATTCCCACAACATCTCAGCTGCAATTTCTGCATTCCACTGTCAATATAAATGCAGTGTTAATAGCAAATTTATTTCATACAGTGTATTGCAGCTTAAATATTTAAAGCAGCCTAACTGCAGAGCATCTGAACTGCAAAACAGCCACTTACCTGAGCAAAATTTAGGCCTGAACAGCAGAGGTATTCTGCATTGCCTCACAACTCAGACCAAAAGGAGGCAACAGCCACCAAATTTTGCTTTCTGCTCATCCCCGGCTGAGAAAAGCAACAATTTCCTTAGAATAGGATGCAAGTACAAAATATGCTTGGAGGCAAAATAATGTGCAGAGGCTAGAAACATAGTGTCTCATATCTTTGAACATCTTAGGCATCCATTATTAGAGCTGCATTTACCTAAATGCATTTCAGCGCGAATTGTCTTGTAAGGAGTGTATGTAGACAGCGTTGTAGTTATTGTAACAGCCACAGGGCCTCCCTGGATGGCATAGCACAACATACTGTACTTAATGTTGACACTGTTCAGTGAAACAATTATTACAATCAATTTGACTTCTAATGTGACTTCTCTTGTAAATCTCTGGGTCATTAACCTTAACAACATCAATGTACTGTCAGTATCCAATTCCACCAAATTAGCGTCCGAGGTAATAGGAGAAGGAATGTATTAATGTGTTATTGGTGACTAATAAAGACAGCAACCCTCTAATGTGCTATGAAGAACAGCTGAAGCATGCAAGGGAAGAGGAAGCAGACAAAGTCAGGGCAACAGACACATTTGGTGGTATATGTCAGGTCATCAAATTAGGTGTTAAACAGCTTAACCTCTTTACCACAGACTCAGGAGGACCAGGGATGGGGCTGGGTCCATGGCATATGACAAACGAGCAATGCATTTCATTTTGGGCTGGGCAAAAGAGCCCTTCTTCACAAAGTAGTGCTCCATGTTCCGGCAGCTGAAGAGCAGCATCATGTGAAATCATATGGTTGCACTAGAAAGAAAGGGAAAATACTTCTAACTACAAAAGGATTTAATTTTTTTCGTCCCCATCATGCTCCATAATGTAGCTTGCACTTCAGAGAACTCAAGTTATGCTGGGCTGATATAAATAGGCCTTTGCATCAGTGCCATCCAGTTTATCTTCCAGCTGGCAGGCTCTAAGTGACGTCTTCTGATATTATTTGAGACGGCTCTTTATTGAGATGATAGGTGTCACAGCCCATCACGTCCACCACCGTGAAAGGAAGGCTGAGTGCTCACAACCCAGCAGAGAGGGTGCACCGAGGCTCTGGAGGGAGCGACCAAGTGAGTGCTGGAAATCCCACTGACATCCAAGTGTCGGGAGAAGCGCCGTGTTTGGAGTTGACTCCTGCCAGCTTGCATTAGCGGAGAATGGTGTGGTGGGTGAACGTGGCACGACACAGGCAGGATCTGGATCCCCTTTAACGCCCTGCAACACCAGTCTTTACCTGTAATTACTGAATGGGCGATACACTTCTCTTCCAAGAAAAGCTATATTCAGATGGCTGATATAGCATAGAATAATGCTTCAACAGACGTCTCTCAATAAAAGAAAAGCTAAGATAACATTATTTTCATCCCCACGTTCCCAAAGAACTTTATGGGTTATAAACCAAAATTACCAATTCAACACCAAAACAGAAATCCTTTAAAATCAACTTTTCAGAGCAGAAGAAAGGGACATGAAGAATTAGTGACAAGTTGAGAAACTTCTGACAAAATGAAGGCAACATTTCTTGAAAAAAATAGACTAGGCACTTCATTTAAGGATTGGCAGGATCACTGGGTTAATACCTTTTCCTATAGAAAAAGTGCTATAGGATTTTAAAGTTTATCCTATAATTAGAATTCTTGTCTTAGGGCTGAAAAATGTCATTCTGTGTTCTGGTAGGGCACTGTCCCTGATGTTTAATTTCTATCCTGCAAATTCATACACAAAGGTAAAGAAAATCAATAATAATAATAATAATAATAATAATAATAATAATAATAATAATAATAAAAATGTAATCCTTATATTTTGGCAAAGCAGATACTAAATGTAGAAAAATACAAACAAAAGACTTCAGCAAGTTTTATATTACTGAGAACTTTTGTCCTGCACAGATGATCAAACCCCATGGCTATTTATTTGTTAAAAATTCCAATTTTCTCCTATCATGAAAACCTGATGAAACGTGTAATTGAAAACTCATAGTGAATGAAATTTTAACCATCTCTACTCTCTAAAAAAACCCCAGTAAACTCTACTGTGATAGCCTGATACCAAACCTATGAAATAGTTTCCAATAGTATTGATAAATTCTGGATGAGGCTTTTGTAGATGGTTAAACTTGTCATTAGTCTCATCAAACGGCATTAGTTTCACCTAACTTCAGCCATCTAATAGGTTAGCTGTCTAAACTGAGATAGCTAAACGATCATCTTCTATAACCAATAGCTTTAGATAAATCCCCTGGGGTGGGGCGTGGGGGCAGAAGGGGTTGCAATTACCTGAGGTAGGTAAGTAGCCTGGGGGAAAGGACCAGGTATCTCTCCCTGTTGATGGAGGAAGGAACTAGGACCAGTTTAAAGCTGATTAAATCTTTCACTTTTGTACGACTAAATACAGCTGTGAGACGAGTCATACTTCTTCTGATCAATTAGCTTGCGAGGTGGGGCTGTGGCATGTCATGGAGTGCGCTGGTGACAGGCACAAAAAAGTATTTGCACCTAATTAAAAATATTATAGAAAGGGGAATAAAAGGTGGGACATACTTTCTTGTTTTACTGTGCTGCCATGGGTTATCATTTTGATTTTCTCCCTCTCCTGGATGCCAAAGTAGCACAGAGTTTACCTTATCTTCATCTTTCTTTCCTTGCCTTTTTTAATGCTACAGGAACACAGAGTTTGATACATGTATTGTTTTGTCTTGGGATGTGTCTGCAAGAGAAAATGGTTGCAATAGCTCTACTTTCAGCAACGGGTAGCCTAAGAACTTTTTTGATTCAGGAGGATCTGATGAGGCAGGAAGTTTTTATTTCTCCAGGTCATTTCCATGACATGAATTATGAATATCATGGAAATGTGGCTATTGCACATTTGAGAACGTGTTACTGCATAAGACCCACAAGTGGGGAGGGGGGAGAGGGAAGATCATACTCAATTTTAAATTATATGAAGAAACAGAGTGAATTTTCAGCTTGAGTCCAGATTATCATTTTGGTTTGTATTTCTATCGTTTACACAAAACAATTCTGTTTTGTTTCATAAAAATATACAGGACATTTTATATATGGATTAATTGGTATGCCAAATGTCATAAATAATACCTAATATTTGACAGCACTTGCCTTCAATGTAATACTTTATGAACATTGGGTGGCATTGTCTCTCGAGATTCAGCCTCTTTGCATCACTCAGGAGCTGCAAAAAGACCTGAAACCATTAGAAACGGCCAAATAATGCAAACCAGCAGATTCACATATGCCAGTCTAAACTGGCATAAACCAACACTGCTGTTGAAAGAGGTAGTCACATCTCCCATCATTTATTCCTATCCAGGCCGTACAATCCAGCCAAGAAAAACCCAAGCATTGACTTGATGAGTTTTAATCAGCAGCCTTAACCTGTTCGGCCTGTTGTTGCACAATGCTTGTGTTGGCATATGGAAGGAGGTGCCATGGGGACATGTGGCTCACTCCTTGATTGCTGCATTGGCTCACGCTGGCTTAAAGTTGAACATGAAGCTATGACCGAAGATCATATCACCTACAGAGAGAGATCCACCAATAGTGGGCACTACGCTTCCACCTATATCGTGTGGGTTGTGCATTTGTGCATGGGGAAGCAGCTGCAACTGAGCTTCTTCCCAACTTGATATATAATCCTGTATGTTGGCCGAGCTGCGAGTTTGTTGTCTGTTCAGAAGAGAAGTGGACTCTCTCAGTACTGAATCTTCAAGGCCAAGAAGGGCTGCTCTACTGAAAGAACTACGTCAGTCAAACACAAATTATTGGACTCCATGCAGCAGTAACTGAATAAACTTTTTATTGCCTGCGTTATGCCAGAGGTCAGACTCAATGAGATAATCCTCCTTTATGGCCTTAAAGTGTATAAAACCAGATAAAATTAATCCAGAGGACACTCTTGTGCCTGTAGATGCCTAGCAAGATATCTGCTCTATCTGACTTTTGGTATTTGGGGTCATTTTAATTCACGGGCTCTTATTTTTCTTCCATTATTGTTTTTTCTGTCCTTGCAGCTCCCAGCTTTTATGGGCTCATAGGCAGAAGTAATGAGTGAGTAATGTGAGCAGCATTTTTCTTTGCTCTCCCTGCCAACCTGGACCATAGTCACAGTCTCCTTACTTTTAAGGGGTTTTAATTTTCTGTGGCCACGAGGAAAGTCAGGACATCTCCTGGGCAGAACACAGTCTGCAACTGACAGGTCAAAGGCCATTGCTCTGGTACATGGCTTCTCTGGAATCTCTGATACATGGGATTCTCTGATACATTCTTCTCATGGAATCTTCCTCTAAGAAAGGAGGATTTTTCATCTCCATCATGGTTCAAAGAAGAAGTCTGAAGGGTCAGGTCTGATGTAACAACAGTGTCTCAGGAAAAAGGTTGAGGAGCATTGCCATAGTACTTTTTGATTTTTTTCTGTTTCTACGCAGAAAAAAAAAAAATTGTTTAATGATAAAGTGTATTTTTTTTTAATGTGGAATTAATGTGACATTTTGTTGTATACTTCTGCCTCATCACAGTAGCATAACAATAATAATGCTTCCTGACAGGTATTAGTGAATTTTTCTTTGCAGCTCCCAGGAGACATGAACAAGTGCTATTCTTGGATTTTTGGCTGGAAATCAAGGAATAAAAGTCTTGCCGCATAATACACATTAAGTCAGTCACAGAGTTGGGAACCAAACATACGTGAACTTGACTCCCTGTCTGGATCTGTAATCAAAGCACCAACTGTCAGTAAATTAAAATCTTAATAATACCAATGTATGTGAAAAACATACACATCTGAAGATGGATGAAGCAAAATCTATCTGGAAGTTTCTACAATACTTTCTTTTTTTTTTTTTTTTTTTAATTTTAAATCTTTCCACCAGAAATGCATGACCTGTTTCCTAAGTACAAAAAGAAATGTGGACAGTCAAAGAATACCAACTTATGGAAATAAACGTGAGGGGAGTCTTGGCTCTCAATTACACAGATCCTTTGTCACAGCTCAAGTGTGTTCTTTTGGCCTGCGAGTGAGATGGTTTTCTTACTAAGTCAGGCACTGGCAGAGTTTTTATCTTCATCACTTTAATGGAGCATGTCCATTATTCGATGAGTTAATTTCAGAAAGGGGGCCAAGTTTGAAAGGATTAACTGCCAGCTAAAGAAACAAAGCTTTCATGATCTCCTGCCTATCTTGCTCGGGGGGGAAATTGATGCAGCTTTCTATGTGTGTGCTCATTTCCAAGTGCCTTCATGAGACATGGCGTGACAAAGGCTGCCAAGTGTTTAGCACAATAAATAGAACCACATTTTAAACACAATAAAAACCTAATGAAACCAGCCTCTTTTAAAGCCACCCACCTTTAGCACAACACATTAGAGGCTTTGTAATAGAAAAGCAAAAGGAAACAATAAAAGACATTTCTTTATATTAAAAGAACTCCAACCCTCTATATAGGCGTGCAAACACAGGACCCTTAGTGGAAATAAAAAGACCAGCAGATTTAAAGTTATTGCTTAAAAGGCAGCAGTGGTAGAAGAGGTGCGCTCAAGGGAAGCCATCTCCACGGTGGAGCTAAAGATCTTAGGGAAGGAGCAGGCAACAACTGAAGGTGAGCTGTACCCCTGGAAGAAACATGGAGAGTCAGATTGGTGATCACCACATTGGGAACTGACGCTGATCCTGAATGCTTATAAGGCTTTTTTTTTCTGCAGCAAAGGAACTCAGACAAAGCTTCTCCCTCCGGCCACTGTTTGGACTGGTCCAGCCTAGCCTAGCAAAGGAGATGGCTGAGGACCAGGGAGAAAGAGCTATTTACTGTGACTGCGAGGACGGTTCGGAGATGCTGTCTGCTTCCAGACTGCACAAATTGCTTCTCTCCCAACAGAACCGGGTGTACGGGCTGGGTAAGAGGTGAGGGACATGAAAGAAGAAGCAGGAGGGGAATGTGCCCTTGAAGGGGGCTTTTCTGAGAGTATTTAGGGTCTCTGTGTGGCACATCCTTGGCTTTAGCACAGCTGCACTGGCTAGTTATTGGGCCACAGCCCAGAGGAGCAGCACTCCTGATGCTCATAGTTTTCCCCAAAAATGAGGGACAGGAAGTTCCCAAAAGCTGTGGTGGAGTAGACGAATTAAACAGTTTCAGAATGTGTTTTCCTCCAGGTAGAATTACCTGATCTCCAATTCAAGATGCCAGAAATGCTAAAACTGAAGACTGGTAAATATATTATTGAGAGGGTTTTTTATGTTACTGGTTCAGACAGCAGCAAAAACATTTCAGTTCTCTGAAAGCAAGTGTTTTTCAGCTTAAATGTATATATATGTGTGTATTTAGAAGAAGGTAAGATTGATACACTTCTCTGGTCTTATCTTCAGCTAAAGGGGAAGGAGAGATCCTGTTGGGAGCCGTACATTTGTCTTTATCTTCTACTAGTGAAAGGTTTCTCGGGGAAACTTATAAACAATTTTGTAAGTTAAAATGGCTCCAGCGCACCTCTAACATAACACTGATGGCCCAGATCAGAGAGCCATAAATGGCTTCTCCCTTTCTTCCATACGTCCAAAAAAGTGCAGAAAAGCGTAAGGCACCTATAAAAGCTTTGAAACCTATGTGGCTTCTAAAAAGAGATATTTCTCTAGAATATGGCACGGAGTTGCATGGTGTAGAAACGGCTTCATATATTCATAGTATAGAAATGGAAAAGTTTTTAAAGCTGCCTTCCCTACACCTCACTCCCCGTGGGTACAAGAAGGCAAATCAAGCCAATGGGTGTACTCTGGTACTCTCCTCTTCCTCAGTAATTTCTTTTTAATACTGGCTTTGGAGCTCAGAGAGCAGAAGAAAGTCTTGCTCTATTTGGGTGTCATTCAAGTTTTTCCTTATATCATATGCAAAAGATATGAGTCAAATAAAATCTAAGCCTATCTGACTCCTAACCAGAAGATACGATGATGATACTATCTGCTGGGGTTTTTTTTGTTTTGGTTTTTTTTTTCCTTTTGTGGTAACCTATTTTTGTGTGGCCTGAGGGAAATAGTGCGTAGTTAGCTCTCCAGAGAAGCTTGCGATACATCAAAAGTTCCCTGACTGACATGGAGCTTCAGTCACATTCCTTTTGGTTTAGTGACAATGACATTTTTTGTTGTTATTGAGGTAGCTTTAGCTTTATTCTTTTCAGAAGAACCAATTTCTTGGAAAGGACTGGTTTGAATATAAATCAGTGTCCTGAAGCAACCTGCAAATTTTCCAGACATCTAGTCTGACACTTTTAGGTCCCCGGGTGTCATCTCTAAGGAGGAAACTAGCAGTAGAGATGCCTGCAGTTTGTAAACAATGGCAAGAAGAACATCCTGACAGGAGGCTGTAATGTGGTCTTTTTTCTCTCAGTTATTTACTTGCTGGAGAGTGAGATTTTTTCCTCCGGCCCCTTCAGTGACAGGAGGATCCCGCTCTATGCGCTGCAGTAGCATTCAACACTTGCCGTTTCCACAGAGATCTGCCTCCACGAAGGGCGCAGAGAAGCCCTTGGGGCTGCTGCCTTGGAATGCTCCCCAGCAAGCGGGACCTACAGAGACACAGCCCCACGTAACGCGATTTGGCAGTTCCCTCACCATTTCAGCAGAGCAGCGGCATTACACGTCAGGGTCTCCAAATCACAAAGATACGATGCTTTCCAACCTGTGGTCAGCGTAAGGCACCCATGAATGACCTAGTCACAGCCAGAAAGTAAGGAGTCAAGACAGTGATGGTTTCATGTGAAGAAACCCAAGTGCAGAGGCTTTCCCTCAACGCTGGAGACGGTTGTGTGTGTGGCCTTGCTGTCTGCCGGGGAGATCCCAGCACTGACTGTGCCATATAATTCTGTCTCCAGAAGACAGGGGATGGCAACAGCCAGCCTGTGCCCTCAGCTGGAAGAAGTATGGATGCAAAGACACAACCTGATATATCACGAACCATTAAATGTGCTTACTTTCAAAGAACAAGGAGGTTTTCTGAACGGAGCTATTCCTTCAGCTTTCAGCCACTATCTTTAACTAGCTTTAACAGACCAGGGAGTTTGCTTACAAATATTTCAACATAAGGCTTTTCAGTTGTTATGAAATGAGTCAAATGTGACTAGATAGAGCCAGCTGTCACGCAAGCTTCTCCCCATACTTTTGCCAGGCTGTTGCTACGTGCAGTACCTATATACCACCATATAGTATGTTGGCTGTTACAGCTAAGGGCTTTGTATAGCAAGGCTGAAGATACGAGCTGGCCCTGTATGTCTTTAGTCTTGAGGCACATATGTATGGTCCCAAATATAGGAGATGCAAATTCATTGTCACCGTAAAGAAGACATGTTGCGCTGGTAAGTAGATGGCGTTACTAATGGCTCCTGAATATCCCTTTAATGTTTCAGCGATAAATTAATATGTTCAGAGGGTGAGTTTGGTTAATGGAATCAAACATGCACATTTTCTGAGGTAAAGAAATACATTTCCCCACCTCACAGGCAACTATGTGGGGTGATCAGCAAAGGGCAACCCCATATGCCCCAAACCTGGATTTCCTTTAATGGATCTTATTTTTAATAGTCTCTTCTCCTCACATTTGCTTCTGAGACTGTAAATTCAGGTTCCATCTATGCTTTAAAACACCATGAAAGGTCCTTCACTTTTAAGGTGAAAAAGAGATTGGTATAAAGGCAAATTTTGACCTTTAGGCTGTCACCGGTCTCACTAACTAGTGAAACAGCATAAACACAGTGGTGAGTGAACGCAATACTTTCCACTTTCCAAAAGGAGGAGATTTTGTAGTCAGACAGCTTGCAATTATATTTGGATTTTACTTTCAATGGTCAATTAATATTTTCTGCCTTTCCTAACCAAAGTAAAGCAATAATCCTTTTAATCTGAGGTCTCCCTGAGGTCTCCCTGAAGGCCCTTGGAGAAGCTGCGACACTCGACTGTTTGTGAGAACATTGATGGTGACACTAGTGTCATACCAGAGCTGGTACAGCTCAGGGTCAGAAGAGGTCTGCCCAACCCTGACCTCCAGCCTGCTCCACCTGACTGTCCTAGGTTATTACCAGGGATACGTTGCCACCACCTGATGACTCTGAGGTGGCTCTGAAGTGAAAAATGCTCGGGAGACGTTTGGCTTTCTCCATTCATCTCTCATTGGGCAGCTGTCACATCACAAAAAAGCACCACCAAGAGCTGACCCGTCACCTGCCTGTCTTTACACAAGAGGCCAGAGGAAAATGAATGTGGAGACCAAGTGATCCTCCCCCATGTAAGGGTTCAGGTCAGGGTTAAGGGCACTTTGGCTGGGGGCCAGCCAAGCCAGGCGGGCTGGTGGGAGTGAGTGTGGTGTTGCCTCTGATCAGTCCCTGTGTGTTCTTTGGGTAAACTCAGGGCTTCAGGGTCCAGAGCTGCCAGTGGAGCATCTTTCATCAGCACAGGAAAAATCCCCTCACTTCCCTCGCCTGTCACTTCCCAACGAACCTCTGAAGCCTGCTGAAACTTTTATAGTAGCTTCCTGCTTGATCCTGAAATCCAGAACTATGCTTAATATGCTGTTCAGGTAGATCGGGCCAAATCCCCTGCTGGTGTAAACCAGAGGCAATATTTTACATTGCATTACATTTACATTAACCTCTCTGAACATGCCCCAACAGGAGACTTGGCCCTTTAGCCTTGGGGGGGCCAAGAACACACATTAATGAAAATAAAATAAGACAACAGCAACATGAAAGTGCACGTAGACTTGCAGATTTCAAATCCTTTCTTACCCCAAACAGAGCACAAAGGGAAAGATAAATGGCATTTTGTTGCAAGCAGAGAGCAGATGATAAATGTGTAGGGTTCATGATCTAATGTGAGAAAATGTTTATTTTCTTTGCCTGGGGAAAAGAAAATAAAGTAAATCCAGCTAACTAACAGCTCAGCCGTTTTTCTCTACACTCAGCTGCCCCCACCTGATTGCATTACAGCAAGACTGGTTCACATCAGGGAAACTGTTCATTCCCCGGTACAGCTTCATGGCAGGAGGGCAGGTTGAAGATGTTGTTGTTGTTTTCTTTTCTTCCCCTCTAAGGTGCCTCCTTCTGGTGTACCAGCTTGGTGCTGCTCTTTTTGTGTATGTGGGATTTCATCTCCCCAGTCTGTGCTCCATGTTGGATGTCTCTAATGAGATCATTTGGACTTGGATTTCTGTTGGCACTGGTGACCCCCAAGCACAAAGGTCTGAAGAAAAAATAGGATTGCTGAATCTTTTTCCTTTTTTTTTTTTTTTAAACGGAAGAAGGATTAGGGAAAAAAGGCAAAAGGAAATAAATTTATTTTCATGTGAAATTGAAACCTTGGCTTAACTGAAGTCTTCAAGAGTTTGGGGGGTGGTTTATTTTAGAAATCAGAACTGGACTTTTCACTTAGTCATTAGAATAAAATCATGGCGTTTCTTTCTAGTCCACATTTTATACTGCTTTTTTTCTTCTTCTTCCCTCTTCGATCCATAAGGAGTTTCTCTTTGGAGAGGGAGCTGGGGAAATGAACCGTACCGGCCCTCTCTAACGAGTGGTGGGACATTCCCCCCCCCCCCCCCCCCCCCCGCATTAGCGTTGCTTTGGTTCCAGGCCTGTTAAAGAGTTTCTGTAAGTCAGTACTGACTAATGTCAGTCTGGTTCGTCCTTGAACATAATATATTGGGGAGTGAATAGAGGTCTCATCCTGGTCCCTAGCTGACAATGAACCTACCCTTGAAGAGGAGGTGGTAATTAGCTTCTCTGCTGGCATCCTTAGAAGAAGAAGTAGGGATTGATTGGGCTCTGTAGCCCAAATTGCCACTAAAAGAAAGATCAGCGTATTGTTTCAGCATAATGTGAGAAAGGCTGGTGCTGCTCCCATTCAGACAGTATGGAGTGAGATGGATCTTGCATGGTGTAAGCAAGCAATGGTCCATTGAAGAGAAATTCAATGGCAGATCTTGTCTGGTACAAAGGTTTGTTTCAGCTCATGAATGATGCATGAGGCTCACTCATTTGATCACCATTTCATGCTCCTCTCTGAGAGTCCCTCGCTCAGCCACATCATAGGGAGAGAATGCACTCCCGTGACGGCGTGCAGCTTTGTATGGCTTGTCCCTGTCCCTGTCCCCAGCCCAAGGGTAGCGTCTCTCCCAGGCTCCCGCCTTGCAGAGTGAGTCCCTCCCCATCAGCACATGCATTGGGTACAAATATATTTTGGAAAGCCTGGAGTGAAATGGCTACAGTGCCAGTTTGGTACTTTTCATGAACAATAAAATCACCACAAAATTTGAATATACACTGAACTAGTGATCAAAGGGTTTTGTTTCTTAGTAAAATTCTACTTTTCTTGTTGTACCTAATAAAACTCCTAACTTCCCCCCCCAAAATATTTGTAGGCAGTGTTTCTTTCCTGTCAGCTAGCAATCGCAGCTAGAATGACAATATTGCTGGGAAATAGTACAAACCACCACAGAACATCCAAAAGCTTGGCTGACTTCAGCCTGTTTTCTGCACAGCAGGCCCTGACTTTAATATCTCATCTTAACAGAGAACAATTTCTCTGGGAAAAGCAATAATCACACAATTTGCTCACTGTGCCTCTGTATAGTTCCAGGCTCTCAATGGGAAAGGAGGCAAGTCATTTGGATTTCTATTTTAATTGGATGCAGCACTGAAAAAATAGACATTGCTGAAACCTTCAGATGCGTTCATCTTATTTTTAGTTGCAGACCAGCTTCCGTATGCTCAGAGACACCTCACATTAATGATTAAACTTCTCAAATGAGTAATATAGGAAAGGAGAGAAAATCAGCTTCTTCCTTTGACAATCCCTTGTGAAACCCAAATCCCAGAGGTGAAAGTGGGAAGGCAGGAATGCCAACAAGGCAACTTACATGTCACGTTGATAGCAGAAAATATCTTACTGTGTGCCAAAGGGTCTCCCTGATAAGGTAGCTGGTGTGACTGCCTGTACTGGCGTTCCAGGTTGATGCTGATTGGGATCGTGTAAATTAAACCTTTTGGCCTCTTCCTAAGACTCCAACCCCTCAGTCCCTGGCACTGGACTGAGTCCTTCAGTGATGACCCGGGAGCATCTCACTGCTTTCACTGGCGGGAAAGCAATTCATCTGACTGTGGCTCCTGTGACCGCGGAGGGCTGGAGACCCTCGCAGGGGACATCGCTCAAAGGCACAGCCTGGAGATGGAGGGGGGAACACCCGTGGAGGCAGAAAGACTGGGGGAGAGGGTGGGAGTAAGAGATGCTGTTAAGGCAATTACTGTAAAAAAAACCCAAACCTTACTACATGCTAAAATCCCGGCTTCTGTTTTATCACTCACTCTCTCTTTTTAAAGTGTGAATTTAATGCTGCTGTAAAGTGCCTGAGTGGCAGCTCTGGGGAGCGATGGTCTCTGTCCCTAGAACAGAGGGAAGAAACCGAGAAAACTTTCTTCCACATGAGCCTGCAAATGTGTTTCAGCTCCAGCCATGCGGCTTGCTCGGGAGCGGCGGGGAAGAGAGCCCCTTCCAAGTAGGGAGCCCAAAGAAATCCCACAGCCGTTCCAGATACATGGCGCAGGGCCTCTGGAGGAAATACTGCAACTCCTGACGCTGCCGAGCCCGCAGTGCAGCTGAGCGGTTAAGCGCGAGTTAAAGCACAAACTGATTTCGGTGCATGGTTAGCTGCTTTGCCAAGTCAGGAATAACAAGCCGGTCGCATTTCATGCCCCTGGTTCGGATGTGTGGCTGAGCAGCGCTGAACCAAGTCCTGCAGGGAGGTTTACAAGGACCGCTCCGGACCCGCACGCCTTCACTGTGCCTGGACGGTTCGTTTCATGCCGGTGTTAATTCCACTAGCGTGAAAACTGACTGAATTCGGGGGTGAAACATGAGACTGATGCGTTTCTTTTTCCAACATGGCTTGCCACTGGGTTACTAGGTCCAGTGGTTGCAAGAGCTGGGCTGGATGGCAGTTCCCGTTGTCCTGGAGATACGGCATTATCATTCTGCTGCTGGCTTCGCTCCATCCGGCTCCGCCAGCATCACTCACTGCCACCCTCCCGTGTCCCTCCGCATGTCTCAGGCTGTCTCTTTGAATCTTTCCTCGAGACTGCCTAGTTTTCCTCTAGGCAGCGGCTGCGAAACATTGACTGCTCAGACCTCAGCGAGAGCCCCATGCTGAGCAATGAAGAGCCACATGCGGTTCGGCAGTCGTAGCCTTGGACTCTGCACTGGCAAGCAGCGGAGCAGGCCAGGGCCGGCACATGGTTCACATCAAATTGCTGTGTTTTATTTTCCCTAGTTATTTTTATTAATGGCTGTTTCTAAATAGGCTCCTGAGCTGTGCTCACAATGCACTTGCTAGTGTAAACTCCAGTGCGTTCACACCTCCAGCTGGTTACATGGATACTGCATTTCTATGCCTTAGCTGTCCCTGGGTCTGATTTGTGCCAACTGGAAGCTTGCACTTATTTTGAATTTTCACCAGAACCAGTGAGGAGTTGTATGAACCCAGAAAACAGCCCTCAAATGGTGTCACAGGATCATAGTGTTCTGTTAACAACACTAGAACATAATTTAGATAAAGCTTTATTCCTTATCCAAGCCCATTTCTATGAAATGATGTTATTTCCCCCAGTTGGAATATGTGCCTTGATTTCATGCTGCATTTCGTTTGTTTTTTCTGGTTGAGATGAATTAATTTTTCCTTAGATGCCTCTTATACTTCATGGAGCCACTTCTTTGCTTTCCCATTAGGATATTGGGGTTGAGCTATTTCAGAGCAGTGGTCAGCCCTAACTAAGGATAGTACTGTTTCATTTGGACACAAGGTTTTAACTTTTTGTATAGCTAAGCCCTTCCTTTAACTGACTTAAGGAGAAGGCTGAAAAATCAGTGATAATGGGTTAAATCCACAGCTAATAGAGATGAGTGCGGATGAACCCAGTTGACTGGGTGTTATGGTACGTGGTCCAAATAACTTGCAGCCCTGAAATTACTGGTGAACTAAGGTATGATTTTATGATATCTGACATTTTTGAACTTTATAGGCTGCAGTCCATGGAAATCTAATGTCTGAGGAGCATTCACGTCTAGTCCATAGAGCGGTGGGTCATCAAATGCTGATTAGTATTCTGCTTGTTTCTGGTTTCTAAGGTTGTTTTAAGGAAAACTAAAACACTTATGATGATAGCTTTTTAACGGTACTTTCTGCTGGAAGTATTTGTAGCAGTTGGCACAGAGACATCCTAGTGACTGAGAAAGACAGACATGGCTAGCAGGTTCGTAATGCAGAGGGGAAGTGCCTGTATAGATATTTATGTGCTTGTTTGTGGTCTGCTCCTACATTTCAGGATCCTTATTCTGGATAATAAATTCCTTAGAAGAAAATGGAAAAATTGCACTAGAAATTTTTTTTTTAATTGTTCTATAATCATAAATTTCAAGGCCAAGCAGAATGATGGGGTTCATCTGCTTCTTGCTTACCATGGGCTGTGGAGAGTTACTCTGTAATTCTTTCTTACATCAAGCTCTAAATTCTGCTGTCAAAACCTTGACAAAATAACTAAAAGCAGAGGAAAATCTCCTTCATCCTGGGCAAGGTATTCCAGTGGTTAATTACGTATAAATGCTGTGGGTGAAGACTGACCTTTGTAAATAGTGAAAATGTTGTTATGGGCAAATTTTTAACTGCAATTTCCCATTCATTTATTACTGAGTCTTTTGAAGAGGAATTTCTTGTTAATTTGGTCTTGTGTAAGTTTAATGCTTGGGGAAAATAAGAAGTTAATAGCACTGATTTCTTCCAGGTGTACGACGAAAATGGATTTCCAATATTAACTATGCAGCTAATGTGCAGTGTTTTAGAAATATGCTTCATTTACTATTAAACTGAATTTTTAGTGGCAGAGGTGAGCATGAAGGCATGGCTGAGCAGGACAGCATGTAAACGAAAAGTCTTACACCATCATCTGCTGGCCATGACTGCTATTCCACACTACCCACCCAAGGCGAGAGCCAGACACAATCGTCATCAGGGAGAGAAGGGCCAAGAGCAGTTTTTTAAAACAGCTGAGAGGGAAATTGGTGTATGAGTAGGCAAAGAATATTGTGAAAAAAGCACAGAATAAAAAGAAAATCGTACCAAGAAAAGTATCTGAAATAACCAACAGTCCCCTTGGAAGCAGGAAGGTGAAGGATTTGGAAATTACTAAGGTACCGTGCACTATTCTTGCTGAAATAAAATGCCGTTTAGTTTTTCTACCATGAGATAGCTGGTTTTATTGTGCATAGAAATGAATCTACACCACATCTCTGCCTAGATGACTAGCTCGGATGAGGTCTGATGGATATGCTAATCTGCATCTCAAAAGCGAAGGACGTGATGGCATTCAGACATGGCCACTTCTGTTTCCCCAGTCCAAATGAGCAAGTACTTAATCACAGGGGCTGGTTAGTAGGGAACATGTTTAGATTGAAAATGAATTTGTAAATCAGAGCCCTTTGGAAATGCCTTGTTACTTACTCTCTACTGAAATTTCATGTTGCTGGAAAAATCACTTTATTGTTGGAAACTACACAGGTGCCATATTAAGAAATGCAAAGTCTGAGAAAAGCAGTTTACAAATCCATATGCTCTATATGGGTATTGAGCGAACCCCTAATTATCGTCCAACAATGCCTACTAGCAGATGCCTAAGGAAAAAGTGTAGAAAAAAAACACATTCAGCTTCCTAAGGTACTTTTTGTGCCAAACATAGCATTGAGACCAGTTTGTTTAATAGCGATGAATGGACCAAGGAAAAAGAATAAATATTTAGGATGATTTGTTTGAAAATAGCTTCCTTTACACATCCATGAATTAATGTCTTGGGGCTGTTGATGGCAAAGCATGAACCACATGAAACTGATTCAACATTACATCAAATCCTATGACTAATATATATTTTTGAATATTAAGCAGGGGACACTAAATAATAAGACCAGACCAACTAAAGCAGGGAGGTTAAGGAAGGTACACAAGTAAGATACATGAAAAAGACAAGAGATATATCTTGGAAAATGAAGCACATATAAACATAAATCAAATCTTCTGGAGAACATATAAAATAGAACTGATCAGGAAGGAGACTTGGCCAAGCACATAAAAGATTTCTTAGAAGACAAGACTTTCTCAGAACTCATTTAGATAATGTGTTAAACCACAAGCTTAATGCCAACTTTGCTATACATTTCACTACGAGAGTAGGAAAATGTTCCAATAAAAATCATTCAAGATGTCTTTGAAACAGCCACGTCAGTCTATAACTGTGTCAAAGCTGCTAATCCTAGAGTGAAATGAACCCAAATTTCTTATCTTCCAAAGTCCGACTCTATCTGTGAGACCTAGACTGTGTCTACACTTAGTAGCTGTGACACACCGGGATATGACAGGTATGAGGTGTGATTGTCCCTTTGACACTAACATGACACGTTTTAAAGGCAAATAAGGATGTGCAGTCCAAACAAAAGTTCTGTGATGTGAGTGCAGAACTGAAAAGTTATCAAGGATTTATTGCCAGTGAAGTCCTGCAGGGATATGCCCAGCATTGTAATATTTTAATTAATGACCTGAATTATAGAAGAGTAGGTATGCCTATTGGACTTGCAAATGATGTGAAACTGAAGAGAAATGGAGGATGCAAGCCTCCCTGAGGTTTAGAATTCAAGCTGATCTTGTAAAAATTGATGTAACAACCTGAAGAAAAAGGATACACTTCAGCCAAAAGAATAGGGAACAACTGTGTAAAAAATATAACCTATAAAATTTCAGGATGGACAATGACTGGTCCAGCCCTGCAGAAAAGATCTGTCATAGCAAATACCAAGCTGAACAAAATCAACACCGTTATTGGTGATAAAATAGACACTACCTTATTTGGACGCATAAATAGAAAAAATGAGCATATCTAATGAGCATTGTTGAAACGTCAGCTGGACAATTTTGTTCTGTTTTGAGCACCGCAAATGAGGAAAATTGGGAATCAAGTGGAAGTTGGAAGAAATTCAGGAGAGGGTAACATAAATGATCTGAAGTTTAGAGATTGGAACAGCTGGGAAAAACTGAAACAACTGAAGTTATTTAATTTATAAAGAGACCAGGAGTAGACATCATAACCATTTTCAAACACATAAAAAAAACTGTTTTAGGAGGAAGAAGTAAAGTAAGAGCTGTTGTCCTTGTTTCCTAGGTGTGAGATGAGTAATAATGGGCTGAAATTGCAGCAGGATTTTTGAAAGTCTAATAGTATTAGGGGATTTATTATTGTATTATATTACCTAGGGATGTTGTGAAAGTCTTCAATAAGAAGTTAGGCAAACATCTGCATGAACGACATAATGGATTTAGTTCTGTTTAAGGCGCTGGAATGGACTATACAGTCTTTCTGTGATGTTTTTTTACCCTCAACTCTATAGTTATAATGGTGAAATGGGAAATCAGGCACTCTGTAAGAAAGAAACCTTTCAGGGGAAGTTAACAATTTCTGTGAGTCATTAGATCAAAGATGGATACCCTTCAGCGTAGAAGCTGAATATGATCCAGGACTCTATGCATATAGCCTGTCACCCTACTATATTCTGGGGATGTGATGTGGTTATGGAAAAAAAAAGTAATGCATACATTAATAGGAGAGCCAAGAAAGGTGTCAGAAAAATCTTGTTTGGTCCTCACCAAGGAAAAAGGATTCCTATAAAAATGCATATTCAAACTCTCTAGGGTTTATGAATCAGTTACTGAACTATAGCAGTGCTGTGAAACTACCCATTGTCATGTTCTTAATTGAACCAATAGCTGAAAAAGTGGCAATAGGGGCAATTAATCATAAACATTTTTTCTTGTACTTGTAGTTTTTTCAAGGGAAACAAGAGTTCCATAAGGTCAAATCTCCTACAAAACTACTTTTGTTGGGGAAATGTAGCAAGACCATTTGTCAACATTGAGAATGCTCATTTTGGCTGAAACTAAATTACCTAGGGAGCCAAGAAATGATGAATTTACAGATGGTTGATGTCAAGGCAAGTTGCCAGATTCTTTTCCCTGGCCTTTTCTATGGGAACAAAACAATGTTGAATTGATACCTTGCGCACCTTTTCTCTCCTTTCCTCAATGCATCTAACAAATAACAGGCAAGAAAATAACATATGGTCAATATAACTAAATAATCAGAGTATGTCATTTGCAATTCAGCATGCCCACATTTGCCATTATAAATGTTTTTTTTAATAGTCATTTTTAGAGATGATATGTTTTGTTTATGTATGATTAATTAAAAATTAATTATCCTCAGCTAGGAGAATGAGAAACAATAAATGGGCCATAAAATCTAAACAAACACAGAGGCTGTTGCTGTTTCTTTAAATCACAGCTGAGAATATTTATTGCAGTGGTAAAAGACATACTGAACCAACCACAACAGCTAGTCGAGATAGGCTGACAAGAATAATAGCAAATACTACTCAGTAAAAGGTATACCAACAACCTAAACCACCTCATTTCTAGTTTTGGTGGATCTTGCATTAACATGAAAAATGAAATAACTTAAATTATATCATAAAAACCTGTAAAAAAATGATCTTTCTCTCCCCAGCCTGATTGTGTAAGAAACAATCAGGGGAAGATCACCACTTGTGCCTACTGAGGAAAGTCTCCTGGAGTAATCTACTCTGGCTGCACACACCATACTTCTCTATATACTTACGTATCAACATGCTCTACAAGAAAAAGTCTTATCCCCAACTTGGAGAATCTTCACTCGCTGAAATTGATGGAAATCTTAAAATTGGAAAAGAAACAGAAAGCAATGGTTATAGGTGTAACCCTATCATCTGAAAGTATTATAACGGTGACACAACTTTTAATTCTCACTGAGAAATTTGCAGTCCTCTCTATCCATTCACAAGAAGTCTCTGAAATCTTTGGGGCAGGGCTGTCTAATACCTGGCCTGTCTTGCATCTGAACTGTTTATTTTCCTGTCTAGATCACAAAAGCCTTCGAAATCATCCCCTACAACTATATATATGCATTGACAGGGCTCAGTAGATAATAAGGACAGTCATAAATTGCCAGAATGTGAATTATGATATACAGACTATCACAATGTACTGTCGTAAGTCAGTCCATTCCACCCGATGGTATTTCTGGATAAAGCAGTGCTTCAGGTGTGATGTTCCAGTGAGATTTTGGGAAGCTAAATTCCTTTTTTTATACAATGTCTGTTTTCTGTCTTGTATACTGGACTTGTGTGAGCGCATGCGTGTGTGCGTGTGTCCTTTTCACTGGAGGGAACAGTTTTTACTGCCGTGGGTAAGAAGGCTTGTGTCCCAAAGATCATTTTAATCCTTAAATCCAGTTTCCACTATGAGAAAAAGCTACTTCTTCTAAGTCCAGAAACTGACGGGAGACCTTGTCATGAAAACCAAATGCATGATTCCTACAAACCCTCATCCTTCCTCCTTTCTTTTATCAGCTTAAGAAAAAGCAAACAAAACCCAAAACAAAACAAAAACCACCCAGCCTGACTGAAAAATACCTCAGGAGGTGTGACTGAAGAAGTCTATGTGCAGCCAACAGCTATCATGGCAGGCACATTTCATGAACTGTGTTTATAACTTGTTTTGAATTTGGCCAAGCACACAAAATAATCTCTTTTCTAATGAAAAGCCAGATAAAACCTTCATGCAGAAGTACTAATTTACTGGTGCTCCCTCTTCTCAGGGTTGTGGCAGGAAAGAAGAGCTTTGCCCAGGGGTCATCTCTGTTAAGTGTACTTCAAGCATGTGAGGCATCCAGTGAGTCCTTTCTTTTGCTCTCTCTCCATCTTTCCCAGTGCAACCAGCAAAATATTTATAGGCAGAAAGTGGGTGGCGGATTACGTATGTGTTGTAAAAGTGACTGTTTTCCCCTAGAAAATAATGAATAATTGTAGCACTGGAGATACATGCATAGATTGTAGAAGGCAGCAATGTGTCAGAGCTATTGGGTTTGAAGAGCAGCCAAAGACTGTGAATACCCAAACTCTACGTCACTGTCCTTCTTTTGGGGTAGATGTTGGACTGAGGCTGTAGACCAGATGTCTCCTATAATCAATGAGAACAATAAGCAATTCAGATTACCAGGATTCTAAATCAGCATTCAGAGGAGTTTCTTTCCAGTCCATGGAGCTCCCAGGCCAGCTTTGCTCTTTGATTGAATGCCTCAGTACCTAGAGTTAAGGACAAATCAAGACTACCACTATTGGTACTATTACTGGTAGTTTAACATCATACCTCTCTAATATTAAATAAAGCCAAATTCTTTTCCCTTTTAAGGACTAGGGAAATCATTAGTTCTTAAATGGCTTTTCATAATCAATATTATTTTACTTAGAACATACATTGAAAATAAATATGCATATCTAAAACAAGATGAAGGATGAATCGAGCACACAAAAGTCTAAAAATGAATGAAGTCCCATTACTGAAAAAGATCAAGGCCAAAGAAGAAAACAAACCCCATTTTAGAGACCACTTCTACTGCAGCACAAATAGAACATACAGAAGAGGAGGTATCGTTACTTGGAGCAATAGGGACTGAAGTGAGCTGGTTTCCATGAGAAACATCAAGTCTTGCACAGAGATTAGTTTTAGGCACAACAGCTATTATCCATGACTTACAGAATTAGCCTTGTTCTCGTTTTCCATATTTGGGCCTCATATTCCAGCTGGTGTCATTCCAGCTTCTCCTATTGATCTTGCTGGCACTTGAAACTTATTACAGCCACAAGCAAAATAACTATCCTTGTTCCCCAGAACATCATAGTTTAGTTCTGTGGACAATCCTTTGTTATCCTTCTTTTGCCCCAGACATGCAATATTCTGAAAATGCCACTTCTTCCTTCAAATCCAAACTCAGGTATCTATATTCAACCCACTTTATCAAACTTCTTTCCACCTCTGATTTTAACTAATAAAGTAGTGCCTCAACGTTCCACATCCCTACAATGCAGTTTTTCTCCTAAAACTATAGCTGAACTTTTCTTCCTTCCGCTCCACTCTTCTGAAAGCTCAGAGTATCAAGATGAACCAGCAAAGACTCTATGAACAACACACTTCAGATGATATTCCAGCATGAACGAATGTATATACACATTGAGTGGGGGGTGTGTAGCCTGGGTAGGCGCAGTGTAGACACAGGACTGCTCAGAAAGACAAACGTTGCTGCTCAGTTCTCCCTTCTCCAGTTTTAATGCCTTGCCCTCAAACCTCAGTCCTCTTGTCTGCTTTTACAGCTTCTCACATTGCCCCTGTCAGTTCTGCTGAATAAATGATGTCATCCTTGTCTGCTTGAATGTTTAATTCTTTCTGCACTGCCTTTGGCACAGAATACTCTTCCCAAAACTAATCCATCCTGAAAGGCATTTTTCTTTTCCTTCCGATCTACCCTCAAGGCCCGCAGTAAAATGGCAGCTGCAAATGGCTGAGCAGATGCTAAGAATGTAAAAGCTTTTTAAAGTATCTGCCTCCTGAAGCCAACTCTGCAATCTCAAAGTGAGCACATAAACTCCCGACACAGGCACAGGAAGACCCAGGCAACTCAAGATACGACTGACTGTGAAAAGCAGAGCGAGGAGATGATTAGTGTTAGCCTGCTGAACAAGCAGCTTTCGAACCTGCTAAGGGCTGGTGCATGTCTGAAAAAAACACCACAGTCTTTACTAGTTATCTTAGTCGGAGCTTCAGGGACACACCGCCCACCGCTCTCTGATCAAAGCCCAGAGCCTCCAGTGGAAAGAAGCCAAGAAAACTGTTTTCCTTTACAATGGAAGGAAGCGGTAACAGCAGCTGCAGCTGATGCCATGTGTTTGTACACCAGCTCACTGGCTAGGCTTTTCCGCCAGGAAAGAGAAGTGACAGACTCACACTCAGTTTCTTGACATGCCGGAGAACATCCAAGCATCTACCATGGTTTGAAAGAAAGTAGTATTCAAAAATTCCTCTGACAGACATCTCTACTAACAGATATGTAATAAAACCATCACCCCAAAGCCCACTACAACAAAGCAGGGAGAGAAAGAGCTTACCTGTGAATGTAGATGGAGCCTGACCAGCCAGGTGGGGATGTGCTGAAATCCAGTGTCGCAAACCTGGGGAGCTTCTAAAACCAAAAGAAACCACTAGATGGTTAGGGTGAGGTGGTGGCTTGGAAGGGTGTACCTTCCTAAGAAGGACTTAGGTCCCAGGACTACTCTAGATTTTCTCCGGGTTTATATAATTTGTCCTGTGGAAGAGTGGAGAAGGTAACCTAGGTTTCTAGCATCCCATTTCCTAAGTCTTTCTCTTCTAAAATGCAGCTACTTGATTTTTCTAAGTTTACCACTGCTTTTTGGAGGACTATATATTTATACATTGCCCAGTATAATGTGACTGTAAGCTAAGTGTTTTGGGAAGGACTAATATAAATTATGCAAATGATAACAGACAAATGAAGAAAAGCTATGAATCTGGAGCAAAACCCACATCTTCTCTGAACGCTTGTTCCTTATTTATGAGCTCTGTTGTACTGTGTGATTCTGTGCAAGGTTCTGAGTGTGCTCTTCACTTGACACAGCATAATCCAAACAAAGAGCTATTTAACAGGCATTTTCTCTTTATCTTCTTACTTCCATGTACCAAAAAAACCACCAAGTGAGCCATTCAAATAAAGTATACTCCTTCCCTTTAATTGAATTTACTGGTTTCAATATAATTGCAGATTCAGCACCATTATTTAATTTCAGGATTTCATGAATGTTGTCAGATCTCCTTAAGGGATGCACATGAGGCTGATGAACTGGCTCCTGGTTCACTTGTGCCACGTAGTCTTAAATTTCATTTAACCAAAAAAAAAAGTTTCGCCCTCTTTCTTCCCTTGACCTCTATGACACATCTCTGAACATCTTTGTGTGTTACACCTGTAAGAAAAGGTTCCCTTGTGTATGCAGCCCCCTTACACCTTCAGGGTCATCGCTAGCTTCTTATTCTTCCTTGCAGCTTCTGTTCATCTTGCACAGAAGCCGAAGAAAATAGTCCCCACAGGGATTCAGCTAGTGCATTGTCTCCAGGTATACCTATCTGATTGGGAAGTCATCCAGGTCTGTTGATCTTTACGTGGCAGATATAGCACAGTAGCTATCCCCACACAGAGACATTTCATGATTTATCAGTGCAATTGTTCAGAGGCTCCCTCCTTCCCCCAGGTATTCGTACCTCCATTGTGCTGATTCATGGCCTAAGGTTTGGGAGGTGATGAGGGCACCTGACATATGAAAACTCACAGTACTGCTGCACAGGACAGAAATGAATGTACTATTGAATGTGATAGAGTAATTAACAGAGATTAATAAGAAAATGTTTCAGAGACCTATTTTTGAGCTATACCATGGGGCCGTTCTCAGTTTTAAAAAGGGCATAATATTATCATTAGTCACTTTAGCTTTAAACATTAAAGAAATGTTTGTAAAAACCTTCTTGGTGTCCTGATGATAATTCAGTCTTGCCTCACTACCACCTATGTGACCAACTTCGCCAGCTACTCTCTCAGAAAACAGCTACAAATTTTACTTTCTCCTTCTCTCTACAAGGATGAACATCCCTCATTTTTCCTTCAAAAATCAAGAAAGAAAGAAAGTATTCCCAAAGGTCATAAATTATTCCCCCAAATAGCATTATGTTTCCTCCTATAAAAATGTTACCAAAAATCTAACCTGCTTATAGAAATGGAAGATAAGAAACTAATGAGATAAAACTGGGATCAACTATAGCAAATAAATGTCTTTCTTTAAGCAACTCGAACACAACTTGTGGGCCAGAATGAGGGAACAACCAGTTTGCAGCATATTTCACCAATACTAAAGGGAATTGATTTAAACAAGAAATTATAGCTGGTAAAAGGGATGAAAAGGAGGGCAAGAAATATTGATGAGACTTGATATGTGGCATATATGTAAGCAAGAGGTAAGGAGTGAATATAAGAGTATTGGAGAGCAATGGCACACTATAAAGGTATATTTATATCATGGCACTCTACTTCTAGGTCCAATTTAGTCTTACAGATAAACTATGAGAGAGATACAACTCTAAATCTGCTTGTAAGTTATACATGTATGTTTGTTGAAGAACAAAGATCAAAAATCCCCAAGCCAGTGTCAACCCAAATACACCTTGGTGTAGAGATATTAGTTTAGATAACAATAATACAACCAGACTGCATGACTCTGTCCCTTAGGTGACATAATTAAATACATAATTACACTGTTTCCAATTTCAGAGCCAGCTCTCTTGATGCATAGCCTGTGGTCATTTCACCAAGCTCTCTACGCAGCTAACTAGATCATATTTGGCATATATGCTGTCCGTTGCACTGGAATTATTTAGAACTGATAGAAAAACAGAACCTTTTAACTAAGGGTTCAGCAATTTAGCAGGCAGAGCTTACTACCATAGTGAGCCTTTACCATAACATTAAAAGAGGTTAACAAACATCTAAGAGAGTTTGAGGGAAAACAGGGATTTATGTATCCCTCAGCCAGCCTACCAAAACCACAAGCACTTTTGCAACAGAGCAAGCACTAGTTTGTTGTGTGGCTTCCATTTCATCATGCACTCCTAGTCACTTAACAAATCGAACCAACAAAATAACTTAGAAGTAAAGACACCTTGTTTTAGTGTGTTAATGTCAATGAATTAAAAAATCGTCTACAGAAACTATTGTTGCTGTGGTCAAAAAGCACGTGCATTTTCCCTTAAATTATTTCCCAAACAGAATATAATTGGGAATCCTGGGAAATCAGAATGCGTGAGGAAGATCTACAACAAGAATAGATAGATAAAGAGAATAAAAAATACTGACCAGAACCCTAGTGTTATCTAAAAAGTCTTCCCCTTCCTGTTGTAATCACAAACATACAATCCAGTACTGCTAGCAATACTCAATGTGTTGGATGCTATCATCTTATCTTTTTTTCATGGAAGCAGTGGACAGATGTGTTTTCTGAGTCAGTATCTCATTCCCTTCTGATACACTTTTGTAAAGATTTAAAAAGACCCTTTTTGGATAAAAGGAGTGCTGATTGCTTCTTTCTCTCATCGTTAGCTGCCAATCTGTACCAACCACTGCTGAAGGTACTTCCCTGTCAGAGAATTTGTTTAAATTTAAAAATCAACTTTAGCTATGATGCTGAGCTCCCAAGCTGATGCTGATGAACGATTTTGATACTGCCACTATATCATTCAAGTATGATGTATGATGCATTTGCATTGAATTTTTCCAAGCTGTGTTCTAATTGGAGCATCAACCTTGTCTCTGGCTACAAAATGAGAATTTTGCTTGTCTTGCATCAAGGATTTTCCCATAATTACACATCCCTCTCTCATCAGTGATAGGTCTTTTCTCAAGAAGACTCCTGCCATGAACATCCCTTGGAAAGATCTTTGTATGCATTTGCAAACAGAATGCAGTTAACCATTGTTTTCTCATCGAGTCAAACTGCTTTGGGCACTGTGTTTAGTGCCTCTAGCAGTCATGATTTATCCCATGGAAGACCTAAAAGTGCCATTTTGGGTAAAGGACACTGCAACTGCTGTATAGGAACCTTCCAGGTGCTAGGTTTTTCTTTTGTTACCTAAGGAGGGGAGCAGAAATCTCTCTTCCCTTGGTCTCGATTTTGTATCTGAAAGTTCCCCTAAAATTTGTCAGTAAAGTAATGTAATGGGAATAAGGACCATGGAGCCATTCAGGAACTCGAAATTGTGTGCTCAGCTGTCTCACTGATATACAGTGTCAGCTATGCTGGGATGCTTCATCGTCTTGATTGCATTTCTGCTGCTTCTGACCTGCTGCCTCTCTTCTCCAGTTAGAATATAATCTCACCCAGGAACTTAGCTGATTGTCTCCTATCACAGCAGTACCTTAGTGTTGAGTGGGATCACAGAATGATAATAAAATAAATCTAATTGGTTCAGAAGATCTGACGGGTTTTCACATATTTTGGATATCCTGGTGTCTCAGCTGACCCTGAGTGAATGCACTTTCTCTTATCAGATCTTGAACCTGAGCAGTCCCAGCTGTTTCTCTAAAGCTTGAGAGAGAGACTAGTGGGCATGGTGGTGTTGGGTCGATGGTTGGACTCGATGATCTTAGAGGTCTTTTCCAACCTCAATGATTCTATGATTCTATGATTCTACTTGGAGATCCCACACAGAAACAGAAAATAGAAATAAACCCAGGAACCATGATGAAACAGATGGAAAATGTGAGGTGGCAGAGATGAGACTGCAATGGAAGAGTCCATTTGGTCCCGTATCTGTACCGCTCTTCCAGTGCAGTTGGTTTCTATCCTCCTCTACCGACAAATAACACATTGCAGTGTCACTGCATGGGAAACAACTCTATATGCCTTGCTTGACCTGGGGTCCCATTTTCTGCTTTTGCAACAGTCCTCTAGCAAGAGATTAACACCGTGGTTGGCGTCTGGATAGTGTGGTTAGCATCCAACTGGGTGTTGTTCCAGAATTTCCTCTCCTCCCCTCTCTCAACCCTTCTGATGTATTAGTCTGGGTGCCTATTCTAAATCATCAGACCATGTCATTTAACAATGTTTGGCAAGTTTTATTTATTAAATATTTTCCAACAAAAGCCTGTAAGGCAACAGAAAAGTAAAGCGTAAAATACATTTGACTTAATTGGCAGCAGCAGACTGCATGCGTCAGAAGGAATTAACCTCCAATAAAGCAGGATGTGCAGGAAACACAATGTACTAGTTTGATATGGTCTTTCAAAGCTACCACTTCCCAGACCAGAGGCAGAAACGTGCGTCGGCTAAGCCTGGAGAAGGCCATTGGATTTATCTGCATGCAATAACTCTCAAAAGATCCCACACGTGTACATCTAGAAACCTAGCAAGCAGGAATTCAGGATTCTCTTGCCATGTCAGGGATTTCATACTCTTTTTCCCCTTCAGTGTTTGGAT
Source organism: Aptenodytes patagonicus (assembly GCF_965638725.1). Lineage (NCBI taxonomy): Eukaryota > Metazoa > Chordata > Aves > Sphenisciformes > Spheniscidae > Aptenodytes > Aptenodytes patagonicus. The sequence continues at coordinate 5,416,951 of NC_134981.1, forward strand.
ACAAGGCAGATGGAGCATAACGTTTACGCTTCACCTCCAGTGATTCGCCCACAACGCTCTTGCCCAGTCTATGATCTGAATATCAAAGCAGTCAGACCAGACAGCCATTGTTTTTGGGACACCCTTATCAGTGAAGATATAAATAAATGACTGATCCAAAACTGCATAGCTAATATCTTCAGAAACCCGCCCAGGGTTTCTGTGAACAGACGTGCTTGAGAACTATTTATAGAAAGCTGAAAAAAGAAAGGATTTCATGTTATTTTTTTGAGGTAATGAAGGATGGACAGAAACATATGGCTGCAGTAAAGAAGAACAAAGAAACCCTTGCCCTGGTTTAAAGATTCATTTTCACTTTGCTGTGTAAATGACATGGCCTCATTTTTCATGGTTAAAAGAAATAAAGAAAGAAGCTGACTTGGAGAGAATGTCCTGTCATGAAAGTCTTGATAAGGATGTTCTCTTGTACAAATTGCACCTTTCCTGCAAGGAATTCACTGCCTTTCGGTAATGTTAACAAATAGTCCTTCAATGTATGCATTGTTGTGCTTGCAATGTATGCAAGCACTACTCATGGTAAACTGAGGCCTGGGGCTAGGAACGCCTTGTGAGATTGTTTAAAACAGAAGTTGATCAATTCCTATTTCCACTCAATAAAATAATTAAACTTCAGTTTGGCCGACTGGGACTAGGTTTTGGAATTGGAAGTCAGGTAAATGCTCGTTCTTGTAACAGCAATTAATCATCTACTTAATTTTAAAGTGTTTAAATCGTATTGATGTCAGTGGGACTAAAGCAAAGCTTAAATGTAAGTTCTTGCTTATATTATGTCCTGAATTTCCATAAGTGTGTGCTAATGTGATTTTCTGACAGCGATTCAGACCCCAGAGAGGCTATGCCCCCCTGCTTCCCCCATTTTTTCCAGAAGAAAAAGCAAAGTCATTCTTGGCTGATAGGATCTGGTCCCTCAGGGTCACCCTGGCCATTCTGGAGATAACATTCTGGTGAACCATCATTTGAAAACAAAGCAAAACAAAAAACCCTCTCACGGTACCCTGAGCAAAAACCTAATAGCTGGTTTCAAGCCAGATTCCTCATTTTTATTTTATTCATGCTTTTTTTACAAAAATCACCAAGATCCACATTTTGGAAAGTTTGTCTCTAATAGGCCCTTCAACTAACTCCACGGTCTCTTCTTGAAATATTCAGAAAACACAGGGCTATGTGTGGTACTTCAAGATGGAAGTACCCAATAGTACTTACAACTTGGACGATACTGGCCTCATTCCCTCAGTGTTTCAGTTGCCTCCTGTAACAAATAGGATTGCACGATGGCTTGTTCTTGGGCACAAAGCACCTTGCGTCCCCATGAGAATGTAAGTTGCTGAGACGCGTCGCAGGTGGAAGTATTTGACCCTCTGATACTTGGGGTAGATGTTCAATCAGCATAAATTGTCCATGAGAAGCTATGGGAACAACAGCACCTAGACATTATTATAATATCTTTGAAGTAAATGAAGCTAAGTCCACTTATATCAGAGAGGGCATCTCCTTGAAGTCCCATCTTTGTAAGCAGACTTCTGTGCAGCTGCTGTCTTTATTGTCAGACCTTTGTTGTCGTTTGCTGATCCTTGACCAGGATTTTGGGAAACAGTATCAATAATTAAAGAAAAGAAAGTTTTACTTCTTGCAGTAACTATCTATTTATCTGCAGTTTAAAGAGAGAGAATTGGGGACTAATGGTCACTAACTATACCCTGATGGTACCTGTTTAATGAGGATAAATGATGAGTGCTGTGTCAGCTTAGCAAACAGCAATAAAGTCCCAGTAAGCAAGCAGGCTGCCTCTTCCATCTTCTGTCACAAGATCCATTTTTACACTCCTTCCATGACCTAAATCTTCATATCCTCCAGCCTGTCCCTCTCCCTCTGTTCAATGAATGTCCTTTTGTGTTTCTGAACTCATTGCTTCCCCTTCAAGTGTGCTGCTTAATTTTTTTTTGCTGTCTTCTAGAAAAGTAAGCAGTGCCCTGCTTTGTCATTATCTTCATTACAGCTCTGCCACATCATCATTTGCTTCCTTCAGAGATCACTTTTCATCCCTTTTCTAATTGTGTTCTTGCCATGCTCTGAAAATGCTCACCCGCAGATGCTCTTCATGTACTCTTCCTTGCCTTTACATTGCAGAGGCTTTCACAGTTTGCCCTTTTTAACTAATTTTCTGCTTGATATACTTGTTCTTTGAGTATGTAAACAGAATATCAGGCAAGGCAAGTAGAAGACACTAAGAGCTATTTGAGTCCACAAATAGTATTGTGGCATGCTAAATCAGGGAGATGCGGCAGGGAATTTTGTTCCTTTTGAGTCAATGACAAAACTTCTATTGGTTCAACTGGAGCATTATTTACCAGTAACATTTGTGGGGCAGTTTAAGAACTGCCAGATATGAGCATGTGTGGGAGTAGAATGGAGACAGGCAAGAAATTTTTCATGCCTTTTCAAAGATGCTCAAGGCCAATGTCCTGGTTTCGGCAGGGATAGAGTTAATTTCCTTTCTAGTAGCTGGTACAGTGTTTTGGATTTAGGATGAGAACAAAGTTGATAACGCACCGATGTTTTAGTTGTTGCTAGGTAATGCTTACACTAGTCAAGGACTTTTTAGCTTCCCATGCTCTACTGACTGAGAAGGCTGGAGGTGCACAAGAAGCTGGGAGGGGGCACAGCCAGGACAGCTGACCCCAACTGGCCAGAGGGACATTCCATACCATGGGACGTCATGCTCAGTACAGAAACTGGGGAAAGCTGGCCGGGGGGGCCGCTTCTCGGGGACTGGCTGGGCATCGGTCGGCGGGTGGTGAGAAATTGCACTGTGCATCACTTGCTTTGTGTATTATTATTGTTATTACTACTACATTATTATTACTGTTATTATTATTTTATTTCAATTATTAAACTGTTTTTATCTCAACCCACGACTTTTTCTAACTTGTGCTCTCCTAATTCTCTCCCCCATCCCACCAGGCGGGGGGGAGTGAGCGAGCGGCTGCGTGGTGCTTAGTTGCCGACTGAGATTAAACCACGACAGCCAATCAAACAATTATACCAGAGATATTTCCCCTCTTCTGGAGCAGGTCACCTGGAAAAGGACGGAGAGATGATAGGGTCCCTGTTCTGTTCTTTGCATCAGCGACTGGGGGAGATCCAGAAGGGGATAAATCCCACCAGGCAAACAGATGCCATACAAGCTGCATCTGTTTCAAGCACTGCAAAAGAAACACTGGGCTTCCTATAGGCTTGATTTATGCAGGGCTGGTGTACTCCATGATACCCAGGACCCGGATAATTTTTTCAGAATTTTTTTTGAAGCACAACAGAATCCTGAGAAGAAGTAGATATTGATACTTAAATATCTTCCTGTTCCATACAAAACTATGTCTCATCTTTTTCCCAAGGACTCTCGACTTCTTTTCCCCTCTTCTTTCCACCACAGTTCTTATAAAACCATGGTGATCTGACTACTAGTGTTGCTGAATCAATTTTCCAAACATTTGATTTTTTAATAAAGGTCTATATTATCAAGATAACATTTCTTAAAGGCAACAAATGACAGTAGTTTGTATTACATCATATTACTAGTGGCACTCCAAAGCCACTTTGGGATGAATAGTTTCCATACGGAAAATGAAAACAGATCTTTTGCTCCTGCAAACTGCTTTAACACATTTGAAACTGATAGTGCTGATCTGCATAAGCTGAGAATGTGAACCAGTGGGTCTTGCTCTGTGTTATGGAGAAAGTTAATTGTCATAATGAAATGACTTACGATTGTACTAACATTCTGTTAAACTCCTCTTACAACTCCTGTGGTGCTTTCACACCAGTTATTCCTGCAGCTCACGGTAAAAAAATGCATAGATTGTTTGATATGTCACACTTCACTGCGATTTCTATACTTTCTATTAGCTCTGAAACCTCTATGTTAGCGCACTAGTGATGTGGTTCATTAATTGCCCATAAAAGGCCAAATGTATTTTTTAGGTTGACATCTACACTTCCCTTTGCTTTCTAGAACTTGCCAGATGTTTTTTACTGAAGGGTTTTGAGTAGGGTCCTGTCACTGATCCCCTCAAAGTGACTGGAAAATTTTTCAACTTAGTAACAGTAGAATTGTTCTAAAATTATGTGCATGCTTTGTGTTACAGAATAGCAAGCAATGCTGCCAGGAGCTCACACAACTTGCATACAGGCTGCAGGCATCTGCACCAACTAAACTTTCCTTGACACAAACCAAATTCAACGTATGAGATAACCGTGGAGTCTGGTGGGAAATGGTACCATGAGGGAGAGGGAGACTAAGGTTGAGGCTTATCTCTGCCATCTGAGGATGAGTTAAAGTCACCGCGATCAGCCTCCTTATCCGAGAGGACGTGAACAACCTCCACTATCAAAAGTGAATTAAGATCATATTTTGACCCAAGGGATAGTACTCATCTCTTTGTGCATACCTTGATGATGGAGTGCGAAATTCCCTCCTAAGTTCAAACCCCAGTAATATGGAGGATGACCAAAGAAGGTTTGCACAGAGCTTCGTTACTTCTATGAGCAAAGGATGCTCAGAAAAAAGGAGGATAATCAGAGAAGAACGTTATTTCCGATGACAGTTGTTTCTGACACACTTGGTGTTTCCATTATTTTCAGTTATTTCAGGGCAGAGATGAATAACGAAAGTATTCTAAGTAAATTTGGAAAACACTGAACTCATGCAAAATGAGGCAAGAGAACAATATCTCATTAAACAAAAAATACCTAAAAAAAGTTGCAACGTACCAGAGCTTGTGCATTTCCTGAACTTCGTTTCTAAGACTTTCAAAGGTTTTTCTCAGAGTTGGTTTAATCCATAGGAGCAGACAGTGCTGGAGTAGTTACCAGGAATGAAACAGTCGCAGAGAGGTCCTAGCAAGAGCCTGACTTTACCCTGAGAAAGCAGATGGGGGTGCTGATCAAAGACTCCTCCCTGTCCAGAAGGAGACTGGTGAGGAGTATGGTGCTCTGACACTGTACATGGCGTCAACGGTCTGGTGAAAAAGAGATCAGAGGCAAAAAAGCTTGAAAAACTCACAGATGGAGTCCCTCACCCACCCAGCCCCTAAATGACAGAAACCCAACATCCCCAACTCTCGCTCTCCCAACGGCTGCTCTCCCTGCCTTGCTCCTTCATGCCTGCAAGGTGACACCACGAAAGTACAGCAGAGCTCAGTGGTGGTGGGAGGTAAATCTCAGAAAAGAGATGACAGAAGGGGAGATCAGTCCTGAGATACTACAGCAGCAAGCACGAAACTTGACAGTTCCCAGATGCTGCCAAGGGAGTCTTACCTTTTAAAAGGTAAGACTTTTAAAACAATGTGGTTAGAGTTGGAGACCAGTGGCTTATACATCACAGAGCCCGATAAAAACAGTGAGCAAAGATGTCAGCGGTTTTGCAAACTGTTGTCAAAAGCTGGGGCTATGCATATGTTAAGGAGAGAAAGAAGAAAAAGAAAAAAGCCCCATCACATTTGAGATCTTTGGAGCAGCTCTGCTCCAGTAACATAAAGCAATAGCTGTGAAAACAGCAGAGTCAGAGGGGCCATCTTTGTGGTTGGATGAGTTCGTCCCACCAAGTCAACCCATCCCGCAAAGCTGCAGAAGGGAAGAACATGAGAGGACAGTGAGTTACCTATCCTGCCTGAGCATCGCTGCCTTCTCCAGGAAACAGTATTTACTTTCCATGCCCAGGCTGCTGAGCCATTGGGGAAGGTGGTGGATCCTCTCTGAGGAGGAGGAAAAAGAGGAAGTCTGATGTTGCTGCAGAGGAACTTGTGGGTGTTGAGGCTGACTGTATAATGGCAGCTGACCACTCTCAGCAGCAACTTGGAAAAGAAACTTAAAACCACGCGACAACCAACTCCCGGTCCCATAGTCACAGCATGAGATTTCACAGAATGGAAAATACCCCTTGGCCTACATCCCTTCATCTCTGATGCTCAGTGAGGAGCGGGTTGGCTCCCGTCACCCCCTCGTCCATAACCCAGTCCCTGGGACTCCCTTCTCTGCAGGGATCTGGAGAGGGACGCTCCATCTGCGTCGGGAGTAAAAATCCCACCTGGGTGTCGAGTACTACCGTACCGGTGCCTGGGGACGCCATTTGGACCAGAGATGTTTCTGTTCAGTTGGTAATACACACAGCCTCAAAGTGTGAATCCCCCTTTTGTCCGTGGGGCCTACGGCACAGTCCATTTTTAACTTTTAAGGATATTCTGGGAAAATGAAAAAAAAAAAAGAAAAAAAAGAAAAAAGAACAGAACCAAAGCATGTTTTTCTCCATTACCATAAAGAGGGCTTGTGAATGCATGGTATTAGTATCCCAAAAGCTATTAAACTCCTTAGTGATGGGAAACAGATGGAAAATAAGACAAAAGAATTCACAACTCATGTTAGACTGAATTGAATTCCTTTAATTTCACACAATGAATAACATATGAATAGGATTAACTTTTTTTTTTTCTTTTTTTTTTTTAGTTAAGTGCTCTATACTGTGCTAACCTGATTTGGTAGCGAAAAGACTGAGCTTTGTTTTAGAAAAAAATGTTTAAAAACCAACATCTAAGATCATGAAGGAGCATGACATTAAAGCATGCCAGATGTATCTAAGCCTCAAAGAACATCAAGTCCATATCCATTTTTAAATGTACAAAAATGCTTCATGAATAAAAACTGTTACAAAAAGAACATTTCAAACAATGTACAAGTTTTTTTTCTTGCCTCTATATTCAATAAAATACAAATACATTTTTTTGCTCTAAAATATGTTTACATACAATCAAAGTAGAACATGCAAATTACACTTTAAAAAAGGCTTTTAAAAACCACTTATGAATACAAACTAAAAATTAGCCAGCACGACTTATAGAACAATCTTGTGCCCCATTCGTTTGATTTTTTTAATTTTTTTTTGAAATACAGTATATACATATTTAACACTTCATGTGCATTTATTATTTAAGAAATAGCTTAAAAAAATAAAGAAAAAGAAAAGTAAAACAAACCAACATGGGATTGAACTGCTTCCCCATGTTGTCCAATTGGCAGCTCTTTTCATGTTTTTACATTTTTTTTTTTCTTTTTCTTTTTTTTCTATGTAGTGTTTTATACAACCTAGGCAGGCATCATAAGGAGATCTCAAATATGTGTCCTTTGTTGAAATGTGCTTCTAATTATCTCAGAACTGCTGCACCCCAGTTTTTGGATGATATGGAAGGAAGAGGCATTGCAAGGGCATGATGTTTGTTTTCTCAATTCAGAAAACCATCCTGTTTTGGTTTGGTGTTTTTTTTTTTTTCTTTTTCCTGTCTTTTTTTGTTGTTCTTTTTACTCTTCAGGATACTACTTAAATGTGCTTAAGTGCAGTCCTGAATCAGGGCCTGTGAAAATAAGAGTTGGGGAAATCCTTGTGTACGGAACAGCGATTCCTGTTTATTCGTCGTATTGCTGTAGCGCTCAGAAGCCCCAGTGACGAACCAGCACCTCATTGTACCAAACGCTACCCAAAAAATGTAACAACACAAACAGAATATTCTACACGAATGGTCCAAAGCATTGCTGTCAAGTGGAGAGTCATGGGCCATGCTGTAGGATACCCTAGTAGCTGATGACTATTATCACTTAATTTTTTTTTTTTTTACTTTTTTTTTTTTTCTTTTTTTTGGACAGTTACCCAAAAACATGCAAGGTGCTTCACAGAAAATTTAATATTGAAGGGCTCAAGAAACTGGCAGTATGAAGCTCTTGGAGACACAAGTGGTTGCTCTTTGTTTCCTCTCTCCCCGCCCGCTTGTCCCCATTCCTGGTTTTATGCTGGGTTGAGGAATACAAGACCCACGGAGAGGACGCAAACCTGTAGCCTCATTTCGTATGGCTCACAGCCATGTGATTTTGTTTCGCATTTTTATTGAAGCATGCTAAGATGTGTGTTAATCTGTGACGCAGCGGAGGTGTTTGAAAGGTCTTTTTGGTCTTAATAAGCAAAAGGGTTTTCACCCCAGTTTCATACAGTTCTTGGAAATGTGTGGAGAGAATTTAGAGAGTTCCTCAGTAAATCTTCCTAGTGGTAGGGGAAAAAAAAAAATCAAAAAGCTTATTACTGAAATATTGTTGGGTAATAAACTGCAGGAGTAGGATTTTAGCCTTAAGCCCTAAAACTAAATCCTTTATGATCTGCATGTAGTACATCGCCTTATAATATTATTCTGTCAGCAACTTGCTTATCATATTTATAGACTATGCAACATGCAGAACACAAATTCTGAGTGCCATCTAACAGTATTTTCAGCTTGCTTTCATACAAATTAACAAGCTAATCTTCCTGCCAGCCAGGACCGGCTACACCGGGCTGTTGTTTGGATAAACAGCCAAGGCTGCAGCACCGCGCTCTACCAGCACCTTCTTGCTGCGAAAAACAGACTTTGGGCATCTGGATAGAGCCCATCCTACCCTGACAGCTTGCAGCTACTAAATCTTGAACGCTATTCTTAATTTCTCTAGGACCAAAAAGACCTCTTAGTTTTTTTGCTCAGCGAAGGGTGTATGGGGTTGTACCCTCTGAGTGGACACTTTCCTTAAGCACTGCACCTCTAGCAGCATTTTGGATAGTACTTTTTGGAAAGATAAGAGCATTTTTTTCCCGAAGCTGGGGAGCAGGGGAGGCAGCAGCCATTCAGTGATCCTTCCCTGGGAGGGTTGCATCGCAGTGCATCCAGAAAGGTCCAGCCCAAATCCAGCCCTTATCAGCACTCTGTAAGGTCTGACACGTGTTGAAGCCGCGATGGGCGTTCAATGACAGAATTTGGTCCTTTCAGACCTTTGCTCCACTCGCTACATTGAAATGTCCTTCAATGCTAATAAAGAGATCACTGAAGATAAAACTAAGGATAAGTTGTTGTCTGGCTTAGTTTCAGCTTATAGGCTACCTGGAATACCAAACTTACAGTTTTTCTTGCATTTTAAGCGACACTGTCACCTGCTTTCAGGCCCAAAGGAGAGATGGAAAAAAAAGATTTCTGAATCGACTAAACCTCAGTCCAATACTTTTTAAGGAAGAAGGGAGGAGCTCAAGGAAGCTTAAGCATTTTTTTCTGCAGGCCTACAACTTCAGTCAATAACACTGCGCTAATTCAAGAGAACTGAAAAGCAAAATCGGTTGTAACAGAATGAGCAACCGGCCAGTTTATTTCTAAGCTGCATTAATTGGAAAACAAAAAGCGCAAATGAGTATGATGAATGATGGAAAACAAATTGGAAACAAAATTCAGCAATCCCTCTTATCAGCTTTAAGGAGATAAGATCTCAAGATCTGTTCCAGCCTTTAAAAAAAAAAAAACAAACCCTCTCCCAACCCCCCAACCCAATCCAAACCCCAAATGCATTCAGTTTTAATAAGCTAAGGTGCTATCACAGAATAAAAATCAGTCTCTAAAAATAATGAGCTGTATGTTTACAGTGTCCCTTTAACACCATAGTCTTGATATGATTTTTGTAAATAAATAACAGAATAGAAACATAATATTTTTTTGCGGGGACTTTTTTATTGGGTTTGTTGTTTGTTGTTTTTTTTTTTTTTTAGTGTCGTGCTATTTGAAGTTTCCTTGGCAATAAGCCAGTTCAAAGATTTCTCAAAAAAGGGAATAGCAGTTGGTTTGTGAATCATTAAATAATTCCAATCCCCACTCCCTTGCTGGAATTTTCCCTCCCCCCTCCCATTTTAATATCCATCTTGCCATGCCAGGTGTTGAGTGTACTGAAGGACTTTAAAAAGAAATGAAATAAAGTTGAAAGTACCTATTTCAAATTTCAACAACTGACTTCTTTTTTAAAAGCATTGTTACTGCAATGGAACAGTTTCACGTTCAGTCTTTGTTTTAGTTAAACATTTTTAATTGGACTGTGGAAATGGAGCTCGGGTATTTTACCCAAGTTAAATCAATGGCTAACGTACAACTCGAATGAGAAATGTACAATTTGAACTGACCATTTAAAGAGACGATTTGTCACACACAGTTTGCATCCATGCAGACTGAGAGCTTTATAATTACATTATGTACAAAAAAAAAAAATTTTTTTTTATTTTATTAAGGCAACCACAACTTGGAGAACATGTCCAAAGTGGCATTAATACAATTGCAGTGGTGATACCCTTTGAACATTTTTATTTTTATTTTCAGATAAGAACACTTATTCCTTTTCTTTTTTAAGAAATAATTGCCAAGAAAGAACCTATTTTCCATAGGGTTTTGTTCTCTATTTTTTTAAAACAATCTACTTTATCTATTTTCTTTAAAAGAACGTATCAAGGCATTGCTACCCAATGCAAATTATTCAGATCCTGGGTTTCCCATCAATTTCACTGGGAATTGCAGGTGGTAAGAACTAGTAGGTTTGGGCCCTGTCTTTTTACTCTATTTTTTCTGTCCTATTTTTTTCTTTTATTTTTTTATATTACTTTTTTTTGTGATTTTGTCCATGTTTACTATAACTCTATTCCCCAGAAGTGTCTTGCTGTTCTCTACTCATATGTACCGAGCATCAAAACAACTTGGTTGATGGATGACCCCTTTTTCACATGCCATTGAAAATGCCAAGTTGCTTCATAGAAACGTGCTATCGTAACTGAATATCCATGTACACCTTATTTTAAATGCTGTGATATTCCATCGTTCCTTGGGATAGCACTTGGAATGAGTGTGCGCGTGTGTAAGGCTCTACTTTTCTATTGCCTATATTGCAGCTAGTTGTAACTAGGCAAGTAAATGAGAAAGAAATATATAGTTCTAGCAGGAGTCAGGCATTTTGGGTTATGCTGCCCCAAAGCCTGGCAGGTATATAAAACTGGAAAAGAAAAAATTCAAACAGATTATAACCAAGATCACAGTTGAGAAAATTACACTATTTTTTTGTTGGTTTTTCTTTTTTGTTTCTTTTTTTTCTTTTTTACAGTGATTTCTACTATGGTATGGTTACTCTTAGTTTCACCTGGCCCGCCAAACAGAATCGGAGTCGAGCATGTAGCCCTAGTGACAACGTTCAGCTCTCTGCGAGGACGACCTCCCGCCTCCGGGTACGGTGTGAGAACAGCAATGCTGAGATGTTGATTAGTTTTGGAAACTCTGCAAAGTAGACGCTCTCCCCAGCTTTGACACACATCCCCCGCCCCCCTTACGCCCCACCTTTCCTGCACCCTTTCCCCCTCTTTCCTGGGGGGGCTGGGGCCAAAGCGATGAAGAGGAAGATGCGAACCCCGGCTGGCACAGCTCTCCGCGACGGGTTCCGGCCGCCGAAGGGACGAGTGAGTCTGGTGCTGCCGCAGGGGCGAAGCAGACCGCGCGCCTCCAGTCCCTCAGTCCTGGCGTGCCCCACTACCGGCACCCGACATCCGACGGGGTGTGCCGGCCTTAGGGAAGGCCTTCGCTTTCGCTCCCTCTGCCTTTCCGGTGCCGCTTCACTTTCACGTCCTCCTCTTCCTCTTGCGGGGACTTACTTTTCCTTTTCCCAACCCGGGGCATTCGGGGCGGAGGGAGAGGGGGCGGAGGTGGGGGAGGAGGGAGAGGAGGTGGCGGAGGTGGCGTCTCTCGAGCCATGTGTATGACAGCCTCGATGGTGGCCATGATTGTATCTTGAGTGGCTGCTTGCTCCAATATCAAAGGGTTGAGTGTCGGTCTCTGACCTCTTTTGCTGGGAAGGTCAATGCATTTTTCCAGAATGGGCATTTGGTCTCTGGAGTCTTCGTCAAAGGAGAGGGGTTGCTTCCGAGGACGCCCCCTCCGCTTCTTGACAAAGTTATTGCCTGTCTTTGATTGTCTCTGCAGCCTCTTGGCTTTCAGGATCTTGTTCACGTGATCCAGGTTCTTCTTTGTGGACAGGATCTTGGTGTAGTTGCACATCTTGCGCACCTCGCACTGGATTGCTTCGATTTCACGGCGCTTGAACCTTTTTTTCAGTGGTGGGCTGGCTGTTGGGAGAAAAGAACAGAAACAAGGGTGGGTCAAACAACAATGAATGGAAACCCTCCTTTGCCCGCTTTCAGTGTCATGAAGACTAGATGCTTTCAAGCTCGGTAGGCTGAATATAACTACTGAAGAAGCAATGGCTGTGAGAAAGGACTCTGCATAGAAAAGCAACTAAAAGAAAGTTAAAAGATTATTTATTAAAGTCCCAGAAGAATTGCTGTTACCTCCTTTTTTACTGTCCTAGATTAAAACACAGCTTTGACTATTAAGCAGTCCTCAGAGATTTCTCTACAGCTCTCCCCTCTTCTAAAGCAACAAAGCTTTTCTACAGCAATGTTTTACCACGGGTTTGCTTCATTCTCATTTCTAGTGGGAGGGAAGGAAGGGCTGCTTAGCATAGCTGTCATATTGGCCCACCGTAACTATTAAACTTTCTATACCCCAAACATATACTCCTGATGTCTTCACTCCGGCCTTTAATTTTTGCCATGAATGCCAGTTAGTATGAAAAGTGTTTGTTACTGAAACTAGTGGGCACAGACAAGCTGTGTGGGTCACTTCACCTGTGATAAATTCATTACCCCTGCCTGAGTTTCTTTACTATCATCTCCGCAGATACTAGCTGAAACTACTCAGTCATATAATTGACTTTAATGGCCCCTGAAGTAAGCTTACTCCTGGTTCAGATCACTTACTTTAGATCTGAATGAAGTCCAAAGTAGTTAAGTCTCTTGCCAAGGTCACGTTGTGAGTCATTGTCAGAGCTGGAAAGAGTACCCAGCATTTCTTGGCTCCTGGTCCTTTGCTTAGGACACGAGACCTTGCTTGTTTTTCTTAAATTGTCTCATTGTCCTTTACTGAACGTGGCATCTGTTCAGAGTTCAGGATTTGCACATGGATTATAAGTAACTACCCCTTTGTGAGAGAAACAGAATGTATTAATTCTGCTATTGCAGTAACTGGTGCTCCCTTTCACTCCTAACATATCCGTTCTGCGCCGCTGGAAAAGAAATGATGGAGTTCGGAATTTCTTTTCAGTAAAGAATAAAACATCACACTAAATTAACCTCAGCCCACATCTACTTGCAAACTTAATTTACACCTGATTGTCAAGCAGTCATTAGGGTTTGAAATCCTTGAAGTTTCCAGAGCAGCCAAGATTTCGAGAAAGGTTCATTTAGGGGTTATCACTTCCTTCATGGCTAACAGGCTAATCTTCTAGCAGTAGTTTAAATAAAGTTGCTATTGTAGCATTTTCTGTAGATAACCAGGAGGCGTCAAGTGGTAGAATCTCCTCTTGCCCACTATAGGCTATGACAGATTCAGCATACAAACCTCACTCACTGTCCTCCCCTCTTGGAGAACATAAATTATTGGCTCTTATACCACCATGTTGCTTGGATTCAGCAAAGAGCTTGCGTAAACAAACCCAAGTTACAATGCAAGAAGTAAGAGTGAGTCATAAACAAAACACAGACATATGCTCTCTTATAAATAAAGACCTGGATGGCCAACTTCCCGAAGTCTGGTTTTCATTAATTACAAAACAAAATACATTTTCCATATGTAACCCACTCCCTACACCAAAAAGAAAAATAAAACCCACTTGCAGTTTGTGATTCACAGAGGACAAAAGAAAAGAGGAATGCAGTCATTTTGGTACCAAAGAAAAAGAGAAAGGAAATGAAATATCCGAGTTGCTCAGGAGAAGCTAATTAGCTGCACAAAATTCCTCTTGAGTAGGTCACCCCTAAAAAGTGTGGATGCAGGAGCCCTAAGGGCAAGTGGCAGCAAGCTATTTCTCAGTCATCTGATCAAAAAAAAGTTAGATCCCTGTCGCACAAAAAGATTACTCTCATCTGGCCTCACTGGTGATTGATATATATAGTCCAAATATTTCCAGCCCTAAGCATTCAACTCCTTTGAGACCCTCCCAGATCCTGAGAGTAGCTTCATGTCAGGAGATTTAAGAAATGAAATATTTTGCACACTCTTCGTATGCACTGTCCACCTTTTGCCTTTTATTGTTATTGTGAGGGGACATTTTCCAGAGGGTTGTTTTTTTTTAAATTCCCATATTCAAGATGCATTTTTTTTCCAGAAGGTAAAGCTGAAATTTTTCAGTTGATGATGGAAATCTTGGAGATGGGAATTTTAGCAAAAATACAGGAAAAATTGCAAGGTTCATGGTGAAATCAGGAGATTTGGCATTGCTCTCAACTTTCATTAGAAAGAAAGTAAGCCAAAGGACAGGAAACGAATTTGAAGTAAAGCACTAGCCAAGTATCTGCAAAGATTTTATGTCTTTACTGAGATTTATCTGTAGTCAGTTGTTTCTGTAGCTTAGTATTACCACCCCACCGCAGTCAACGGAGATCTGGTCTGTATAGTCAGTAGAGGATGACCTCCGTTTCTAAAATGGGAACTCAATGCAATTGAGTTGACCATGGGCATCCTTCTGACACCCTGATACTGGATAAGGAAGGTGCAGGTCTCCTGTCCATCCTGCCAAATCCAATGGGTGTCTTAGGCACCCAAGAGGTCCAGGTCACCCAGGCTGAGTGTCCTGAGTGGAGCCTGATGGGGAGTAGACAGTGCCTGAGTGGAGCAAAGGTAGGCATCTGCTTTCTGCCAAACTGTCTAGTTCTCCAAAATTAACTCGTATGCAGACAGTTATGGGTAGATATCTACACTTACATGTAAATCTATAAGATGAACACCACTCTCAGTGTCTTCCTTCACATTGTTTAGATACTTTTTTGCCCTCCTAAAACTTTGCAAGCTGACAGTCTGTTTCCTTTTGGACAGAAACTCATTTTCTCATTTAGAAAAAAACCTTCTATGCTGTTCTATGCTGGCTTACTGCCCTAATTTTTCTTTCATAAATGCTTTGGGGTGTTTATGACTTTCTCAGGAAGCTTGTTAGAAGCTACTAATAATGTTTTTGCTTTTCTTCCTAGCAAGCCTCTGAACTTGCAAGCTCTAGAAAAAATTTGAGTTGTGTTACATAGTCTGCCAATAGTCAGAATGTATGTACTGAATAAGTAATATTCTTTCAAGTCAAGCTTTTTAGAGGACATATCAGGAAACCCAATATTATTTTGACTATTCAGAGTCAGGGACATCTGATTCTACATTTGGAGTATGGAGACTATGCGGAAAAGTCTGATGGGTCTGCAGGGGGAAGATTTGATGAGGTGTGCATATGACAAAGTATCAGGGAGATCTGCCAAAATAAACCACTATTGAAGTGAGAGCCATTAGGTGTTATCAACTCATCTGGAAGCTCTTGGTGAGCAATCTTTGATATAAAATATTTTGCCATATTGCCATGTGATATACTGCTCTGCTGAAAAACAAAGCTAAGTACTAATCTTTTCCATTTTATCCAGACAGACCCTGCCCAACCCTGGACCCAAGTTGGTCTGCATTGGTTTTGGGCTTTGTTGTTCTCTTCCTGCACACACTTTGCTGTTTGCACGTGGAAATCTTGCTTTGGGAGGAAGACTTTCATGTTACTCTACCTGGTGGAATTCATCTAAAAAGGGTTGAAGAGGAGGAAGGAAATAGTAACACTCTGTCTGCATGCAGTCGTATTAAAAAGAGAATACACTCCTATAGAGATGATACAACATGATGGCAACCTCCAGGTGCTGGGGATGCAGCGGAGGGACACTTTGCTGCCTGGGCACAGTTGTCTCCCTACAACTCCCCAGGCTGCAGGGCCACGCGCTGCCCCCGTGAAGACCTGAAGTTATTTGGCACAATCCATCCCAAAGTGAAGAGAAACTAGAAATATTTCATGCAGCACAGGCTTTTGTACTTTTCCTCCATCCTTTTCCCACTCTCCAAACAACCTCACCTAGATGCCCCAAACAAGCAAGCACCAGCGTTAGTCTTAAAAAACAGCGTTACACATTTAAAATAAGGCACATGGAGGCCCTGTGTTTCTCCCTTCCCCAGGGTATGCAGATGCAGTGAGGCTCCGTCTCACAGACAGAGACAAATTGAAACGGCCACAGGCCATGCCAGGAAGTCACGGAGGATTGATATGACGCTGGAAATAGCTTCTGAGGCAAAGAGAGAAATCTCTACCAAAAATATACATTTCCAAGGGCAGCTTAAAGCAGGCTGGAGGACCCACTCCAGCACAGCGGTGTTGAATGAGGAGGTGAGCCCGGGTAGGTCAGACCCCTTGGAAGTTCTCCATCACTCCCCTAACTTTATTCTGGATGGCTTTGTTATGTCTGCAGCACTAAAGATCCTGCTTACTGCCTGCCATTCTCCACCCCTTCAGAGTTGCCTGAGGCCACTTGCAAGAACATGGCACAGAGAAGACTGTTTGCTCAACAGCTGGGCTCAGTTTGTCGACTTGGTTTGAATGGAGGAATTTTCAAAGAGCTCCCTATTAATTACAGAAAACCCATAGCACTGTCCTGTTTTCCCATTAACACAGTTTCTTTCAGTTTTCACTAAATTATTTCAACATCTGGGCTACAGATAAACCAACAATTTAATTAGACTTCTGAAAATGGAAAGAATGAACTATGCAGTCAAGCATACACTTTCATCTTGAAACTGATCATAAAATATTTGTGTGCTTTCATTCTCTGCTGCATTAAAAATCTGTCTTTAGTTTATACATAGGAAAGTATTAAAAGCTAAACAGAGAATCCTGATTTTTTTATATAAAAATTTAGCTTTATAGAGGCTACTTTACAGCACGGATGCCTTGTTTTCACTAAGTATTCAGGCAATGAGAGGAAAATCAAAAGGAGTGCACTGAAACAGCACTTTCAATTGCATAATTAAATATGTAATCATTCCATAACTCAGTGATACAAATAAATTTTTTGTGAACGTGGAATCAAAGGTTTGACAAGACTATGAAACTCCTAATGGCTGCATGTAGGGTAATGTACTGTGGGTTCCCCATTCACTGGAAATTAAGACACAATGCAAGATTAACTTCTCTATCCATGCCCAAGGAAAGGCATGATGATGCCTGAATGACTTGGCTCAATTTCTGACTGTATAAAGCTATCACCTTTCTGATCTGATTCAAAATAGAAGCACAAAATATACGTTGATTGAAAAACATGCTATTCTGACTTATTTATTCTGATATATTTTAAATCACTGTTCATTGCCCCAGATAATTTCACATTTGCAAGACAGAATGTTATGCTAAAATCACTGAAGTATGCAGAAAGAAATCTCAGCTGCTCCTTAGCTATTCACTGTGTATTCGGCATATTCGTGCTACAGGGATGGGAACATTCAAATAAATGAACAACGGGGCTGAGAAAGGAACCCAAGAGTCTTGCTTCAGAGTCCCCTGCTAGACCATACGGGCTGGTGCTACTTGTGTCCTCATTATTGCACAAGTGGTGGAATGTGAATAAAATAGATTTGATATGCCAAGATACGATCATGATAAGAAAGTGTTAGAAAAATTACAGCTTGATTATCACATTAGATATGCACATTTGCAGCTACTTCTCCAATCAGGGAGAGCAGTACAAGCACATATTGTTCAGTGCAGTGCCAGAAGGAAGAAGATGAGGAAGAAATAGAGGGGATGGAGGGAGACAATATTACCTGCTTCAGATGTTGCTGATGATGAAGGTAGGAGAGATAATACTGGAGTTGGCATTGCAACACTGTCAACAGCTGCTGGTTTCCTTCTGGTCATCATGTTACAGGCAGAACTTTCCATTTTACTATGAAGTGAAGTCTGGTCTGCTTTTAAGTGGGGACCTACAATTCCTGGGGAAGGAAATAAAATTTGGATGAATATTGATAAAGCAACCTATCTGGGGAGTATCTGAAAAAGAGTAGTCAGTTGCTGTCCTTGTTACCTTGATATATTTCAATATCCCCCTGTGAATGTGCCTGTAATATGGTCTTAATACCAGCAAAGATCATGATTGTTTGGGGTTTTTTTATAATTTTGCTTCAGGATGTACCGTCACTGATCTCTATAAACAATGGTAAACCAACATAATAATTTCACATTATTACTTTTTATTCTCCAAGCAAAAACACACACTGATATACGTACAAAGACAGACATGCTTCATATCTGTATTTAGTGGGATTGACTATTTGTCATTCTCTGGGTCGTGTGTTCTCCACACTCACACACTTCTCTTCTGTAATGACTTGACTCAGTGGGTGTTTCATCTCAGTAAGTAGCAGGCATCAGGAACAGCCTCAGTATGTAATTCCCTGTCTAAAGTATATTACACTTATAATTATTTTTTAGGAATCCCCTTCCTAATGAAAATTTGCCTTACAACTCATTAAAGAGGTGGGAGTTTTAAAAAAACAAGCAATTTGTCAAACATTTTTCTACCTTGGGATTACAATGCAGAAGAAATGAGTGGTAGAAATATACCAAAGAGGTCAAATATTTCAGAAAAATAAAACTTACGAACTCAGGGCTGATAGATTCCTGCCTTAACAATGTTTCTCAAACTCTCCTATGATTTGAACCCATTTTGTTTACTTATAAATGTGTCAAATTTAAACTGCTGGGATTGAGATTTTATGTATTAGATATCTGCCTAATACACCTGAATGTATATCCACCCATTTATATGTAATATTTCTGTGAGTTCATATGTGTGTATACATATTGCATATATGTCTGTAAGTATATGAATTTACCAAGCAGAAAGGCAGCTAAAATGCCTCAGTCAGTTTTTACAATAAGACTGAGATTTTTTTTGCCCATTTTAGAAAACTCCTAGCAGTTGCTGCTTTGTAAAAATCCAGTAGCCCCGCTCTCATGAGACCAGAGCAAAAGTCTGCTAGGGTGAGGACTTTTTGTTGTGTCTTTGCCAAGTTATGAAAACCTCTCTCGGTCTCTGAGATGCTGGGCTTCAACTTATCCAGGACAGTCATTAATTTTTCAAAGGTAATCCTTCATAAATTCCTTCTCTTTTCAAATCTCAACTTGCACATGGGCCTCAGATAAAATGCATCAGATTTTGGCAATCAAAGATTGATTCAAAAATCACAAAGCAGCTGAGATTGGAAGGCTTCTCTTGAGATCACTTAGTCCACCCCACCCTGCTCAAGCAGGGTCAGCTAGAGCAGGTTGCCCTAGACTATGTCTGGTCAGGTTTTGAATATCTCCAAGGAGGGAGACTCCACAATCTCTCTGGGTGACCTGTTCAAGTGCTCAGTCATCCTCAAAGTAAAAATGTGTTTTGTGATGTTCAGACATAGAATCATAGAATGCTTTGGGTTGGAAGGGACCTCTAAAGGTCATCTAGTTCCAATTCCCCTGCCATGGGCAGGGACACCTTCCACTAGACCAGGTTGCTCAAAGCCCCATCCAACCTGGCCTTGAACACTTCCAGGGTTGCGGCATCCATGGCTTCTCTGGGCAACCTGTTCCAGTGCCTCACCACCCTCATAGTGAAGAATTTCTTCCTTATATCTAATCTAGATGGACCCTCTTTCAGTTTAAAGCCATTACCCCTTGTCCTATCACTACATGCCCTTGTAAAAAGTCCCTCTCCAGCTTTCTTGTAGGCCCCCTTCAGGTACTGGAAGGCTGCTATAAGGTCTCTGTGTTTCATTTTGTGCCCACTGCCTCTTGTCCTGTCACTGGGCACCGCTGAGAAGAGTCTAGCTCCATCTTCTTTACTCTTCCCCATCAGACATTTGCACACATGGATAAGATCCCCCTAAGCGTTCTCTTCTCCAGGCTGAACAGTCCCAGCTGCTTCAGCCTTTCCTCATTGGAGAGATGCTCCAGACCGTCAATCATCTTTGTGGCCTCTTGTTGGATTCTCTCCCATATGTCCATGTCTCTATTGTACTGAGGAGCCCAGAAGTGGATACAGTATGCCAGGTGTGTCCTCATTAGTGCTGAATAAATGGGAAAGATCACCTCCCTCAATTTGTTGGCAACGTTTTTCCTAATACAGCCCAGGAAGCTGTTGGCTTCTTTGCTGCAAGGGCACATGGCTGAATCATGGTCAACTTGGTGTCCACCAGGACCCCCAGGGTCTTTTCTGCCAAGCTGCTTTCCAGATGGTCAGCCCCCAGCATGTGCTGGTGCATGCAATTGTTCCTCCCCAGGTGTAGGACTTTGCACTTCTCCTTGTTGATCTTCATGAGGTTCTTGTCAGCCCATTTTTCCAGCCTGTCGAGGTCCCTCTGGGTGACAGCATGACCCTGTGGCATATCAACCACTCCTGCCAGTTTTGTATCTTCTCCAAATTTGCTGAAGGTGCACTCTACCCCATCACCCAGGTCATTAATTAACATGTTAAATAGTTTTGGCCCCAGTATTGACACCTTGGGTGCACCACTAGTGACTGGCGTCTAGCTGTCCTTTGTGCCACTCACTGATCACAACCCTCTGAGCCCGGCAGTTCAGCCAGTTTTCAGTCCATCTCAGTGTACATTTATCTAGTCTGTATTTCATCAGTTTGTCTATAAAGAGGTTATAGGAAACAATGTTAAAAGTCTTGCTGAAGTCAAGATAAGCAACATCAGGTTGATCAGGCATGATTTTCCCTCCAGAAATCTATGCTGACTGCTCCCGATCACCTTCTTGTCCTTCATATGTTTGGAAATGCTTTCCAGGATTATTTGCTCCATCACCTTCCCAGGGACTAAGATGCGGCTGGCCAGCCTATTGCTCCCTGGGTCTTTCTTCTTGCCCTTACTGGACTGACATTTGCTCTTTTCTAGTCCTCAGGATCCTCTCCCAACCACCACAACCTTTCAAAAATAATCAAGAGTGGCCTCATAATGACATCAGCCAGCTCCCTCAGCACTTTTGGGTGCATCCTGTCAAGTCCCATGGACTTATGTATGTTGAGTTTGTTTAACTGTTCCCTAACCAGATCATCCTCCACCAAGAGTAAGTTTCCTTTCCTTACCAGTCTCAGGGGCCTGGGATTCCTGAAGGCCAGTCTTACCAGTAAAGATTAAGGCAAAGAAGACAATGAGTACCTCGGTCTTTTGCTGGTCTTTTGCCATCAGGGTCCCTGCTCCATTTAGCAGTGGGCCCACATTTTCCCTAGGCTTCTTTTTGATGCTTATGCATCTGTAGAAACATTTCTTCTTGCCCTTCTGCCCTTGCTAGATTCAACTCCAGATAGGCTTTGGCTTCCTAAGCCCATCCCTGCATGCTTGGACATTGTCTCTATAGTTCTCCGGGTCACCTCTTCCTGTTTCCACCTCTTTTTTGCTTCCTTTTTATGTCTGACATTACTCAGGAGTTCCTTGGTCATTCATGCAAGTCTCCTGCCACCTTTGCTTGATTTGATTTGCCACTCAGATTTGGTTTGGTATGTCTCCACAATTTCCCTGATCCAAGCCCCAGGCCAGCAGCAAACCTCCCTGGACAGCGGGTCAGGTCAGCAGATGGGGGCCTTTGTCCCCTGCAGCAGTGAGCCCCCACTGCTATCCCTGGCTGCACCTGGATAGCACCTGGTAGTTCCTCAAAGAGTTCCCACAAGTACCCTGATACCTTTCCCAGAAGATCAAGAAGATCTCAAAGCAGAGCCAGAAACTGCTGCACAAACTTCTACGTCAGTTGGCTGCGCTCAGCCTCTCCAGATACCAACCAACATTTCCTTGTATTTGCAGCTTGGAGCTGCTATGAACAGTCCCTGCTTTTGTCCCTTGCACGTGAAATGTGAAATATCAGGAGACCTATGGGTTGTCTCAGAAACTGTGGAAGAGATCTCCAGAAGACTCAGGCACAGAAGAACTGCACTGCTGAGAGGAGTTTGAAAGATGGGGCTACAGAGTGGGCTAGTCAGAAATAGGAGTCCTGATGGACCTGTGACCTGATATCAGCCTGGGACTTAACAGAGGAGAACGGGTCTGAGCGCAGGAATAGTCAGGAGCGAGACAGAATTACAGGTCATAGCTTGGTGGAGATATGCAGAAGAGTTTCTGCCTATTAGACCACACATCCTTCCAGAGCCTCAAATCAAGTATTAAGCATCTCAAATTGTATCCATTCAACTTCAATCTCTCTTTGCTCAGCTTCTCTTATTGCAAATGAGAACAATAATATACCCCTCATCTCAAGAGCAGTGCTGCGAAAATAAAATTATCAACATTCATGAAACATTCATCTATTCACACCAAGGCTTAGAAATGTGGAATAAATGAGACATGATGTCACACACTGAATAGTGAGAGGAAAATCCAACCACCAAATAGCTGTTTGTTAGGTGAGCGCTATACATTGAATAAAGCAGTGTCCCATAGAATAACTGGGATATTTGACCAGGTAATTATGCCTATGGGATCACAGCACTATGGAACTGTGCATATGCAAAACTGAGGTTTCAACACGCCATAGTGCTTGAGTTTGAGCCTTAACATTATTTATTCATGAATGCAGCTTGTGCGCAAGAAATGTGCGTATGTGGGTGTATGTATCAATACACATACACATATATGCATGTGCATATGGTACATAATAATGCTAACAACCTCATAAATTCAACATCTGGTTCTAATTAAACTGAAAGGCCTATATAAAGAGCCATATGAAAACATGCAGCTGTAACCTGTTGACCTCTATTGATAAAAAAAAAGTCTCTGTGAAGCTGTGCTTCAACATATCAAGGGACAGTCATTCATTTTTTCAAAGGTAATCCCTCACAAACCACTTATCCTCTCAAATCTCTACCTGCACACAGTGTTTGCATTAGGGACCTTGATTTATGGATTCCCACTCCTTGGATGGAGAGGCCGACTTCCTGTTGCCGTGGTTACTTGGATCTTGGTTCAAGGTTAAACTACTCCCAAATCAAAATCAGTGGCAGGCACAGCATCTAACAGCCAGGTTATTGACTACCCTAGGATGCTTAAAGGTCAAAGACCAAAGTACTGCTTACTGCCTTTGGGGTGAGTCAATATTTTCAATATTTTTATTCTGTTTCTTCTGAAGAAGTAGTTGCTGCTCAATTACCACCTATCTGGGTTTAGCAAGGTCATACAAATCATTGAGGAAAATCCTCCCCCTACAGAAGACATACAAATGTAATGAATTACTTCAAAGTCTACATGGCCCAATTGCAGCTCATCGCTGGTGAATTGGGGGTTCAGCCATCTGTCTTTTGTTTTAGGCACTTGGTTTCTTCAGCCTATATCACTCACCTCACTGAAATCCTCATCTAAATTGAGGAACAGGAGTAATTTATGGATCTGGAGCAGCCAATAAGGAAGAACCGTCAGGTTCCTTTCATAGATTCCAAAATGCAAACAGAGACTTGGAGGCACCGTTGGAAACCCACGGAGGTGCAGCAATTTGCTCACAAGGCTGTGATTCACGTTGCAGTGGTGGGAGGTCTATCCCTTGAGTGGATGGACCTGCTGGCATGGTATCATCACCTTTCATTGGACCTTTTCTTCTCATTTGGGGTGCTCTGTTCAGAAGGCCTTACGTAAGAGAACCCCCCAGTTCAACCCATCTTTGAGTCAGGTAACAAGAAATCATCTGCAACACCACCACAGGTGGCTCAGAGTTTAAAATTCACACACACACAACCATGATTCCAGTGTATTTTATCCTTCGTCGCTGCTCCAGAGAGAGAACAAGATGATGTATATGGGTGGTCTGATTCAGACCTTGTTTATCGCCTGTCTATTGATCTTTGTGAATTTCCTCCAAATTAGAGCCTGCTTCATCCCATGAAAGACCGTACCTTAAGTTTCCTGAGTCCTACTGATAGCACAGACAACACCGCGTGCACATGCAAGTGAGCAACGGGCAGCAAAGCAGGGAGGAAATCAATCATTATTTGTTTAATGAGAAAGGTCTAAGGGAAAGGACAGCTTCAAAAGCAAGGGCAAACACGAAGGAGGTTATCAAGAACCTAAAACAATGGTGGCATGATTATAAATAAATAATCACAATGATCATATGTAAAAGGGTGAATCAGGAGAAGCACTATTCTAGTTCAGGGCAGACTGACACTGTGTATGAGGGAACACGATACTGATGTGAAACTGGCCTTTTTCTTAAAGATTTATGGGTCCCCTGATACTTTGGATAAAAAACTGGCATTCTTCATTCACTGGTTAAGCAACTTATGAGCTCTGACTGATAATTAATACACTAATTTTAAAGGCCTAGTCATTATTGTTGTTGTTATTAAGTACTTACATTGCAAGTAATGTGGTCTAGCTCCATTGTGCTAGGCTCTGTACAAACGGATTAATTAACTATCCTTGCTTTACTGTTAAATCATGCTCACTCTGCTTATTGCATTCATCTGTTTTCTCTCATCTTGTACTTATATAGAAAGGTTCTTGGACAACATCCACCTTTTCTTCTTTAATTTGTGTACAGAATCGAGCCCAATGCGCACTCAGGCTGGAACTCTAAGTGCCAGTTCAAAAGAGACAGTAAATGTTAATTTGTGATTGGAAAACAGAGAAAATCAGCTGATAAAAATTGATCTCAGTGAAGCTTCTGCTAGGGAAGATTTTTCTTTAGAGAGTTCATTGCATTGCATTTCATACTTGCCACAGATTTCTGGAAATCCACAGCTGTACTTAAATTGTTTATGCATCTGACCATTGTTATCAGAAAACTCTTACAGATGATTTTTCTCCCAGTGTCTTTGCACAATGTAGCTACGCAATGCAGCTGTACAGGAATGCACATCTAAACATTAAGTTAGTCATAGCATTTGCATTTTGATAACTCCTCCCTTTTGAATAAAGAACCAGAAGAAACCTTGTATCTGGGTGAATCTTTTCTTAAGGCTGATTTTAAATAAATCAGTCAAAAGTTTGGCATTGCATCATATTCCAGAAGGGAGAACTGAATTACTATGTGATAAATGTAGTTAAGGAAAGTAATTATTCTTCTTAAAGTAATATTATTACCTTTCTAACTTATGGAATTCATTTCCCTGGCTTCTATTTGACGTGTATTATCATTTAAAAATAACTGTACTTTCAATGTACAGCACTGCTTTATGGCTTTAGGTCCTTTTATCTTCCTCCCTTTTCCACCACCACATTAGAAACTTCAAATTCCACCTCTTCTATGAGGGATTTTCTATTCTGCAGGATGTGTCCCCCTGAATAAAACCAAGTTCCTGTAGAATAAAAAAAAAAAAAATTACTCTTATTGCCAACAGGCAAAAATTTAAGACACGGAGACTGCTTTATTTCATTCCAGCTATTTTCCTACTTCTATTTTTTTTTTTAAATCAGGATAGCTTTAGAGAAAGAAAGAGGGAGACCGAGAAAGCCATCATTAGATAGATCTTCTGATCTTTATCTGCAGTAGCACAGTCAGAAGAGCTAATGCTATGATGATAGCTTTGAAATCTCTTAGGAATTGGATAAAGAGAAGCGATAGTGATGAACTCCCAGCTAATAAACACAGAGTGCTTATTTCTGCAGAATGATCAATTTCCAGATGTCCTGAGGCTTGTCTGATACAGTTGATTTACTCATTCTCCCTCACTTCACTAATAAAGCTCAAGTCCAACATCAGATTAGAGAAGAGCCAGATTTCTTAAAGGGGCAGGAGGAGGCCTGGCATCATGGCACACAAATGCTGGGAGACATACTGATCTCTTCCGCCTCCTCCTGTAACCACCAAGCTGTCTTAAACAGCTGCCTTCCTCTGCTGAAATCATACACTTTATCCGCTTTGGGTTAGTACAGTAATACAGACAATTAATTTGTTATCTTGTTAGTGGAAATTTAATGCAATGATCTAAAAGAACTCTTACATATTGTGATAAACTTTAGTGCCTCCAGGGCGCTTCTCTTCCATAGGACTCATTTCACATCCCATCCATTATGTAAATGAGATGTGGAAATAGTTTAGTTCCCCTAATGTATCTGTACACTGATGGATTGCACAAAGTCAGCCCTACTGAAACTAATGAGGTTAAATGCATCTTGCCATTCCTTTCTACTTGGGTGAATCTCTGCGCCTGAGTTCAAGAAACGCAGTGCGAGTCTTCCTCTTCGCTTCCTTACGAAGATAATTGTGTTTCCTGACAGGGAGCATAGTGGCAACTGCTGCGTACCTGAAGCCTCGCAAGGCGTTGCTTAAGCAAGCAGAGCAGCTGCTGCTGCTATATACAACTGTGGGGTTGTCTACAGAGGCTTCAGATCATCTTCCACTTCTGGGAGGTAGGTCCCAGGACTGCGTGGAGCTGCAGGATGCAGGAATCTGCAGCCTACGTTAACACGCAATGTTTGAAAACAGCAGAGCTGCTGGTGTTATCCATGCAAGAGCTAAACCCCAGGAGGAAAGGGTAAGGAAGCATTATTTTGCGCATCGTCAAGATGAGTCTCAAATTCTCATTGCCCCTCCAGCTAAGAGGATGATCAGCTGCAATTTGATTCAAAAGGCCAATCTTCCGCCTGTTTCAAGCTTATATTTGCAGCGAATTAGACTTCCTAGGGGATGGCGTCTTGAGCCTTGCCTTTTGGTTTTGTTTGGAATTGCTTTTTCCTGTACTGCTACAGGAAGAATCAGGAATCCTCCATCTCATTCCCTTCCCTCCTCCTCTGCACATTGCTAGTGTGAAAACGGAGGGGGCCTGGGTCAGGAGACTGAGGAATAAAGGATGTGCAGCCGTGGTCATGGGAGATGAAGTGATGTGCGTCTGGAAGTTCAGCCCTTGTGTACTCAAAGATGAAAATAGATTTAATGGAGCTGGTGGAAGCAGTTCGTATTTCAGGAGAGTATGGGACAATAACCCAAGGAGGCTGTATGTGTGCTCATACCCAGTCTCCTCTAGACCCCTGCAGGCCCTTCCCAGGTCCTACAGCCCTTCGGAGTGGGACTGGGATTTGAAAATATCATGGAAGAAACCACCAAATTCTGTCATGCCAGGAAGCGATGAGCACGTGAAATGAGGATTTCCAGTAGAACTTGGATCAAAGTAGAAGAACATGTTAGTTATATGCAGGTGACAGCAATCAATAAATTTAACGAGAGAAACCCCCGAGGGTTCAAAAGGCTAATTCAGAGTCAAAGTCTGAGGCCTTGTGAACACGGATTTAAGCTAAAGGGGCTTGCTAATGGGTTCAGAGTCAAAGGCTTTTCCGGCCCAGAGCCTGAAACTTTTAGTTGAGCAGAAAGTTATAGTTTACAGTTGTTGGAGACTGACAGAATTGAGACAGACAGAGACCGATGGTGTTGGAGAAATGAAATTCGCCGTGAAATATCTCAGTGAATGAATCATTTAATACATGGTGATGAAGAACTAAATTCTCTTGCAGAGGGGGAAGGAGAAAAATTAAAATCTTTGAAAAGAAGTGAAATGAAAAAGAAGTGTTTGAGGGAGGATGGTTAGATGGAAGAGCGAGCTAAAGGGCTCTTTTTGAAGGCATAAAAAGCCATTAGGTACGCTGAGGGGCAGAAATAAAAAGACCCACAGCTAGGAGCAAGGAACTACCTAGAGATGAGTAGTCACACTGAGACGAGCTGTCATAGTGGATGAGGATATGCTTACTGGGGAGGAAGGAAACAGAAGATAGGATTTCTTTCTCAAGAACACAGCTGAGGAAAGACAGATGGGGAAATTTCAGTCCGTAAGTAATGAGAAAAGTCAAGGGTGGTGTTTTGAGTTGTTTTTCTTAACAACAGGGATGATCATTTTTAAATGTGGCAGATAGAGCTGATATCCCCTAGGCAAACGGAGTTGGGAGCAGTTCGTATTTATCACAGATTAAATGGGACACTGACAGCTTTGGTAGGAGAGTGCTGGCATGAAGCATGGGCAGAAGATTCAAGTTGCTAGTGGGGGAAGGACGAATGAGGCACAAGGGCTGGGCTGGTGTAATGATGGACTCATTTTTCAGGCACATCCAGTGAACAAAAAGTGATGAAATCTAAGAGGAGTTAGCAAAATAATTAGCAAAAATCTTGCTGAACAAGTTTGACTAAGAGACCTCCACTGAGAAAAGACAGTACAATGCTCCGCTAGAAATGGTAAAGCTTCATTCTCCCTGTGTATGCATTCAGCAAAAGACAATATCTGTATGATGCGCAAATTCAGCTGATTTTTTTTCTTTCGAACGGAAATGTTATATTTGCATTACACCGGTTTTAGTAGTCCTGTGGTGAGGTCTGCGTTAGAAAAGCAAACAGTACCAGGGATGTTGATCGAACCCAGCTGCCCATGCTGTTACACAAAAGGAAAACAGAAGAATCAGGTGGGCACCTCCACCATCTAACTTAGTCCAGTAATACCTGAACTGCTCCCCAGAGGGGTCCACACCTTTCTACTCACAGCAACCGCAAGCGAAGGTGGCTATGCCACAGTGGTAGGCACTTGGGGACAGGTGGGATGAGGATGCGTTGAAAGTCACGGAGCTGATAAGAGCATCCAAGAGTGCTGACTTCCAAGTTAGCGTTCTCCCTGCTGGGCAGCCTAGTCGTTTAATTTTTCTTCTTTATCTGTAATAAGCTATGCCCCAGTTCATACAAGGAGAAATACTCTGAGTATGACATGCGTTTGAAGTAAAATCTCAGCACTTAATAGAAGTCCCAATATACCCTGCAATCTAGGAGACTGTAACAGAGGAGTTTTTATTTTTAGAAGGTTTCGTGCTGGCTTTGTTTTAATATCTGAGTCCATTCATCCCACTTTAATGCTGATTTATTGCTAAAATGAGTGCTTGCTTTATCAGCACCAGAGATGAAAAATAATGCACACTGGGAGTGCATATATCGTTCTTCTTCTCTCTCCTTTTCTGTATTTCAGATCAATAGATATGGGGTATTTTTTTACCTTTCATTCTGAAAACCACAATAATTGACTGCAGTATGAAAACTGAAATCTATTTAAACAGATGCATAGGTAAGATCATAAGTGTTATTGCCAATTAACCTCGGCAACAAAGGAGTTTAATAGTTAGCTATCATTACGGTATATAGGACTTCAATTGTTGCCGTATTCTAATGGCATTCTGAAAACAACTAAAATATTTGAAAATGATCACATAGAGTACAATGTTTGACTTTATTTTAACAGCTCAGGATTACTGTGAATGGAGGAAAAACAGGCAGACGGATCTAGAATTCAGGATTTTTCCTGAAGTTCATCCTTTCCCTTGCATCCTATTAAAAACCTCAGTGATATGCCATTTCTCTGATATGAACTCTAGTGTAAAATCTTTGGATTTTACATATTTTTCAAAGGAAAATTCTGAAGGAAATACTTTATTGAGAGTGTTTTTCATTAAAATTCTTGCTGGAGACTGCTTCCTATAACAGTGTAAGAAGGATGGCAGAGAGACCACATGTAATAAGGTCAGAGACTGCCTCTGTGGAGTATAGACAAAAGAAGGGTTCTGACTGATGAAGAAGAGGTTAAAGAGGTGAAGAGTGCAAAGTGGAATGAAATAGGGTAATAGATGGAAATAGGAGACAAAGAATAGATTGGAAAGGAGCTGGAGGAGGGAAATAGCTTATTACAGACATGTGTGAAAAGCAGATTGACAAGAATCAGAATAAAGAACATATTGGGAAAACCCTAAATGCTCTTAACCACTGACATTTGGAGTTATACTATCAACTTGAATGCTGCACATCTATGCCTGAGCCACTCTAAATTTCCAGAGTGCTTTTCTGCACTGCTTTGGTGCAAACCTGTCTTCAGTTTTCACATTTACTGGAACCAAAACAGGATATTTTAGGTTCTTCAACCAACGAACTTCTCTCCCCTTAGCCTTATATGCATATTTTATAGCACCAGGCAGACAAAATATAGAAAGGTGTATCAGGATAGGAATATGTTCCCTTTAAACATCCACTCTGAGAGAGCATCATGATGGAGCAAAGGTGATACAAGCAGAGCTTTTCTTTAATTATGGTTGCTTTCCTGGGGTGGCAGAATTTTATTATCCAAAAGGAAAGATTTAACAGTGGCTGAATCTGCTGAAATTCTGACCCTGACTGAGATTTTGGTCAGGTCATCAAACTATGGAAAAAACAATGAACTTCAGTAAACCGCCAAGCACGGGCTCTCCAACCTTTAAATTAAGTTGATACTTTATTTGCTCAGCACTCCATGTCCCAGTACAGATTTACCTAAGGATAGGTCTGAGTTTCAGACAATTGTTTGCAGAAGCTAGCCTTGGAAGTTTTGCAGAAAAGCTTCTTGGGAGGAAGAAGTCTAAAGGGATTTTATTTAGCAATTTGGACATGAAAAGGCACTCAGGCCTTGTTTTCTCCTACTGGAACAACTACCCAGTAAAACAGCCTAATCAGATTCAATATTTTGAATTTTATCTTTGAAAACAAATCTAAGGATTTGTACTTATGCCCTTCTGATGTTGGGTTTTTTTTTTTAAATAACTAAGGGAATAGGGGGTTCATCTCATTGAACTTTAGGTGGCCACAACCTGAGTGTTTACATGAGAGCTATGTGTCTAAGCTGCCATGACAGGCAACAGAGATCAAATTAATACAGTCAGAAGAGTGGAGTCGGTCTTTCATCTAAAAATGTAGGGTCTTCTTCAGTCCAAGATTAATTACTTTCCAGGCTCCATTGGCTAAACTTTCACTGACTATAATGAAAGCTAAGAAACCTAACTCACATAGCAATGTTATGTTGTAGATACCCAGATTTGGGCAAGAGGATCCATCCTCCCCCTGAAGCTCTGTGGCCAAACGACCTCTCAGGTTTAAATTCCTCGTACTTTAACGGAGAGGCTCAAATGTGGATGGTGCATCACTGGGCCAGGAGTCTAAGCTCTACACAGGCACCTGGTTGTATTTGAAATGCCCTGAAGTATTCAAAACATCCGAGGGAGGCTGGCAGATATGATAAAGGGCTCCAGGCAAGACCTCTGCCCTTCTGCAAGAGCAGCTGGAGGCCAGGCAGGATATCCTAGGCATCTCAAATGACAGTTGACAACTACGTGTGGGCAAATGAATCGAGCCCTGAGCCTTCATTTTCGCTTGTCCCAAAGTCTCTTGTGGGTAGGGAAATATCTCATCGTTGTAAAAATCCCCTTGTCACCAATGAAGGAGCAGCACAACCATGTCCTGTCAACTCTTCCCTGAATGGGAAGCAAAACGGCTGCAATGCAAGGCATCAACGTATACATGTAGTAAATTTAAAACTGTGGAAATTTCCCATGATCTTTTAGGATGGATTTGTTACCCAGGACGAAAATTAGAAATATTTTTTTCTGTCCCATGACAAGGGTCTTTTGCTTGACTTTATATAGAAGTGAGCACATTATTTTTTTTCTTCCAGTAAACAGAGCATAAAAAATAAAAAATAAAAAAATCCAACAACCCAGCAATTCAAAATTGCAGGTGAGAGAAAAACACAGGAACTTACAGGACACAGGTCTGTAATTGCTCATATATACAGAAGGAATCAATGAAATAAATATAGCCTATCCAATAGATACAAGAACAAGCCACCCCAAGTGCATAATTTGCTTCATCTGTGTTTGAAGCTGACTCAAAGCAAAGAGGGCAAAAAGTCTCAGAATGATTAGACAACTAACTAAGCTTAACATTTCCTCTCCCCTCTTGTTTATCCATTCTTCATTGTTCATTTAGTGATGGGAAAAGGCTCTGGAAGCAAAACCGTCATGATGGCTTACACACATGTATCACTTAAATCCAGCTCAACCTCTCAAAAAAGCCTCTAAAGGCAGCTTAAGTTATGGTTAGGTCTTAAGCTGGGTTTCTCCACAGGAATTTCTCTCCTCCCCACAAACATAAGAGTCATTTCATCTAGAGATGTGAATCCTCAGAGAGGGGAAGAAACCCCCACAAAACGCCAAAGACACATCAGTAAAATATCTTCATTGATGAAGATTTACTGTTTCAATGAAGGAAAAAAAATGTTTAGCAACTGCTGGGCATTTCCAGGGCTTGCTGTGCTATTTCTGTATAGCTGTGCGGCTGTTTCTCGTTCCAGGAGTTAAAGGGGAAAAAAAAAAAAAAAAAAGTCTTCTGTTTTTTTAAATGATCTGCAACCACTTGGCATGTGACTTCTGAAGTGTTTAGCACAGTCTTACAAAAACGTCATGAAAATTTATCAGCCTAGGCCCCAAATCTACTTGCCTGCCTTGTATCATCAGTCATCATGCTAATGAAAATACTAATGACATTTCAATTGCTTTTCAAGAGAAATGAGCTGTTTCAACTGAACAGGAATTAGAAAAAAAAATTAAATTTTTGCACAAAGAGTATATCACTCTCCTTTTTTATTATTATTAATTAGATGAAGCGTTTGGCTTCAGTGAAGGCTGGGGTCCCACTGTACAAGTCACAGTAGACATAAAAAGTGAGAAACGGGCCACGCCACTAAATAGAGAAAGGAAACAAAAGAGGTAAGACCAAGAAATGGAATGGGAAACAGAAACACTCAAAATGTTTTCAAGTCACTCAATGAACTCTAAGCTGAGTTATTTTAGGATTTTAGATGATCAATACAGAGAAGAAGACATCTCCAGAAGTAACCTCACTCCACCTAGGCTAGATGTCTATGTTTGGGTACAATTAATTGCCCCGGGAGTTACCTACATTGGCTAGCTCAGACCCAGACATCAAACTTTCAGAAGTCAAAGTATGGCTGTATAAATCACGGGCAAAGCATCTCCCCATCACCTCATGGCAGGTCAGTGAGAGATACAGCTTCACTCCCTTGTTCCCCAACCCAATTCCCTATCACAGCCACCATCTCAGGGTTATTGCTAGGATGGATCTCCTAGCAGTGTATCTCCTCCGGAGCAGAGGGGCTGGAGAAACAGGTGGTTCAGCTCCCCAGGTGGCACCACATAGCCTGGCTTTTCATTGTCAGGAAGGAGCTGGACAGAGGTCCCCAGCAGACGAAGGTGTCAGTAGGTGGTGCTGATGACCAAGGGGTGCAAGTCCTGGTTTCACTGCACCAGTGCACCTTGATCATGTGCAATACCCGTTCCCTCCCGCAGCTCACATTTTCCCTGAAGATCATACACATTCGTCACATTGTCTTCACAGACTGGCAATGTCTAGTGCAAGTTTTGCCTGTTATGGTTCTCAATTTCTGTCTTTACCTTAACCCACAAGTTTTTTCACCTTATTTTCTCCCCCTGTCCTGTTGAAGAGCGGGAGTGAGAGAGCAGCTGGGTGGGTGTCTGGCAGCGGGCCAAGGTCAAGCCACCACAGTAGGGGACAGGGAGGGGGTTCCCTTAGGGAGTTTTGTGATGGAGGCATGTAGGTGCCACCTTCTTACAAAGGAGAAGTTGTGGCAAGAAGCGGGGACTGGTGTGGGACAGCAAGGAGGGGCACTTGCTCCCAGGCACGGTCCCTGCTGTGTGGCTTGGGAAAGCACCAGCACTAAAGTAGCTGCCCGCACCAATGGGTGAGCAGACTTGACAACCCAGGTGATGCTTGCCAGGTCTGATCCTAAACCAAACACTTTACAGTTTGGAAATGTTGGAAACTTTTGAGCAAAAAGATGAAGGGGGGCATGCAATGCCTTTCCTAAAAAAAAAAACCAACAAACAAAAAACCAAAAAAAGTGACCCTGGAAAGCCACAACAGTTCCTGTGTTCCAATCTGCCATGAAACCAGAACAAATAGGCTGCGGCATGGTTTTAAGAGTCGATTATAAAACACCCCATCAGAACATAAACATCCCACATCGACAAAGTAATCTCTGTGGATCTCAGTGGGCCTGACCTGCTGCTGCCCTCTTCCTTGTATAGTCATGAATACAAATGCAAGGTGAATGCTGGCTGCCTTCTGATCCGGTGACATTTTACACCCATGTTACTGATGTCAACAACTGCATGAGGGAACAGAGAATCAAACTCAGGATAACCACTTGCAAAAAATAGAAGTGCAAGCTGAAGGCATGTTTCCAAGGAGTTTAGGTATTTCAGATCTGAAGCTTACATGGCTAAGTCGATCCCTTCTGCACTCCCACATTTACTTAGGGAAAAGCCTTGTACTTTACGTTGCACTATAATTCATCGTTTGAACAGATGCTGCCCTATCTCAACAGGAGAGCTGTTCTCCATTCCTACCATCTCACTTCGTGAGTACTAAATCAGTGCAGAAAAATATCTCCCCAACAAAACTATTCGGAAATCTTTGGAGATCAAAGCCCGCAACTTTTGCCTCCAGTATGCAATAGGAGAAAAATTATGACTTGTGTCTCATTTTGTTCAAACGGTCCTTTCTCTTTTTAAGCAAACAAACAAATAAACAGCAAATGTCCTATTCCCACCTGGCATTAGTGCAATGTTATGTTTGAGGCTTTAAAAGCGTAAAAGTCAAACCATTCAAAATGATGGGTCCCGTAGCAAATGTAACGTGGTCCCAAGGGTACCTACGTAGTGTATGGTATTGCTGCACATGGTATTAACTTTTATGCCTTCGTCTATATATGCAGTGTGGCTCATTTATAGTTGCTCTGGGAACCACTATGTTTACATAAATTTTAATTTCCTGTCTTTTGTTTGTTCTCTTTATCATCTTTCTAAAACAAAATTTTCCTTGTGAATTTTAGTGCTCAACCAATTATCCGCAGATGGAGGCACAGGAGAATTGACATCCTCTGATTTTTCCATGTGGCCCTGGCAATATGCCTCCACTTCAGTTTGGACCCATCAGAAACTGCGGAGCTCCAGCAGTGGCACTGTATTTCTACCAGACCAGGCCTGTTCCCACGGGTCGTGGTGATTTTGGGCTGCTGTCTCCTGGCATCTGGCCAAAACCTTCCTGATGAGTTGACATGGGACATATTTACTATATCATAACTCATTTTCCTGTTTTTGTTTTCCTTTTAAACGCATGCAGCTTGTGAATTGAATGAATCTGGTGGTTGACTTCATATAACCACACTTGAGTTATATGCCTTCAGATTTTGGTGCGAAAGCCCTTTGCCACCTGCTCTTATAACTAAAACAAGGTGTTTACAGCTGCTTGAAATACATCTTTTGTTCAAGCTTACAGAACTGGTGCCTCGCTCAGCAGAGATCTGATGGCACCTTGTTACAAAACATTACTATAAAAGATTGAAAACTTAGAGATGCCAGTTGCACAGGAAAAAAATCAATGATGGTCCAGCTACAGATTAATGCAGTGATCTTCATGAACTGTTAATTAAAAATCAGCATTGACAGGACCAAGCCTTGCTGCTATTTTTTAAGGAAACAAAGAATAACAGATAAAGCCAAATTATAATAGGTTGGTGCAGCAAATCCAAGAAAAATATGGCAGTTCTCAGCAGCTGTGATAGGAATCCTTCCTCTTCTTGAATAATAAAGGCTTTTGCTAATTTTAACCAGAGCCGAGTCTGAAAAACCTGCAGTCGCGTGTGACTCAGAGAGCCCCAAGGGAACGGGAGGTGGGGGGAGATATGTGTGTGTGTGTATGTCTGTGTGTATAATCTAACAGTGCCCAGAGCTTTTGAGATCCTGGACCACTTCAATCGCACAGGCCAGATTCATTAAAAACCCTGGCTACATTCCAGCAGTTAAAATTGAAGCAGCATATTTATTGCATTTTGCTCAAATAAATCTGAAAACGTGTGAATCATATTCCTTGGAGAGATGGGGAGAAGAAGTAAACAATCTCGGGCTCACACTTAGAAGCGGGGTATGACGAAGAACAAAGATGCAGGAGGGTCATCGTTGCAGGGCGCTGCAGGATGCTTGTCGAGTCCGAGGGTTTGGGAGGCTGAGGACTCAGCCGCCATTTTCTCCACTGCTGCTATTCTGGCCTCAAATCGTCTGTTTAGTTTTCTCTATTTTATTTACACCCGTGCACACACACGCGCGCGCGTATATTTTAAAGAGCTTCTTAGCTTATGCAACTCCACTCTGCGGTTCTCTGTGGTTTTCCAGATGCTGTTCATGATGCTGGCACCTCACCCCAATTGCAGCTGCATTCAGCTGGGATTCAATTACAGCCTGTCTTGCAAAAGCAGATTGGTTTTTCAAAGATAACATATTTTGGGGAGGGATTTTATTTTTTTTTTCCTCACAAAAAGCAATTTTTATTAAGAAAGGAGAGGCATGACTTGCAGCTTGATCTTGCCAGGTGCTGAATGCCTCCAGGCAGGTCCTTAGCACCCTCGATATTGTTTTACTTCAGCACTTTTTACAGAGCACACAGCACCCTGCGGGGTTCAATTCTGCAAGATTAAAGTGCTGGCAGAGCAGGCTCCAAACCTGCTGCTCCCGCGGGGAAACTATTAGAAACAGTATGTTGATAACCAGTTTTCTCACGATTGATTTTGCAAACGGTAATCAGCTTAAAATTAGCAAACCTAATCATTGATTTTTTTTTGGACATACTGTTTTGGGAAAGGAGGGTAGATAGGTGTTGCAAAAACAGGAGGTGATTGAATAGTCCTCCAAGGCTTCCTCTACACCCTGGACCTTCTTCTTCCTCAGGCAATGTGTAGCTCTCCCCGAGGTGCTGCTGTGCAGAGAGGAGTCCCGTGGCTTGGCTGGGTGGGATACAGGCAGCATGGGAGGTGAAGGGGGGATCGACGCTGATGCCCAGCAGCTCGATGTGGCTGCACTACAGGCAGAGTGGGAGAGAAAGGACAGGTTTGCAGGGCTGCGATAGACTCTGAGAGACTGGTGTTGGGATTAAGAGCAGGCTCCATGAGCACAAGGGCTGGAGGGATGACAGGTTTTGAGCTTCCAGTCCTTGTTTTCACTTAACCACATTTTCCTATTCAATTATCGGTTGCACTAATGAACGCAAATTAACAATGTTATTGCTTCCTTCCAGCTTTGGATGGTGCTCAAAGAGGCTGAACACAGTACTAGGACTCAGGACACGGATACCGCTGCTTCTAAAGCATCTTAAGAAATCAAACAGAGCAAAGTCATACATCACCTATTCCTGATATCAGGCAACAAAATAGACAGCCTGACTTTTGGGGATGCCAGTTGCCCATGGTGTCTAGTGAAATCCTCAGGAGCAGCCGATAGCAGAGACCTTGGCAACCCAGGCAATAAAACATGGAGTTTTGGCGACTAATATTGTACACCTACTTTGGCAAGTGCTGGTCTACACTCTCCTGCCTCAGTTTCCCATATCTATAATAGGGGCAGAACATTTCTCATCTCAGCTATGGGGCTGGCAAAAATAACGAGTAATGTGAAGGTGAAAAGCAATTGCTTGTCAAGAAGAAACAGTGGTTATTAAATGAAAGCATGCTGATGTTGTTTGCCCTTTTTGGATCAGACAGGGAGACGACAATAACCTTATTTATTACTTGTGTACAGCTCTAACTTTCCTCGGTCCTTCTATATGTGATTTATTTGCATGCCATTAAATCCAACTTCCCTTTTCAGAGACTTACTGAAGTCCATTAATTGCAGGGGAAGCAGTTTTAACACAAAGGAAGAGAATGGATCTAGGAAATACAACTGCCTGGCTTTGATGGAGGAATTTCTTCAAATTAATAAAGACCAAATAGGTAAGGCAGGCAGAGCAGCAAGGAGACCACTGCAGGCATGGTGCAGCAGCAGAGAGCCTCAGTATGTGTCCCCCTTGTGCCATTGAAGGGCTGATGGAGCACTGCGCTTTTACAGGTCTCTCCCTGCCTGTTTGATGCGTTTAGCTGCAGTGGAAAAGCTTGCAGAGGCCATGAAGAAACCATGCTGCATTAAAATGACACAAGAGTGGCTTGCAGCTGAGAGCAGCTCAGCACAGCTTCTCCAAGTCCGGATGGGGAGTCCCTTCTGCTGATGGGTCCCGTGGCCCTGGGCACAGGTAGCGAGATGAGAGATGGAGCTGGGTTTTGCTTTGCAAAACTTCACTGCTTGGAGTTTGGTTTTGAGAAACAGCATCAAGTGGTGGGTCAGACTGAGCTCCTGTTTAATCCGCAGCCTCGAGTTTAATAATAGCTTTGCATGTGTCTCATAGTGCCTTTTGCTTGAGCAGTGTAAAACATTTTTATATATATTAACAAATGCGGCTACCCAGAACCCCCGGAGGTGAAAAACATGATCCCTATTTCTAGTGAGTGAAACTAAGCAATCCCATTGATTTTGTATCATGATTTCTCTTGAGTTTTAGTGGGGAGGCACGCACTGTATCTGAAGGCAGACTTTCTGTATTATACCAGTAGTATCTATATGGGCATTTGAGGTAGAGTGTTTAATTCCCCAAATAATCTTTCCTTTCCTAATTAGTGAATCTGAAGACACAAAGAGTAATTGAAGGTCCATTCAATTGGTCCTAGGGGAGCATCGCCATCATAGCAGGGGGACACTGACATGAGATGGTAGCACAGGGACCAGGGAATAAATGAGGGATTTGATTCACAGAGGAGAACAACACTGCAGACCTTCAGCATCCCTGATGTTCATTCTACATAGCGCAAGGAACAGCCATTAATAATTATTTTAATGACCTGATCCTCAAGTACACTAAATAAAATATAGCGCAAAGGAGGAAAAGGGAAGATATTTACCCTTCCCGTCCTAGGCACCTAGAACCTGTAGCTCGACCTGCATATTGCTGATTACATAGCAGACTGCTAAATGTGTCTTGGTTGTTGCATGGTTTTTGAAATCAGAACATCTACCTCATCAGTTTTGCTTTGTAAAAATAATATTAACAAAAAAAACCCAACCCAAAACATAGGGCATAAGTCCCTGCTTGTGTTGACAGGGAGGAATTTAGGGTAGGTGAGGAAACGTCTAAATATTGGCCCATCTGACTTCTGGAACGTGTTTAATAAATCAATTTTTCATGGTGGCATGGTCCGGTGTCCACTAAAGCCTTGACTGAATTTCTATTGACTGCAGTGTGCTTTGGATTGGGCCTTAAATGAATAAAATAAAATAAAATAAACATCTACTTCATCAGCTTGATGCATGTATATTTAGTTGAAAGATTTCCACTAAATGGAGGGAGAGTTGTGAAGCTAAATCTCCAGGCGTGACATCAAAGATTTGGCTAGAGAAACATATTTATTAAGGCTAAGCAGGACTTTAGTGAATGCAGTTTAAAAATAAAAGCATGGGTCTTGAAATGCAGTGCCAGCTCTCTGTTAATTCCCTCCTCCCTCATCACATATATTTTCCTTTAAGGAAAAACAAAAGCTCGCAGACCGCTTGTGTGGCACATTATTTGCCGCCTGCAAATAGAAACAGGCACGTTACAGGCCTCCAAAAAATACAGTTTGTAACTGTAAGACCAATTGACCCTCAACTGCGGTGGCACTTTGTGGTCCTCACATGCAAACAATCATCTATTGATTCCCAAGGCCTCCAGCTTCAAACCCACTCTTGTTTTCAAGAGGCTTCCAGTTGCAGGCAAGACACTGTCCTTGCTAATTCCCCCTGCCCGGAGGCTGCTCAGTATTTCTGCTGCTCGCTTGAAGTGTTATCAAAATAACGACGGCTTGCAAAGCAGAATTATTGAATGTTAGTTTTTCACTGTTTTGGAGTAGAGGCAATGAACTCATAGTCATACAAATGGGCTTTTATTACCACCCTCTTTGCACATCTGCCAGAAAGAATATTGAGGAATATGATATGGGGAATATACAGCACCAGGAGGGGGGATGGAGTAGATCAGCCACCACTGCAATGTTTCCCAGGGCAAATTTCAGTGACTCAAAGGCCATCGAGGAAAGCTGCTTAAGCCTCTGTGTTCTCTATAAGCACATTACTATATGTATGCCACAAACAAATCCGCTTTACGGACTACAGGGAAGACGGGGAAGGATCCTACAGAATGAGACTCAAAGAGGAAATGCTCTCAAACCATATCTCAGATCTTCATCACGACAGCAACAATTTGCATTTCCATTGCTCTCTTCATTTTAAAGTTGCAAATACTCAGATCCCTTCGGTATACCACCAAGGTGTAGGTGTGAGGTACACAACAGTTGTGCAGCACACACAACACTGCTAAACCAGCAGTTTGGGACAGGCTGCGATCGTAATATGTTGGCTTGGAGAAGGTGGCTTAGGCTGTGATGGGCAGGGATAAAGCTGCTGGCTGCACTCCCTCCCGGCCAAGGCAGCAACTCATCTAGTGCCGGCAGAAAGGATTTGTGCTTTTGCTGGTACGTTTATGTAGATTATTATCAACTAACTGAAAGTGCCTGAACGTTAGATGGGCGCGATCAGAGCTTGTGACTCAGGGTTTGGAGATGTGTATCTCAGGATGGAGATTCCATTGACTCCTCTCCATGGACTGTAATTACTGACCTATCCACTTGTCATTAGCCTCTCTCATCCCAAAGGAAGCAGTCCTTAATCTCTACTACTGAATGAGACCTCGATGGAAAATGGTGCATTACTCTTAGCGTGAGTCATTGTGGCAATCTAGAGCATTGACTTGGCACGGACTCTGGGGAAGATGCAGCATCTACTGAATCTCTAACAATTCAAGTCACAACCTTCACTCCCTTGTGGCATTTTTTCCAGGTAATTATGGGGCTTCACTTTACTAAGCATGTGATAAATTAAACACACAGGAAAAAAAAAAAAAAAAAGAAGAACCTGGGTTTGAATAGAAGAGTTAATAGGTGATCACTGAAGGAGAGAACCTCATGGGCTAGGAAATATTAATTACTGCTTAGGGACCTGAACTTCCTAACTGTTAAATATCTCCCAGTAGATACAATTAATGTTTTTGGTAGAAAATGGCAGCCCTTACTTTCCCCTGGAAGAGGCATCCAACAAACTCACAAGAACAACAGATAACACAGTCTAAAGCAGACGAGCTGTGGCTACACGCAAAGAAAGAGCCACAAGAGAATTTGCTTGTTTGTTTGACTGAATGTTACTGTATTAAAAACAACTGGACAAAGATTGCAAGGGAAGGCTGGGTGGTAATCTGAGTGTCCTATTCTGACCAGCATGCAGATAGACCACGGAAAGAGATAAGCCACACAAACGAATACTGCCAGCTACTGCAGCTTTAACCTCTTGTAATTTTACTGCACTACATTTTTCTTAAAAGTGGAAACTTCTTGAAGTGAGTGGTGAATGCATGTCAGATGTCTCTACAAAAAACCAAAAAGAGTTACGTGTGATGGGGATGAGAAAAAACATTTACTGCACCCTGGAAATACATGAAATAACAAGTTGAATACAATGGAAACTGCCTTTTTCATATTTGTAAATATTGAAAAAACCTGAGTCATTCCCCAAATTGCTGGTGCCTGAGAGTGTTAGAAGCATTTGGGGTGTTACGGCATTGTTAGGACATTGGGATCAATGTCTTCAGATGATAATTCAAGAGAAGGAGGAGGCCTCAGTGAAGTGCTTTACTGGGAGGCTGTGGAAGAAATCAGCTCTCCCTGCAGCAACCCTGAAGGTCTATCTTTATGGGGTTCCGACAGCCCCTATAGTCTCCTATAGGAGGGGAGCAGCACAACAGAGCCTGCAGTATAGACCTTCTCCCCTGCATGCCCGGTGTGCTCTGTGTATCATCATGTTGGCACTTCTGCATTCAGGAAGAGACAGAGGTGTTGGGGACGTATTAGTGGAAAGGCTGGTGGTGTAAGGAGATATTGTTGATTGCACTCATAAATAAGCACAACAAAAGTCTCTCACAAAATCAGTTTACGAGGGTCAGAAAGTTGGAAAAGCTGTCTATGAGGGACCAGATCCTAAGTTAGACAAAATGGAGTTTGTGCTGTTTAAGTTGCATGGGCTTACAGAGAAAGTACTTACGGACTGCTTTTGAGCTCAGCAGCTCAAAAAATGGGCTTTCACAGATTTTGAGTGATGCACAGGCTAGTCTTCTCCAGTATGACAGATACCACCCCCATGAACTAAAATGTAGTTAAAAAACTCTTAGGTGAACACCTTATTACTTTCTCCCAAAGACTTTCCAGGGACTATCCTTATTCTCCAGCCTGGATTTTGTTCCTTACAGTAAAATCACACTCCAGGACTGACTTGGTCTGTGTTCATCTCCAAGGGGAGCAATTACTGAGGTTTTCAGTTCATTTCCCACATTTCACATCCCCTTGCTCTTTTACCCTATAGGAAATAAGGTAGAGAAGGGAGGCTGCGACCAGCGTTACACATTGCTAAGGATAAACCAGCTTCCAGTCTACAGAAAAGTTACTTTCCCCTAAGAACAGCTTTCTCACTCTGTATCATTCCTGCAATCGTTGACTGACTTGTGTTGACGGGCTATTATGCCAAATCTCTGACACTGGATCTCTGCTCAAGATGCAGCTTTTGATGGGGGAATGTCAGTGTAATTGGTTGTTGTAGTAATCCTACAGCTTTTTTTTTCCTGGAAGGATCCCATCTCATCCCTGAAGCTAACCTGACACAATTTGTATAGTTCATTTATTATCAAAGCCCAACTTTCAGAAGGGAAGAATGATGAAACTATTGCAACAGAGATTCCCCAAAGAATTTGGGTTACAGAAACTGAAACTCAAAAGAAAATAAATATCTATGTATGTACACACACTTAGGCTTAGAATCATTTGTATCCTCAACCATCACCATGAAAATTAAGTAAGACTTTATTTACTTAGACTCCACAGACCATGGTAAGTGGGAGGAAAAAACAAGTTATGTCTGAACATTATATCCGTGTTTCCAACTCAAAGTTTATTTTTCCTGCTTGGAGTGATAGTTGTCATTTACTTAAAACCTGCACCATAACAAGGCATACATTGATCTTCCAGCACCTTTTTTCTTCAGTGTTCCTTCTATAGCCTCTTCTTTTCTTTCTTTAACTGCTTCCCAAGTTCCCAAACAAGATGACATCAGTTCAGAAATAGGAGACCTGAGCCCTTGCTACTTTTGGAGAGCAAAGTGTCTTAGCACAGAAGTTGGAGAGAGAAGACAAAAAGCCACAACTGAATGTCCAGGGATCTTGTGGTTATGACTTGTCTGCCTACTAAAAATGCTGTTCCTCATTTTCTGGTGTGTTCCTTGAAAGCATATCTGCCTGCGTTGGTGGGTCTCGACAGTCCAAGTTTAGGTCAGATATATTAGAAATGGAAAAGCCATATTAGCTCAGCGAGCCCATCCTTCCAGCTGTCCCAAAATAG
This sequence comes from Aptenodytes patagonicus, assembly GCF_965638725.1. Classification (NCBI taxonomy): domain Eukaryota; kingdom Metazoa; phylum Chordata; class Aves; order Sphenisciformes; family Spheniscidae; genus Aptenodytes; species Aptenodytes patagonicus. The sequence continues at coordinate 5,459,987 of NC_134981.1, forward strand.
GTCAATCCATTCAGCCTTAAATGACTGGGCTTCCCCAACTTCCCTGGGGGACTATTTCAAAGTCTGATAGGTTTTCCTTGTACGAGCCTCTCCTGATGTTAGATTAATTTAGTTTTGGTTACTGAAGGGGAGGGCTTAAAAACTGTCTTCTGATGTGGGAAGGACAGTGCTGCGGGTGCTAAATTTGAAAGAAGAGATTTTCTCAAGCTGCCAAGCATCTGCAGAAAAGGGCTTTTAAAGGACCCTCAACTGGGCGAGCAAGTCACTAGGCACTTTTGAAAGGTTGTTTTTATAAATGTATATATATAGATTGATATACGTATGTAAATATACACACATGTATATGTAATATAAAAATTATGGGTTATTAAAAGCTGGTGTCAGGGCAGAACTTATGCTGAAATGCTTGTCTGAAATGTTTCTGAGGGGCCATCTCCCTGGTCCTTCTGCCACGGGCTTGTCACTGCTTACAGGGGCAGATGAACAAGTCCCCTAAGTAGAACTGAACATGACACTTCGCTGTAAGCAAATATGTTACACAGCCTCTTTTATGCTCCTTAACATCATACAGTAAGACTTAGCAGTGGAAAGAGCTCTCCACAGCTATGATGAGCACCCTTCCAGGCTGTACATACGTGATGGCCTAGATTATCTAATTATTGGCTGTGTATGAGAATAATAGTTTTAATTATAACGGCAAAAAAATCTCTCCTCAAGCTGTGTGGCACTTGCTGCAATGACAGCAGACGTGCTCCTGCAACTGGGAAGATGCTGGAGGAAGTGGGAGGAATGGGCTGGCTCTGGCTTTGCCCCTTTCAGAGCAACAGCCTTTTAGGAAGGTTTGTGCTGAAAACAGTTTAGCAATATTGCCGCGTAGCCCACATTACCACTGCTGTTTGCCTTCCTCTGCAGGCATTCGGTGCTGTTATTCCCTTGTCCTGGCTCCAACATGCATTACTCGCTGACCTCTTTTCAGTCTCCGTGGCTCTTTTCGTCAACGCAAGCTCCGTTGGCTTTAAGAAAACTGGCCCCAATTCCCCTTACTGGCCTTGACAAAGGAACGGGCAGTAGCTCAGCTCTGGTTTTTATCTGACCTTGATCCGATGTGCTACCTTCTCTCCAGAAATTTGCCCCTTGCTACTTGCCTACTAAGTGGCTAATTTATGCTGGGGACATAGTAATAATTAAAAATTTTAAAAAAGCTCCTGCCCCCAAACAAATGTTATCTTCTGCTGATAGAGAGGAATAGATGAAAGGGCTTGGGTATAAAAATTGTGCCACTGAGGTTTCAAATAAAGACATCAGGGCTACATGTAGGCTGAGAGGGAAGGGGGATTAGAGAGAAAATGCATGCACAGCATCCTGACATATTTCATGGGACTGAGGGCCAGAGCCCATAATTTATCCAGCGCAGCGTGGCAAATGGATCTGCCAGCTGACCTGGTCAAGAAGCATTTGCCAAAGGCGATACGCGCATGTTGGAGGTGGCCGCATTGGCACCGTGCCGATGGCACCTGTTCAATAGAAGCCCGTAAGGACGGCTACTGCACCTTCCCTCTGACAAAGTGAGGGGATCTCCTCTGGGAAATTAACTGGAGAAAAAAAGCATAAAGACATCCCTGAAGACTGGTGAGGTTTTCTTGTCAGTCGTTTTTCATCCTTTTTTTGCGCAAGTCTTCGAAAGTTTGTGCAGTTTTGAGAAAGATAAGTAAATTTGCGTGAACTACATGGGACAGGCAGGAGTGAAACATTGTCCTTGGCCCTTGTGCAACAGAGGAAAAAAATAGGTTTTAAGGACCTATTTAGGTGCTTCTGTGTCCTCTGTTCATCCATTAGGGATTCACTGAAGGTGGAGTGAGAAAAAGCATTCACTGCCCTGCAAAGGGAGGCCAAAACGAGAGGGCAAATGATGTCTCCCTCCAAACGAGCAGGTTTTGAGGTCCTGGAGTTGCGGAGCACTGCAGTTTCCTCCTGCCTTTTAATAAACACAGATATAACTCCATCGAGCTGACAATAACGTGACACAGCCTGTGGCTGTGATATTATTGCGATTTATATACATCAAAAATGGACTGCCACGTCCAACAATGTGATAGATGTGGATGTGAGAACAGACAGGTGGATAAATGGGCAGGGAGACAGAGCAACAAATAATATCCTCTAATCCCAAAGTAGAAATGAAAAGCCGCAAGGGTGGCTTTGCTCTCTCTTTGAGCTTTTCTCTCCTCCCAAAGTTCATCCTGAGGAAGTCATCAGGTTTCTCATTTCCCACCACCAATGCAGGGGAAATCCACAATGATGAGCGCTTAGGCAGTTGGCAATGTTATTCTCTGGAAATGATAAAATGCTGAAACCTTTTTTCTCAGCCATATGATTTCTGCTGACCGGAGACCTACAAAGAAGCAGGCCAGCACCAGAAGAAAGCCTGAGGCTGCTGCAGATGGCCAGGTCCCTCAGGATCGCCTGTAGACTCAAAACCAGTCCAACAAACAGGCTGCAGCACTCCAAAAAGTTCACAGCATCTCCATATCCTGAACCGCACTGGTCTTAATACCAACCCTAGCTCATCAGAAATGCCCTCAACACCCCAGGAACAGCTTAAGCCCAACCATATGCAGCTCTCTGTGTGATCTCTCCGCAAACAAGTGTTAATATTATGCTAAGACCCCATGTGTTCAGCAGACTCCCCGCTCCTGTGGATGAACCAAACTTGGAGCTGTTAATTTTACAGATGCTGCTAAACCAGAACCTGAGTTATGAGAATCTCTAAACGTTAGCACAGCTGCATGCTTTTGCCCAGTCTTTGCAAATATCCCCTCTCTTTTTAATGGACTAGTAGGGGGTTCAGAGCCCAAACTCAAGTCAGGGGTCTCAGCAGGATTCCAGACTATTTTGTGTATAAAGGACTTAAATGTTACAATATGGACTTTTTTTTTTTTTTTTTCCTTTTCTTTCATATAATTTCTTTCCAGCCTACATCCTCTGGTCTGGGTGGCACACAGACTTTCCCAAACACTTTTGCTCTCACTTGAGAATTTACTTACATGTGTTTAGAATATACTAATAGCTTTTGAGACAGAAAATGTAATCAAAACCGACCATAACCCATAGTAGCAAAAATCAAGTGTCTTTAGCTTAAATATTTGCTTCCCCAGAAAAGTTGGGAGAAAACCAGCTCTTGCACTTTCAAGTCACTGGTGGAGAATTGCCACCACTACAGCACAGGGAAAGAGTCATAACATATCTGATATATTATCCCCAGTCCAGCACGTTATGGCTAATTAGTTGGAACATAAACAGCTGAAGTTAAAATGCTAGAGACAGACTTTGACTGCATAGCTGTGAGTTCAAACCACATTGCCATGTTTCAAAGAGCTTTGAAGCAATAAGGATTGAAACAACACAAACATTTTGTTGTCCTACAGAGGAGGGGAGGGCAAGGAAAATGACCTGAGATTACAACCTTCCGGTTGATTTGTTGTCAGAATTTTTAACATATCAGGAAACCTCGTGATTTCAGTAAAGTTCTGCCGATCAAATGATCAACAGATACATCAAAAGTGCAAGCCACCAGCACATTAAACAGAAGTTGGGTTCATCCAAACCCTGGTTTCAAAGCTAAGCTGCTCTCTCTCTGCTTAACAGCAAGCAGAGACTCCTTTTTATTGAGAGACTAACACAATTTTATGATAGCACTAAACAGATACAACTGTCTTCTTATCTTATAGAAAAAAGGGTGCCTGCTGAAATAACCGCATTACTGGGTAGCTACTGTGTTTCCACAGAGCAGTAAACTCAAAGTTCAGATCAGTGCCATGCCAATAATGAGTCGATAGTAGTCATATATGAGCACAGGTAATCGGGAGAGCAGGTAGACAGATAACGCTAAACTTTTATGGCCCTCTTCATTCAAATATAGGGGAAACCGTAATGATTACAAAGAATCACATCAACAGCTAAAGAAAAGAATGGGAAGTCTCTGGCTGCTCTGGGGGTTTTGCTGCAGCTCTGGAGTTTCCCTGCTCCTGGAGCAAATCGCTTTGTCCCTGTGCCTCAGTTTCCCTCCTGCAGTGAGGTGCTCCAAGAACAACGCTCTAGTGATGCTTGGCCTCTCCTGTAAGACCTTCCTCCAGGAGAAACCCTGAGGAAGGGTCAGGAAAACCATGTCGATACGGTGATGCTGATCCCATCACTCAGAGATGCTGAGTGGAAGTTGGTGCTCCCAGACTGGCTGTTCCCTCTATGTTACCTGGTTGGGTGCAGAGAAAAGCATCTCTGAAGTGCGATCCCCCTATCCCAGTTAGCCATGAGAAAACAGGGAGCAAAAAAGTCCATCTGGACTCCAACCCATCCTCCAGCACCTTCGGCTGTTTCAAAGCCTCTTTGGCACCCACATCAGCAGCGCCCATTCCCCCATGAATGCAGGGGAAGCCCGCTGCCAGTATTACAGCATTTACCCAGAAAAAATGGGAAATGTGAGTTTAACCCATCCTCAGTCTCAGGAGGACCCAAACCTGCCACCTCCCAGGACAGTGCTCAGAGCACGCAAAGAGCTTTCTCCGTGCTCTGCCAGCACTCAGAGGCAGTCAGAGGGGGACCAGCTCAGCTCTAAAAGCTGTAGTGCTGCGGTGAGCTTTTCTCAGAGCATCCTGCCAATACGACTCATTTATCACCCAGGCAGGGCAAACCTGCCTTGAAAGCACCTCTTGTTATCTTCTTCCCAGAGAGCAGAGTGGGACTCATCAGACTGAACATGGCTGCCTACAAGTGGAAACATTGATTTCTGAGCAAGTCCTTTACTGGTAGCAGAAACTAGTCATTATAGCCAACAGAGTTTAAGGGGCAACTCAGCTCAACCTAAAATAGATGCTTTTGGATGAATGACACCACTGCCTGCATTGAACAAGCTGCACTGACCCATTCCTTGTCCACCTTTCTCACGCCATGCTGAGCTGGTTGGGTCAGTGGTTCTGGGTTCGAGTCCACTTGCAGAGCGCAGTATCTGCGAGAGCCGCATTTTAGGTGCCGCAACTGTCCATCGCTCACGTGTGGCGTCAGCAGAAATATGCAATGCAAATGAATTAGCCAGAATCCTACATCCATTCACCTGCAACGCAGCCCTATTAAATGGTGCACACATTGCCCTCCTTCCTCGCACCTGTGCCGGCTGCAAATTTACGGCACTCAGGGGAGAACGGCACTGTCTCTATTATCCCCTTCTTCTTCCCTGTGCCTGTTGCAAAGTGCGGTATTTGCCTCACACTCCCTGCACGCAGCAGAAAGGACAGCAGGGCTTGGGATATGCCACAGCAGCCTACAAAAATGTCTTTCTGCTTTAAAGACGCTTGGCGAAGAATGAGGGTCTGATTCTTATCCCCACCGTGGCAGCATGAAACAGGAGTAACTTCCTTGCAGCCAGGGGGATGAGATGAAAACGAGCCTGGGAGACAGGGGCTGCCTGCTTGATTGATTTATTGCATCAAAATTTAAGCTTTCAAAGCTTTTTTCTTTAACCTTCATTTTTGGTTTTACCTGCTAAAGGGTAGTCGCTCCAGACTAAAATAATCATAATCATCATAAAAGGAGTCAAGCTGCTTCTCCCCTAAATGAGTTCATTTTCTTGGATTCCTCTCTTATAGTAGGAGGATTGAAGCAGGGCAGATAAAAGCTGGAGGCTGCAAACAGAGAGGGTAAAGCCACCCACACATTGTAATAACAACCAGTATTTTAAATCTGGCACTACCTTTGGAAACATTTACGGTCTTAAAACATAATTATAAAGATACGGGGGTGGGGGGGCGGTGGGAAGAAAGACACACACACTGAAAAGAAGAAAAATGAGTGAAACAACTGTTTAATTTCTTGCTGTCATTTATACCAGAGTATTAAATAAAATCTCCCAGATGAATAAAATGACTCTGTTGAGACAAAAACAAAATTCCACTGGACTGGCCCTGGTTTTTGCAAATAGCAATATGTGTATGCAAAGGAATTCCTTGTCCCTGAAAATGTTTACAACTCAGAAATAATTGAAATCAGAAGCCAATCCTTTCCACAAAAAAGGGGCGCTTTTTTTTTTCATTTGTTTCTTTCTTTCTCCTTCTCTCCCTCTCCCTCTCCATTTCTGAAGGTAAGATTCCCTATAATTTTAACCCTTTCCAGCTCAGATCAAGGCAAAAAGCAGCATTGCCTTAGACATGTGCCAGGTTTTCCCCCAACAATTTCAACAATAACAAACCTCTCTGCCTAGGTCAATTATAGAAGATAGGGGTTGCAATTCACTTCATTGTTGTTTTTTCGTGTTTTTCAGACAAAGATCTCAAAGCATTTTATAGATGTTAGTGAAACAAACCTCAAAGGGCCTCTGAAAGAGAGGAAACTACCAGCATTCCCAATCTGCAGTTGTTACAACCACTTCTTTACAGATCATAATTAGAAACAATTGAAAGGTATATGGGAAAAAAAACCCCCAAACAATAGAAGACAAAAACATCCTGGTGACTCCTCTTTGGCTTTGTTTTCCACAATACAAGGACTATACAGTCAAAGTTCCCCTCATTTTCCCTTCCCCTTCCTTTATGTGCATCATTGGTTAAGTCATCTCCAGGGATTAAAAAATACTGTTGTTCCCTGATTCATTTGGCCTTCAGACTCCTATCAGGACATGGCTAGAAGAGTGTTCATGAGTAACAAAACCGGTGGTGACCTTCTGCTGTGTCTTCAGGGGACTGGAGAGCAGGTCTTCCCAGTTAATTCTTTCTAGGGTCCACTCTTGAATTTTAAACACACAGAAACTGGGCAGTCTCACTTGTGCATTTTTGAGTTGCTCAGAAACAAGCTATTTATATGCTGAGACAATGCAATAGGTATTTTATTTTTCATTAAACTTTCTTACTTTTTTACTTCTTTTTAAACATATGTGTTTTCTACTGGAAACACAGACTTAAACTTAAATTTTCTTTTATTTTTTACATTTTTAATTGGAAGGTATTTTATTTTCAGATAAAGAAACTTAATGTGAAAAATGGTACTTTTGACCAGCAGCAAGCCCTAGGAGGTTTCCTGCAGGACCAGCTGCTCCAGTTATTAAACTGTTTTGATATATTCCTAAGAAAAACACTGCTTATTTTCTTTATTTGAGAAGCATGCCACAGAGAATAGAGTATTATGTATTAATTTTGATGTGTACTGAAGCTTCCAGCTTGCACAAGGGGGGGAAGGGGGACCCTGTTGCAGCCATTTTCCTCTATATAACTTCCCCAGGTGCTTGAAAGTGAAAAGCTGAAGATGTTTTATTCTATTTCCTCCTCTAAAACACCTAATGTGACTAAAAGGGTAACATCATCTGTGATCCCCTCTGCTCCTTGGTGGGTGGTATTAGGAGAAGGCAGGTTATCAAAGTGGTCTTTGGAGACACCTCCTATCACATTGCTTCTCTGACATCCAGGAATCACCAAAGGTTTTTACTAAAGCTAGACTTTAACTCCCCAGAAAATGAAGTCTTTCGGCTGACTGAGCAATTCAGAGAAACACATCAACGTCCACACCCTGCTTGGCTGTCACGCATAACAGGGCAATGGGACATTGGCACCACTGGATTCAACTTCATGAAGAAGTACTTGAACAAGTCAGTTCTCTAGATATGATTGTTTATGGACTAAGTTGTCCGGGCACAAGACTACATCTTCCATTATTGGTAGAGGACAACTTTTCTAATAGAGCGGGTTCCTATGCTCTCTGATGTACCCACACTAAAAACATGTAGGCTGTGTGTGTCATGTGTGTTGGTTGTCTCATCCATAGCAAGGGAAAAAAAATACTGATTTGTGGATTGCCTTCGTGAAGATGTTTACTGTGTCCTTGGAAAGTGTTCCTATTTGGTGACTATTCATCAGATCGCAAGAAGAGGTGTTTTACATATTTTCAATAATTTTGGATTGCACACTTTTTCAGAGTTTCATCATTTACATGGGGCCTCTTTTTTCATCTGGGAATATTGCAATGATACTTTGTGGTCTTTTTCACAGGACTCATTTAAACAGTACTTCAAATGATAATAGTCATTCGATGAAAACAATTTGTCTGGAAATGCAGAGGGGAAAAAGGGCACTGGCATTTCTTTCTTCCTGATTTACATGAGGACATTTCTTGCTTTGGCTACAATGGGGGTTATCAGTTACCACTGGACCCTGCCTGCAAGCTGCCCAGATACGGTCTTCAGAGGCAGAAAGAAAGCATGGGTAATACTTCAGGAGGGTGATCCCGCATCTGTGCATGGCTTTTGGGCTAGACTCACAGTCCCAAGAAAAGCAGTTGGGGGCTGGTGGTGGGGTGAGAGATCTCTGACAATCTGCACACACACACAACTGGGAAGTCAAAGACGACCCAACAACTACAAAATATCTAAGGTGTCAGAGTTACTGCACCACTTTTAGGGTATTTTAATTAATTAGTCAGTTAATTAGCAATCTCAAAGCAATGTCAGCTGGAAAGGGATAGCGTGTAACCACAAACTAGATTGTGATTTGTTCCGACTCAGTCTGGTTTCAGGGCATGTGAGATTTTCCAATAAGATTAGGTCATGCGTGTCTTCGTCCGTGAAGATTGAGAGTGGCAGTACAGCAGCAAGGCAGCAGCCTGTTGTAAGATAAGTGTGTGGCTCTGTCTCATAAGATTGTACAGAAAACTGCTTAAGATGAGGTGAATTTGTAGTGAGAAGACACAAACTATAGGCCTGTGGATTTCTTTCACCCACCTTGAGCTGTATTCAATACTTACCGACTGCCTACCTTTAAATTACTACATGCAACTAAACGGAGATGGCACATACCATCATATATATTTTTAGCGTCATTAAACATCATGTAGCAATTTCAGTCTGTTAAATAGGCCTGGGATCTGCAAAGATGCCGGCATCTAGATTGCTTCCCGCTTCTGCAAGTGAAATGGTGCTAATGATACCCAAAACAGCAGTGGAAAATGTATGCTATTTTATGACACAGTCACCGATAGACAGGAATGACCTTCAGATGTAATGACTGTATATTTAAGTACCTACATTTCCCCAGATGTTTGCTCCAAATAACAACAGACATTAAGACAGGGTCAAAATGGGCTGAATTGCAAAAGTACCATATTTAGCATACGGTCTTGAGGTGGTTATGTGACATTTCAGCCATATCTGATCATACCTGGCTCAGGTCTCTGCGTAGCCTCTTAGATCTGCAAAAATCCCTACCTAATGTCCCTTTAGGTAGCGTTTGCTGCTGAACAGCCTCTTACTGCCTCCAAAACATGGTGCTAATTAACGTGAACCAAGTTACAATATGTGCTAAAGATTCCAGCTTTGTTACTTATTTAATGAGCTTCGTGGGATTTGAAGATGAGGCTCAAAGTAGCAGGGGAAACCTCATAATTAGTTTCAATTAGAAGAAGTTCCTACGCATTACAACTATTTGATAAACTGCAGAGGGAAAAAGAACTACTGAACAGATACAAATCACTAGCTTTGTTTCATTTGTTATTATACTTATTTTCTTCTTAATTAGTGCTGATTGGCTTATGATCCTAATTAATGCAAAGGAATTTGGAATGGTATACAATGGTATGGCTTAGAAGATGCCAGAGTGTACAACTGCTAAATTATTGCTAATTGTTATTTATACGAGGACAGGAAGACTAAGTAATGTGCTGCCTAATTAGCATTAAAGATATGGTTTCCATTTCCAAATTAAATGAAGGCAAATGGGATAAAATCATTACGGTTACCAAAAAAATCCTCATCCTTCTCTCTGAAAGTCAATAGTTGCATTGCCAACAATTTTTTAGAAAGAAACAACCAAAACCAGCTAAGAAATAAAAGACCTTCAAGAAAATGCAGACCCTTAATCCAAAGTGGACACTGTTAAAACCTTTTCAGCTGCCACTTCAAAATGTTTAATGCTATATCCATTATGGGGATATATTACTAGCAGCAAGCACTGTGCCAATCTTAATTAGTGAAGACCGTAACGATTTTAGCAGTTAGTACAGGTGTGCCCAGCCTATAGAATTGCTCTGCTTCAGTGGTTACAAAGAGCCGGTGTCTTCAGTTACTCCCTTCAGAGCTACGCGGGAAAGTGTCCAACCCTAAAACATTGGAAAACTCAGACGAAATTCCTGAATTTTATCCTGGCTTGGCCACTGACTCACTGGCTGTCCTTCGTGGTCACTTCACCTCTGCTTCATCTTCCTCACGGACAAAGCAAGAGCAATAGTGTCTGATAAATCCATTGGCACTGATAAAGCACTTGTCAAAATAGCAGATTTACATACCCATTTCACAGGGTCTCTATAAGAATCACTTAATTCTTTGAATACATAAAATGCTGTGTCAGTGTCATGGTAATTATCTCCCTTTTTTATTTTTAATCACTCAACATTGGAAACAAGATAAAAAGTCTCAACATTAAGGTTTATGGAAAACTTGTTATGTGAGAAAGGAAAAGCCCAAGGCATTTAAAGAAAGCTCCAAATTCTTTTTTCTTTCTGTATATCAGTTTTGACAACTGCACAACTTAAAGTACAGTGGCTGTCGCAGGACTTCTGTTTGCACTGTGATTTCTGCAAAAATAGATATTTTATAGCTTTAATGCTTTTTTCTGTTTGTTTCTTTTCCTGCTCTCCTGTACCTTGGTGTCAAGGGAATGGCCAGGATGATCTAATAGGCCTTTTCTATCTCTAATTTCCATGATTTGATGAAAAACTATATTCTGCACACTTCTCAGCCCCATATACAAACATTATTCTTGGCCACTAGTCTATGTTTAAGGATGTCATTCACTTCTCAGGGTTTCTAAAGGTTACATTTTTATACATACATAAGCATGCATATATTTGGTCTATACTACCTCCATGTCAGTTTTCTCTTTTGAAATAATTTGAAATAAAAAAATCAACCCAAAATATCTTAAAGTCAGGGAGACTGTAGATATTGGATGTTTTCTGACTAAATACTTGTATACACATACGCATCTATGTTATAAACATGCATGCATACATAGCAGGACACTGCCTGTGCTTGTCTGAGTTGCCTTGTTCCAATTCGCTTCAGGGCTCAGAGAGTTTGTGCTTCTCTGCCAGCAAGGGGCCTTTCATTTACCAGATCAATGCAGATAACTCAGCACAGCCCTGCAGTATTGCTGAATGAAGATGCAGGCTTGTGCATGAAAAATACACAGTTTTCCTGGAGGAAAACGAGCACTGAAATCTGAGCAACAGACATTTCTGTGACCAGCCTGCACTTAAGGCTCCAATCCAGCAGCTCAGACTGAGTCCACTTGGGCTTCATTCTCACTTATATCAAGTCCCCTTTTAAATTATAAAAGAGGCATTTTCCCCTATTAGGGTTTTAGCCTGCCAGACCTATCAAAACAGGACTTTCTGGAAATGGGAACTCACCCCGCAGCCTTTACTGATGCCACTTACGTGCCTGAAGTTGTGTTTGTGCTTAAGTTGCTTCCTGAAGCCTGAAGGCCTTTAAAAGGTCTCATTTTTGTCTTGAATGGTGTTCACAGTCTTTTATCCTGACCGTAACTCACCCCATGCTGCCTGCCCACACACGGCTCCTTCCCTCCATGCAATCGGCTCCACTCTCTCTCCCGAGCTGCCTCATCGCCTTCTCACACCTGGTGTAGCTGCTACATGCCACCCCAGACACAGCCATGGTGGCACTGCAGTGGTGGGTGACACCAGCATCGTGTATGTGGCTGAGGATCCATTTAGAAAGATGGCAGCGTATTGCCTGTTGTACCTTTCCCTGGGCCATCATCTCCCATTTCAACGATGTTTTCCCCAGATGAACCATTCTAACATACTGCAGAGCTACACCATGTTGCAGTCCCCCGGCTTTCAGGCTTTGGCTGTCTTCTACATGTCCTCCCTGGCTCACCTCTCTGCTGGCATATTCATATTGTTTAACCTCACTCATCTCTGGGTCTCTTCTGCTACAACAGCTCCTACTCTGCCCCTTGGAAGTACCCTCAGAAACCTTCCTTATCTTGCCGTTGTGCCAAGGACTCCCAGCTCCCAGGCTCTGCCCTGCTGCAAAAATTCACCAGCTTTCAGCTCCCACCCCGCACACCCCTGTGCTTCAGCAGACTTCTGTACCCGCACCAAAGCCTCAAGGTCTTGCAAGTAGGGCATGGCGAGAGATGTGCAAACGTGTTGACTTGTCAGCTGGGCTAAACTCCAGCCCATCACAACAATGCTGGGGAAGGGGGAACATCATTGGGCATGCCTGGGCCCTGGATGAAGTAGGAACAAGAGCTCTGGGGTTTCCCAGCCATGTGCCTTCCAGCACGGTCTCCTGGCGCGCAGGATCTCACACGCCGGCTGCGCCTCGGCACAGTCCCGCACCCTGTCTCCTTGAGGAGCCCATGGCAGAGGCACAACCTGGCGCACACAGGAGGCAGCAGCAGGGCTCCACTCCTTGCCAGCGCCGCAGGTGAGATCCAGCACATTTTCAATTCCCATTTAATTGTCATCTTGGCCTGGCTACTGAACAACTGTTTTTTTCTCAATGGATTTTGCCAAGTTAGAAGTTTTTTATTGTCTGGTTTAACGCATAATCTGGCTGCGAGTGAAATTAATGGTTGTTGTATTATTCATTTCACCTGGAGCAAGAATAGGTCTATGTATTTACCCAGGACCTGATACTAGCACTTATCACAGGAGCACCTGAGAGGCACTGGAGTCCTATGCTTGTTATCTTTGGTTCAGTCAATTGACATTCAGGAGTAGAGCAGAAAAAAACACTCTATGTTCTTCATTTATTGGCTGGGGGAGAAAAAAAGCCTCGGGAACAATGTGGATTAAAGGAGACATTCAAATTTGGAGGACATTTCCTGAGCATTGTAAGAAATTTAGATAAGGTCACATTCAAGAACGCCTTGAATATATATCTTTCAAATCATTTGTACTTCTCCAATGACACACTGACAACATTAATAAAAATCAGAGGCTCTGAACTAAAATCAGAGTCTGCCTCAAACTTACAAATTTTCAATTCACAGAGCACTGCGTGCGGATAGCTTGCTGGACTCGATGCCTTAAGCTAGAAATCAACTCCATATTCCCCCTCCCAGGCTGCTGCAGTTATCATAAAGTTGTTCCCATCCAATGGCTACAAAGCAGCCTCTGGAAAATGAGAATATTGCCATTCCTGTCACTAGCGGAGATGATCCTGTTACAAGAATAGTATGAAACAGGCACTAATTCTTTGAACTCTTTTCTCAGACCTTGGAGTAAGGGTTGAGGCAGGCTGGCTGTAGAGCAGTGTGGATGCTTGCTCTGTTATGGATTTACTGTCCTTGCTGAAGAGAAAAAAAGACTTTTTTTTTTGAGAATATAGCATCCAGTACTTTTCTTCTCATTAAGCTCAATTACTTTTTCACTAAACACACAGGAGAGCCTCGGAGGGGGCCACTTGAATTTGCACTTAGGAATTTATCTTGGATAGACTTGTAAATAGACTAAACCACTACTTATATTTTATCAAACACTGTGATTTTAAAAACAGGCATCATGAAAGTACTCAGTTTCCCCCTGTTTTTTATCTGGGTTTGTTGACCTTGTGTGTAGCAAGGCTCGAGGACTCACTTCACCACTGTGAAAGTGTGACCAACTCAGCACAGTTTATTTTCCTGGTAAATAAAGTGAAGATCTGAATTCAAACCTCTAGACCTGCCTGGCACAGATGACTGTTTCCCACGTTATCAGCTCTGAGTGAGGCCAGCCAGGCTTGGCAAAGGATAGAGGCCGAAGAGAAAGACTTGCAATAAGAGGCAACTTTCTAACAACAGAGATTTACTAGAAGAAGGGTAAATCCTCCACAGCCTGGCACTTTTATACCTTACTGGACTATCTCCTCCCATTCAATACCAAGCTAAAAAGGTTCATTTAAATAGTAACCAAGAGTCACTCTTTCCTGTGCTGGAGCAATTGGGTGATAGGTTTGGTTTGTGCTTTGCAACAGGTCACCACAGATGATCCTAACAACCTCTTCTGTCTGTAAACCTCAGACCCAGATTCCCTGAGGACAGTCCCAGCAGCAAATGCTCAGCTTGATGCCTTCTTATAAATAACATCAAGGTTAACTAAAGTCACATGTGTGAACACCAAAACAGAAACCAAACACTGAAATAAACACCAAGTTCTTGATCAATAGTAATTATTAATATATATATTCTCTGATAGGGATCCGGACCAGCTGTGACCAAGTCTGTACATAAACAAGTTAACATCTTTCCACCTCTCAGGAAACACAGTAAAACACACAGTGAAAAGGCACAAGGTAAGAACCACTTGGTTGGAAATGATGTGATTGTAAATCAACCTCTGTATATCCATTGTCTAGGCAAAACCCCAATATGTCCCTTGGAGAAAGTATCTTTGATAAAAGCACCAGTCACCCTATGAGCAAAAGTAATGTACTGACTTGGTCCTAGCACATGATTAGAAGCAATAAGGCATTTAAGAGGAAGGCTGCAGCAAACTTAATATTGAGAAGAAAGCAGCAATGTAATAGTATATGCAACACACACACACAGAGGTGATGTATTTAAGAACCACAAAAAAAAATATGTAGAAATATGCAGAACACATGCTACTCTTGACTCATAATGCACAAGGGCCTCAAGATCTACAGAGGAAAAGCCCTACAGCAGAACAAAGTCTCATTTTATTACCACAATTATTGATCCAACGAGTACATTTTTTAAAGCAGCACATGGCCATTTTCCTCATCTTTTGCTGGTAACCAAATCTCCCTCCTTCCTCTTACCCTCACTGTTTTACTGTTATTGGCTTTAAATTAAGTCAGCAAAATGATGGCATTTCTTTGCAGCCTAACTGGTTAAATGCTGAAGCATAAAATGAATGGTGTCAAATCATATTCTCAAAGCTGATTAAAAGTAATCCTGCAGATGCTAAATATGGATTACCACAGCAATTACTGAAAACTCATAACCTTGCTAAAAAGGCATTCTAATGGAGTTCTGCAGCATGCCGTAGTTAAGGGCTGTTTACTTTTTTAAAACAATTTGCAGTATAATGTGTGGAAACGTGGTCTTATACAAGCTTCATCCAGTTCTGACTACAAAATTGTTTGTGGCTGTTGAGAGCTCTCTCCTGGTATCCGATACCACCACAAACAGTGTTTTGGCTATCTCTATCTGCTATTGGACCAACTCTGGCTCACATTATGTTCTCATTATATCTCTTTTACAGTTTAAAAAAGTTTGAAATCTATTTCATTCCTAATTTAAGGCCATTTCATACTATATGTCACTCTAGGGCAAAGACATTTATTGCATTAAGGTCTGTATGTTCAAGCCTGCCTACTACACAGGCTTCATTTAGCACCGTTACACCCTATCACCGGTGATAATCTAATGAGCAAGAATCTGGCAGTTTTAACCCACAGCCTCTAAATAATATATGTGAACACAGTAATTATGAAAAGCTTTCCATATCCCCTCTTGAATATAGATTTAGCATTGTTTTCTGTGATGGTTAAATCTGTGTTGAGCTTCAGCAAATTTTTATATTGGCAACTCTGCTACAATTCTCATTCTCACCAAACATCAGTGGTTAAAGTTGTCTTTTCCGTGGCTGAGCTCAGATGGAAAGAGAACATCATCTCCCAGCTTCAGAAACGTAGAAAAAACAGAAGGGGAATGGATAAGTGCTCCTCTGTATTTTACTGACCTTTCTGGCAATGCAACTCTGTTGACAACAGCAGAGAACTATGACTGTAACTACAGTAGACTGTTGCTGTCTTCCTGAAGTTCATTTTTTCTAAACTGAAGATTTATGATTTTATTTTTTGATAATAATAATAAAAAAGAATAATTGGGACTTAACTGTATTTTAAGTGGATAAAGTTCTTAAGGATTTTCTTTAATACATGAGGAGATGTTATAACTGTAGACTTTTTTCTTATCATCTCCACTTAACCTGGAGAAACAGTAAAAATGAATAAGAATAATCCATGCATGAAGAAAACAGTGCTTCAGTTCACCTTACAGCATTCCTAGGTATGAGTATTAGAGGATGGAAGCAGAGAGATTAAATAATTTGATCTAAAGTTTGGTTAACATTAACACATTCTACCCTTCCTCCTCCTAGTGACTTGAAGGCAAATGGGATACATTTGCAAGTTTTGAAATCAGATGCCTCAATTACTTTTCCATTCCCCGATAAGGGAAATGTTGCTCTACATATGGGGGAAACTGATTACGAAGGTACAAATACTTTGCACTTATCTAGCATCAGTCCATGGATGTCATATTGAAACGTGATCCCTCTACATAAGTCTGATAATATCAAAGCAAACAAGAAAGAAATATGTTTCAGCTGATAAAACCATCCTTCCTGTAACAACAAATGAATTTCATGAATCATATACTTAAAAAAAAAAAAAAAAGGAGCTAGTCGAAGGTATTTCTTTTCACACTTTCTGCACTCTCCTACTGCCCACTGGTTGCAATTACGTGCTCCCAGTGGATCAGGTTGGTGGTGGTCCCAGTCCCACCAGCAACCAGATGACAAATAAGCTCTTTAGTCTCTTCCACCAGCTCAGATTTCCAAGGAGACTGGTCACTAATGACAACTTGCAATAAAGGCTCTAGAGAGGAAGACCCAAAATTGCCCTCCTTAAGCAAGATCTGTGCTTCTCTCTACACTCTTCCAAAGGCACTAATCGATTTGAGGCCTGAGGACTTATTGTCACCTCCTACTCATTTCAGTTTGTGTTCAGTCTCCACTAAACAGAAGATGCAAAGCTAATGAAATTAAAAAGTTAACTTAGATTTTTTCCAGCTTGCTGATGTATTGTCTCAAAAGAGTTATCTTTTGTGCATGTGCCTGTTGAGGGAAGAGGAAAGGCTTTTAATTATATCTGAAAAGGATTATCCCCATCTCTACAGAAGGGCTCTTGACATTTTTTGAAGACTAGGCATCTTCTGTTGTGCTAGCAATGGAGCGTGTATGACAGAAACAGAGCGTGTTGCCTTTCCTTGTTGGTAAAATGACCCATGCTGCTAATGGCAAAGCCCTCAAAGCTTTCTGTTTAGCAGGATCCTACACAAATACAGATCAATAGCTTCAATTTGATTCTCACCAGTCCATCTGTAAAAACAGTATCATTCATATGTCTGCTGTCAACACAATCGCTCTCTCTGATCCAAACAATTTGTTGTTTGTTCCTATTTGTTCAGAAAAAACCCCTCTGAACGTTCAGAATAATCTGAAAAAGCTACTCCTTTTCAAACTACTCTGTGCTTCATAATACTTTTGCCCTATCTTCTGTGCATTAGAGAGCAGTCATCACACAGAAATGTAATTATTCTTTCTTCTCTTTTACAAAAAAAATCATGGAGTGACTTTGAATGATTCCTTCCCTAACAGTGACTTTAAACTAAATAGTAGATAGATAAATAGATAGATTTTAATATAGAATACAGGTGCTGCTTCTGGATGGTAAGAGCACTCTTTACCATGCTGGAGATAATGCTGGGACACTGTAAGGTGTTTAAGGAGAAAAGAACATAGAAAGAGTGATGGAAGTTTCGATTTGCAAGGAAACACTACATGAATTACTTAAACCCAAGTAAATGATGACTAAAAGTAGAGAAGATAACAATCTGCAGGCGTTTGATGGAGACAAACATAGAGGAAGAGGTTTTCTTAGGGTCATCCAAAGGGTAAAAGTAGCAGCGATGCTAGATGGACAAGATAAATTAATAGGTTTTCTCCACCTTTAATGACTATGATTCTATTATATTAAAATAGAGGAAAAGCTACAGAGAAATACTGAACCCATTTCTAATCCAGACCTTCGCTGACAGATTAAATAGTACAGTAGATTGTAATTTCTTCTTTTGTAGTCAAATGTTAATTAGATTCCTCGCAGCTGTCTGTATATCCTTCTGAGCTGGCTGATGAGCACATTAACAATGTGAGCTGATTCAAGAGTAGAGAGAAACTTCCTTATGAAGGATAATGACACATTTGAAGCACAGACTGGTCCCACCAAAATACAAAACCCACTAGTACGCAGTGACTCTGTTGCATATTTTATACCATGTGCACACACTTTCCTGCACTGGCAGGCTCCAAATAATCTACGAATCTCAGCTCCTCCACCAACACAGCTATCAAGCATTAAAAAACCAGAGAAATTGGAAGCTAATAGATAATTTTTCCATCTTTTCCAACTAGTCATAGGAAATTGTCAAGTCACTTGACACTTCTAAGCCTTCCTCAGACATCTGTAAAATGAAGAAACATTACTGATGGGCTGCATCCAAAGCAGTGTGGCCAGCAGGTGCAGGGAGGGGATTCTGCCCCTCTGCTCTGCTCTGGTGAGACCCCACCTGGAGTACTGCGTCCAGCTCTGGAGCCCCCAACATAAGAAAGACATGGACCTGTTGGAGTGGGTCCAGAGGAGGGTCACAAAAATGATCAGGGGGATGGAACACCTCTCCTATGAAGAAAGGCTGAGAGAGTTGGGGTTGTTCAGCCTGGAGAAGAGAAGAGAAGGCTTCGGCGAGACCTTATTGCAGCCTTTCAGTACTTCAAGGGGGCTTATAAAAAAGATGGTGGCAAACTTTTTAGCAGGGCTTGTTGTGACAGGACAAGGGGGAATGGCTTTAAACTAAAGTGGGGTAGATTCGGACTAGATAGAAGGAAGAAATTTTTTATGCTGAGGGTGGTGAAACACTGGCCCAGGTTGCCCAGAGAGGGGGTGGATGCCCCATCCCTGGAAACATTCCAGGTCAGGTTGGACGGGGCTCTGAGCAACCTGATCTAGTTGAAGATGTCCCTGCTTATTGCAGGGGGGTTGGACTAGATGACCTTTAGAGGTCCCTTCCAACCCAAACTATTCTATGATTCTATGATTCTATGATACTTCTCTTGTTAGTTTATTGTTGGTAAAAACTGAGAGTGTCCTTGGCTGAATATTACTGAGGTGCAAACTATTATGCCACTATATCAGTGTCAGTTCCCTTCATTCCCAGGCATTTTGTCATTTTCCTGGACCTTTAGCCAAGTAATAAACTGGAGATGGAGGTCTCTGTCCAATTACCTTGTTCTAGAATTGTCTTGAAAACAGTTCATTCACAGTCAATTTTGTTTTGATTATATTAAAGGTAAGAATTAAAGTTCAAATTTGAAACAAAACAATCAATTGAATTCTTTTCAGAGACAAATGAATAAAATACTAAGGATGGGTTTAAAATTCAACTTTGGGTTCCTTCTTTTAGATTAAATTATTTTAAATCACTGCTTATACATGTAAACCACCCACCTGAAAATCCTAGGACCAAGATTTTGACATATAACTTTCCACTGAAATGAATGAAACTTCATGCCTAAGTGCTCTGCTTGGCTTTGAAAATTCCACCTTTTATTTTAAAACCTAGCACATAACAGACTGAAACAGCTCTAGTTGTAACTGTAAATTTAGAATAAATGACATATATATTAAAGATTTGGGGCATGACTTTTAAAACATCTCTTTCTATGTGGTCATAAATAGCTGTGAATAAAAATTAGGGCAGGTAGATGAGCTGATATCACCTTCAAATCAATGAAATAGATATGCAGTTGCCATCATTTCCACCTGCAGTTTACTTTGACAACAGTTAGTTTTGGGGGTAATGCCTAAAAACCTTCTTCAAAGGGTGAATACTGCAGTAGTTACATTACTTTCCCTAAGTCTGATGTTTTGTCCTTTTGAAATAATGAAATTAGACCTCAGGTCTGAAAAATGATCCTGCAGTGGAAAGAGAATGGAATATATGATCTAATAAGTCTTATGATTCTTACTTATGATCTAATTGTCAGCCAAATATAAATTCTTCTTTAAAATCAAATCTGATTTTTTTTCATTACATCAAAAAATTGCTTGAAATGTGACTCTTCAAGAGGAACAAAATTTTATTTTTGCACTTTGCTGATGCAGCCTCTGCTTGAGCACTGTTCTTGGGATAACCACATAAAGCATTGCTATTCAAAGGTTCTGTTATTGTCAAGGAGATGAATTATAAAACAACTTTATATTGTGCAATCTGCAGATTTTATTGACAAAGGTGTCAGGAGCAGAAGAACTGGGAGTCTCTCTGCTTGTCATGGGATAAATAAGAGGATCTTCAGAGCTCTTAGCTTTATTCAATTTGTTTAGATACAAGTTGACTGTGAGCATTGATTCGATGCAAGACCGGTTATGGATTTTTAGGTAGGTACATACACAGTGGGGAGTAATAGATGGCTCTAAAGTGAGTATAAGGCTGCAATTCACTTGGGAGGCTGCAGAGATCATGCAAGTCCAACTGTATAAGCATGCTGGATCAGGGGCAGATGGGTCTGATCCTCCAACAGAAGTGTTTTCTCCTCCCACTCCAGCAACAAAATCTCCCATGGGGGAACATCATGACAGGTCATATTGGTGCACTAAAGGGTCTCCATTTATAGCCCCTCATTATTTAAAGCTTAGTTTCCCACCCATATCCTCCAAAAACAGCAAAAGTCTAAGCTGCTGAGTAACGGAATCACAAAATACCAGCTAATTTGCTGGCTAAGACATGCCAGAGCATGAGACTGACACAATACTTTGCTCTTTAACTGTCTGGTTTCTGCTACAACACAATGTCTTTTCCTCATTCATATGCCACCTAGCCAGTCTGCCATTTCCAAAGACACGGTCTTTGCCTTCATATCTGTCTAAAAAGTTTTCTGAAGTAGTTTGCTGAAGGCGTGCTAGAAAGCAGGTGCAGTTAATGTGAATGTCCAAGTAAAAAGCATGATCCTAAGCTCTCATCCCACATTATCATGATTAAACCTAGTCCTGAAAACTCTTCCTGCCTTCAGGCAGAAATAACCCTTGGGAGTCATCTTATTGGAAGCCCAAACCCAGTGTTTGGGCAACCCAGGCAAGTGAAGGTCAACATGAAAGTCAGTGGGAATACATTGCTAGGACGGTGGCTGAATGAGAAGAAGATCAAACTCTAAAAGATGATTCAACATCTCTGGCCTGGAGAATAATGTTTTAGTAACAGTGGAAGGTCCCCCTGCACTTCTCTGCCAACTGAGCTTATAAAGCATTTCTCTTGGGTACCTCCAATAGTGCTGTCACAAAGATGGATGGGGCTCAGTGCAGAAGATGAGGAAAGAGGTAAGGGAGGGTGGGATTGATCTAGTATTCCAGCCATCTAAAAGTTATATATCTAATCTTAACCAGTCATCTAGTCTGCCTCCGTAAGGACAGGCAACTATCATGTTGATTCAAATCTTTGGTCATATCTCCAAGAGGATCTTAACTGCAAACCAACTCATTTCAGGCTGAAAATCCATTACATTGCAATTTTCACTGAGTATCAAGCTGGATGGGATTTGGTCTGAAATCTCTGGAATAGAGGATTGCTTCCTTAGACTTTTGAGCCATGTAGGCACCATGTATTATATCAGTTATCAGGCTTTGACATTTCATAACCTGTGCAAGACAGTTCAAGCTTATCCTTTGTTGCTCTGCATGCTGTTGAAGTAATTAAAAATGGAAAATGCTCTGAAACCTTTTACTGGTAATGGTACTTTAAGCATAAAAGCCCTCCTTCATCTTTGTTGAAACCCTTTGGATTTGCACTGGTATAAATTACTTGTTCAGCACCAGCAGAATTTTTGGCTTAATATAACACTGGAAAGAGAATAATGTATTTAGGAGGATTTTTTTTTCTTAGAAATTGTTTTCTTTCAGCTAGATCTCAAGCTAATTCTGTTTATTTTTCAATTCCCAGCAATGGTGAGAAACCTGTAATGTTTTGATCTTTCAAACGTTCTTCCCAAAATGCTCCAAGCTCTTTATCTTACAGATAAGTCTGTTCTGTTTTATTATTTGTTCAGGCAGTTATTCCAAACTAAGAATTCAAGCGTTGTGTTTCTCACCAAAAGTGTAAGCTGAAAGGGAAAAGGCAACTTGCACTTTTTCCGTACTGGGGTGAACTGTCTCAATAAAAAGCTAAAATAGAAAATGAATTAAAACTTATATGAGCCACTAAATATAACTTCACTGTCTGTTTTCAAGTATTCTGACAATTTTCCAACATCATCCAGTTTCACAATAACGGATCATTAAAACAAAGCCACGAGAATGTTATCAGCTGATAGCTAAAGAACAGTGAATTAGGAGATCTGACTCCTGTTGTTAGATATAATGCAGGTTTGGGAAAGCCACTTAGTATCTCTGAATCTTGCCAGTGTTTCATAGAAGGATGTTGAAGAACTCCAGGCTGGACCAGTGCCCACTTCCCAGCATCAGCAGCACTGAGTCACTGATGTTGGAAATGCTGAAGGTCTACCCACGACAGATGGAAATACAGAACAGCAATAAATCATAATACAGAGATGCTCAGATTTTAAGGATAAGGATCGCATTTCACTGAATATCTTTTTATCAAGCCAAGTGATTTGTGTGTGAATACACGCTAGCAGGCACCAAGTCTTGATCTATAATCTTGAAGAAATGGAGCATCTGCACTGTGGTAATCACAGTCATACCTTCATTAGCAACTTGGCTTTCCTTTGTGTTCCTCCCAAATTGCTCTTGTATCCCTTTGCCCGCATTTTAGGAGTCTGGAGCTGAATCCCAGCCCTTCTCTTCACATTGGAGACCCTTCCGCATTCCATCAGCAGGATAACATCCCTCATTCTCTACGTAAATGGTGGCTGCTGTCTGTGATTAATCTATCGCACCATTTTCCATTGGCCTTCCATATATTTCCCAAATTAAACTCTTCTGCTCTATCTCCCATGGCGTTTCTTAACACATCAATGCAGTTTCCTCTAGCACCCGCAGAGTTATCTCACTGTTTACCTTCCAACTCTCCTTTTCTGTAATACCTACAAACACTTTCAGTCACATCAGTGTCCTTCTTATCAAACTGACCAATACAGTCTCATTGCTCTTGCATCCACCTTTACCCTCTATCTTTTGTTTTATAATTAGATTACAGAGGGTTTTCATCCCTGACCAGCCCTCGTTATTGTGGACTAATGATGATAATAAAAACCACAGCATCTGCATGCAAGTGTTTGCCCTCACAAACCTTCCCTGTATCTCTGCAGCACTCTGCTCACTGCACTCATAAACCAGTGGGCTGATTTTGCAAGGCAGCCACAAGCGCTGGAGGCCAGGTCAGCACAGCCTTCCCACGGCAGACACCATTCACTGGAGCGGGTTACCAGGTGCCTGGGACGTGCAGCGAATCGAATCTGCAAGAGGTGACCAGTGCTTAATCAGAAATGCAGAGTAGGCGCCCGGAGTTGTAGCCCAGCCACTGGTACAGAAACTCCAGGAACAACATCCTGGGGCTTTCTTTGCAAAAAACTCACTGTGTCTTTGAGTTGCAGTAATAGCAGTAATACAGCTCTTGCAAGATAAAGCACATCACTGGGGAGTTTCGGTCTCTCTTCCTCTCCCATCTTCCTTTTGCAATAAGGACCTGAAAGTGTATTTGTAGGAGGAAAGGGCTAATTTGGTTAAGGGCATAAGATTAATAAACTCCTCCCCTTATGAAAATATCCTGTGATTTTTAATAGCCATTAAAACCCCAAAGGATCTAATTTCTTAGGATTTAACTCAAAGGACTTGTTCTGCCTTCAGTAAATGGCCAAGTACTCAATAGATCTGCATTAGCTTGGTAATGATCCTGCTGGCATTTGAAATTATGGCTAGACTGATCTGAGGCATATGGCTTAAGCTGCTAAGCCATTGCCTGTTGTCTCTGTTTTTCATTTGACTTGGTAGCTTCCTGAGGTCCTGAATTCATTCTTGAGGATAATGCAAGCTTTCCCTGGCAGTGAGTGAGCTGTCATGACTTACCTATGTGACATTTAAGTGGGGTAAAGAAGGATTACTCTAAATGCCTGACTTAACCCAACTAAAGTTTGACCCCGCACATTATATTTCAGTGTCATTTTCACGTGTGTGGTTTAGTTATTTACACGTTGCTGTCTGTTTTCTTTGGAAAGTTTCAGATATTGAACAAGAGCCAATCTTTAGCCCAAGGTTAACATAAACAGCAAACAAGGATGTTCCTAGTACCTGTCTAGAAGCAGTTTACTGACATGCCCTGTTTCTGACAATAATTTTATATGCTTTTGAAAAAGTGAACTTAAGAAAATGTTGGCATGAGAAATGCCAAATTTCAGCCCTTTTACCAAAATGAACTATCATATGCTGCTTTACAATAATCAGTTGAAATCAACGGCAATAAACTGGTGCAAAGGACAGGAAAAGTAGGTGTAGCCTCTGCTAAAATGGTTGCCAGCATATATAAAATACACTTGTCTTAAAGGGAAGAAAGTAAAATGTAACTCTCTTTTCAGCTCTAACATCCAAGTTTTTTCTCCTAGGCAGTGACACGATGTTCCCGGCAAGCAAATGGCACTTGAGTCACGGGGCTCCAGCCTGCTGCCTGCACTGCCTTCCTGCACAGCATCATGTCGAGTTTCGTGGGGTGGAGGAGAAGCATCCTGGACCTTTCTTTCATGAGCAGAGATGTTACTGGACTTGTCAGAGGCTGTGCAGAGCAGCAGCAAGGTGTGCCGTCAATCAGGGGTTGGGGTTTCGTATGCATCCTCCCAAACTCCCCCGTCTCTCTGACACTCTGTCCCTCTCCAGGTCACCCTCCAAGGCAGCTACTGGGTTGGTGCCTCCAAAGCGCTCATTTTCTGAGTTCATCACAGCAGTGATGATGTCAGCAGAGATGCATCATTAATCACATCTGGGACCAGAGGAATCCTGGGGGCGAGAGGGAAATCTCTCCCAAGCCATTCCTGCAAATGATGTACTCCTGCCCATGGTACCCCTTCCTTTTCCCGAGAAAGGCACGGCATGGCTGTCTCTCCCACATGCTGCAAAGCCTCCCTCTGGCAAAACAGCTCTAATCAGTGCTGCTCAGCAAATCACGGCAGTCACTTACGTTAACTTTATGAGTTACACAACTGACATGCTCATGCAGATGTTGTTTGCAGAATATTGGAGACGATGCCAGCCAGACACTTGGCACCAAGACCCAATCTGGGAGATGAGGAGCTTTCTAGGCTCATTCCTAACATTCATTATTTTTGTATTTAATAAGAAAATTGACGCGACACATCAGGGAGACTGGTCAGTCAGCTAGTATGGAAACTATTAGTGCAGAAAAATGAATAGCCTGGCAGTTAAATGTCTGCAACACCCACACACTCCCTGGAAACAACTTAGAAATAGGGTTATTCATCTGAATTTATCCCATGGTCCCTGGGCCTCATAACGGTGGTTGAAAGTAGCTGAAACACTTTGTGCTGCTTGTTGCTGGATCTGGGTACCCTGTGGTGAACAATGAGTGTTTTTAAGGCAGAGTTGTTCTGAGTCTTAAAACCCAGCAGGCAGAGCTTAGCAACTTTGCAGAAACACTTGTGTGATACCGGGCATTTTCCTGGGTACAAACCTTCTGGAGATCAATTTCCTAATGATGACTTCAAGGGGGTTCTGTAGTGTGATAGGTTTTAGAAAGTCGTTTAGGTACAGCGGGTCCTGGAAGTCTTTTTATAAGTACTGTTTTCCATAGTCCCCGTCAGTCACTCTCTAGCACCAGTACAGGGAAGGAGTGTCTTTAAAATTTGCTTAATAAGAAAAGTCACTAACAGTAGCTGTTGTCTCTTGGGTTACTACTTGCACCCAAGTCCTGGTTTCAGACAATGCAAATGAAAAACTCAAGTTCATCTTTCGTTCTCTTATACTGCTTTCTCCACTGCTTACACATCTTTGACTGTATCTATACCAGTAAATAAAATGAACTAGCATCCATTTCCCGACCCTGAATGCAAGCGGATGGCATGGCTTGTATTGCTAGGGCTAAATTTCCTACCCAAAACGAGGTAGTCTTATCTGTGTCTTGCCAACTGAAAACCGTCCCTGGCTCACGATGCCCACTGAGTCATGCTCAGGTGTTATTTGGAAAGAGCTTAAAATGTGCCAGGGAACAGGCTAACAGCAGCTCAGAAAAATTGTCTCCTGTCCCCATTCAGTCCACCAGCACAGATGTTGTCTTCGGGTCTGTTGCTCAATTCATCAATTCAATGCCATTAAGACCACTGAGTATCGAGGAGATTTGCATTCATGTTCACAACAACAACATTTCCCCCAACTCTTATCTTAGGATGAGATGAATCACCCTCTCAAAGTTGCTTCCTCCCTCCAGTGACTATAGGAGGAGCTCAGATGACTAGTTTCTACTGGTTGCCTAACTTTTGGGTGGCTAAAGTTAGATGAAAATCCCACGCTAAAGGATTAAGGACTTCCTCCATTTTTAAATCTGAATGGTATTAAAACCAACCTCGATTTTGCAGGGAATGAAGAAGTCCTACTTAGAACATATGCAGTTCAGTTCTTTCCTGTGAAGTTGCCATATGGCAGGGGAGTGATGGGAAGAAGAAAAATATTGACAGTGATGATATATCTTATTACAGAACATACGGACCAAATTTTCCTCTCAGTTACACTAGTGAAAATCTGGAGTGAACAGCCCTGTCTTGATAGGAAAATCAGATCAGTCAGTGGATATACAAAGCCAATTATGAGAGTGAAACAAAAGCAAACTTGAGAAACATTATGGTATAGTAAAGAAGACATGTGGTAGGATGCCAGAAGACAGGAAGTCATTGGACTCAGCACGCTTACTCTTCCTTTGAAAAAATCATCCAATCTACAGTAACCACAAGCGGTCAGGATCTTGTTTTATGCCTGAACTTGGCAAAGTGAATGAAAGCTGCCCAAAAACATCTGTTCTGGGTTCCAAACATTTATATAGCCCTTTGTTAGAGTACCAAAGATGGCATCACATCAGTAGAAAGGAAGCATTGCAGAAGAAAGCAGTACAAGGATGTTAGAGGGAAAAGTCCAAGATTAACACAAGACTTGCAATGTTTTACACACCAATAACTTTTATTTATTCCTTGCTGAACATTCAGCCGATCAAAACTTTAAACTATATTTGACAGACAAAACCAGCAAGTGCTTCAAGGAGAGAGACCATGGTGCATTCCTATTTCCATACCATTTAGAAATACATTATAGACAACTTAGCAGCAAAAGCTGCAGCGATGGCACTGTTTGTCTGCTATGTTACAAAGACATAAAGGCAAACATGTAGCTGAGATGACTTCTGGAAATATAATGGGAAGTATATTTACTCAATAATAGTTGAGTATGGTTTATTTGAAACTTACTCTTGCAACCAACTAGCAAAAGAACTATTTTCTATTCAGGATCCTTTTCAGCCCGTGTAAGATAATTAGAAATGTATAGGTTTTTTGGACCTATATGGCAGGATGATGCCATTCATGTAAACTAGAAGTAAACAGCAAGAACTCAGCCAGACAAATAAAAAACCTGAAAAACCCAAATAGAATTACCATCAGCAATTCTGCACACAAAAGAGTTAAGCTGCAACTTAATAAATAAACTATGTATATTTTTTTCTTGGAGGCCTATAAAGACTGAGGTTTTGCAAACGAGTTCAAAGACAAACTATAGCCAACTCAGTGTCCACAGTTTCTTTGGAAGCAGCATGGAACATTTGGCCAGAAGAAACGGTGCCAACTATCCAGTGCAAAGCCTATACTTTAATTTGCAAAAGCAAAAAGCTGTGATTTATACCTCTGAAAGGAAGAAGTAAAAAAAAAAAAAAAAAAAAAAGAATCTAACAGTACATTCTGTGTAGGTTTATTATTTTGCCAACAGTTTGTGGGTTGGATGATGAGGTACGTTCCTGAAGATTAGACATCACCATTTTTTTTAAACAAACAAAACAGCAGGAAAAATCAAAATTCCCCTAAAGCAGAGGCAGTCCTTGTGAAAGTTCAGAGCTGTTGTGGCTCCCCCTTGGCTCCTTTTTTTTAAAAAGAAAATTCATCAACCAATAGCGTTAATCAGCTTTGGCTCGCAGACAGCATTTTTGCTTCCAGTTGAGGACAATTAGAGGCACAGTGTCAACTGGTCATTTATTAGGTTGTGTAAAGCTCTGTGGATACACATTGTTTTTGTGACATCAAAAAATTCTCATGAAAAATGGTGCTGTTACATGTAGACATCCCCTGGTTTCTTCTCCTTTTAAACTCAACAGATTCGCTAGTTCAAAGGAAAATACGTAGTGTTTTGGAGAATAAATGCACACTGAAAGTGAGTAGTGTAGCCCCACTGACAAAATCAACCGACAAGTGAAAATCAAGTGGGGTAAATGGTGAGCTATTAATCCACTCATTCATACCTGATGGTATCCTTCGTAGCATAGCTAAGGGAATGGGGTCTTGATCTACATAAATGTTAAGTGATGAAATGTAAGAAGATGAAGATTTGGTCCTTTATAGTTATTGTGACAATATTGCCATCACATTATTGTCCAACATGATTTCTTCAGGCCTCCTAAACTATCAAAACCCCCTTAATGGATGTCTTTAGTAGGTGATCCACAAATACGTTCATGATAGAGCCACAAGAAATTATTCAAAATTTGGCCAGATGTTATGGTCAAAAATGGAGGTTTTTTTCTCAGACAGGAATCTTTTTCATTGTCATGACTTCTCCTAGCCACCAAAGGCCTATTCTAAGGCTGCAAATTAAAAGTCAAAATAAATATATCAACATTGTGCAATAAAAGAGCCCTGCCAAAAAAAAAAAAAAAAAAAAAAAAAGTGCATGAAAACCCAAGGGATGAAACAATGGCATTCTGCAACCTGAAAAGTATCACTTATTGCTGAAAAAAGACACTCATAGGTTGCACATTGTTAGACGGTTCTTCTCGGTTTCTTGGCAGTCAATCCGGAAAATCTATTTCTTTAAACTTGCCTTTAAAGTATCTTATATAATCCTAGTTAGAACAAGAGAAATTTGGGAAACAATAAACCACATTTAGGGCAATTCCAAGTACCTGTTGTAATGCTACTCACAGTCTTCCAGTCCCTAAAATGTGCGTGTGATTTCAGCATACCACTACAAAACTGTCACTCTCCTCCTTAGAGGTATCTGCCCATTAATGGATAAACGAATTTCCTTTGTAAACTTCGTCTCCTTTGGCAACACCCAGGGCAGAAGGCATTCAGGCAGTGTGAAGGTATCTTTCTCCAGGTCCTACCTAGTATAAATCAGGATGCATCCTTATTAGCCCTGCCCACAGTTTCTCTCTGCTGAACCTCATATTTTATGAATCATTGCTATTACTGTGGAGCTGGTTTCCATGAGGGCTCTCATCTTTAATGTTTTTGTTCCTAATAGACGGGTCACATTTCAACTTTTCCTTCCTGTGGCAGGATTTATCAAAAGTATTATGAAGACAAAAAGACCCCATGAGTTTCCAAAGTGTAGATGGTAAGAGTATTTACTAGTATGCTGGGGCAGAAAAAGAAGGGATATAAAAAGTGATTCACAAGGACAAAAGCCAATCTGTTAGTCAGGAGAAAGAGGAGGAGATGCCTTCCACAGACACGTCGTGCCATTTTCTTCTTCTACATGCCTTCCCTTCCACATTCTTTGGATGGGATACCGGATACAGTAGATGCAGTATGGCAATTATTACGTTCTTCTGAAATGTGGTAATTGAATAAAACACAGAAGTGTAGTACATCAAGTTGACACATGCTTATAGAAATACATGTGGCTGGTCAGTCTTCACGGCAACTGGATTTTTCTCATTTGTGTGAATTTCACAAACTGCATCTTCCTCCTCTTTTTCTTTCCTTCCCCCCCCCCCCCCCCCTTCAATTTTGTATTATTTTCTAGGACTTTTTAAACCAAGATTAAGCTTCACTGGCAAATATTCCTATGGGAGTGTGATGGTCATCAAGAGAACAATGTCATTTGGATGAAATAAGACTCCCTAAGAAACCCCTTAAGAGCTGGAAAATCTATAAAGTTCTTACTGAAAGGTAACCCAACTTGTGATTTGGTCTTTTAAAGTAAAATATTAGGGATGCTTTATAGATTTGGAGCATTTCTCGTTATAGGAAAGAGAAGATCACTGCTTTCTTAGGCTATCAATATATATTTGTGAGGCAGCAATAATTCTTCCAGTGAATTTCATGTTCCCATTGAAATGTCTTTACTTGTTTTAAACAAGGCAAGAATTACAAAATGATACTACATTGACAAGATCTAAAAATAAAGTTGCTTAGCAATTGTGTTAAAATAAGCACTGCTACTAGCTTGATGTAAATAGGAGGGAAACAATATCCTAAAAATGACTTCTATTGCCTCTGAGCATAGCCACCCAGGTGGAGAAATGGCACCTGCTCTTCTTTAAGTCATTTATCAGTTCTGGGGGAAAAAAATCTCTGGAGAGCACATCCCCATCTGTAGAGAAGAGGTCAGTACTACTCTATTTCTGTCTTTGCTATCTCTGCATAACTTTGTGGTTGATGCTGCAACAAGAATTACTGACACTCATGCACAATGATGCATTTAAGTCTGTTGCAATTAGCTGTTTCTCGCTCTGACACCGACCTTCTGGCATTAGACCTCCCTGCACCTTGGTTTATCTGGCTGTGAAATGAGGGTAAAGATACTGACCTCTCTTGTAAAACCAGTCTGAGATTTACTGCTGAAAAGCACCACGTATAAATTAGGTAGACTATTTAATACCTAATAGCATATGTAAAAAGAGCACAGGATACAGCTTGTCAACTCGTATCGAGATACCCACTCCTGTGATATTCACTTCTGTCTGAACTTGACTCAAAGTGGCCAGTTTACATGAGACTCCATTGACCATCGGACAGTTTATATCGGTAAAATTTTACTTGGCCTTCAAGGCATATCTTATCTCCTGAATTAGGAAGTATCCCTGGTGGCAAATGTAAACCCTGTCTTTGATGAGGGCATAAGACGTAAGGATGATAATAACAGAAGGGATGATGCTTTCTAGTTTCAGTAACGGGTTGGAAAAATGAATGTTCTTCTGTGGCAAGGGTCAATACAAAAGGATCAGTCATTCAGTCCAATTTAGTGGACTGAACGCTATCAGGACAGTGCATGAGGGCCAAGCAGCAATGCCAGGACCCTTCCTGCACACTGTCAGGAGCAGCAGAAGGTGCCAGTACCATGCTATGCACATGAATAGAGCTGCCCCTGGTGCAGGAGATCTGCTGATAGGACTGTACCAGCTATCTGCATGGCCCGTCCAGCCACCTCCTCCTGGGGCCATCTCATTCCCGGATGAATGGCAACATCCCTTGGGTGTTTAGTGGCATCACCTGGAGTTATACAGTTTAGTGGCAGATGCTCCTGCTCTTTCCTGACTTTACACTGCAACATTTGCCTGTGCTTCACATAGCAGCGGAGTCAAAGTGCTTAGTGAGTAAGTTTATAGCATTCTTCATTAAGAATTTACATATAGAGAAAATTAAAGCTGACTAGGAACCCGATGAGCTGTTTTGTAATTTGATGAAATGGTGTGACCTACCAAGGGACTTAGTCCAAGGAGTTTTGTGTGCTAATCTGATGCTAAGCACAAGAAGGACTTCGGGGATACCAGCTTCTCTTGGGTGTCTTGCTCGCCATTGAAACTGCATGGCTATAATTAACATCAATCATACTAGAGAAATGGAAGACCAAAAGCTATCTGGGGGGCTATAGTGCTCAGGATGAGAACTTGTGCTAGCCAACACTGTCACTGGGGAGTAATTAGGTCTTCTGCAGATCCTAATAGGTGTCTTGCATCTCCAGCTACCTTCTGGCACATCTTGCTTAAACACTGAGCGCTGGGTGACTGAGGACTCCAATATAGATGGGGTAATACTGAGAAACAGGAAAAAAAAGAGGGGGAGCTGCCAGCACTTTGGCCAGCGTTATTGGAGTGAGAAGTAATGTCTCTTCCCTGGAACATTTTAACCAGTGTAAATATATCAATACTATCCACATTTTCAGTAGGCTTCTTCGTGATTCATGATGAATCAGAGGATGCAGCTGCCCTGCTCTGAGCTCAGGTATGGTGTGAAAGTGAAGTAGAAAGTGCCATCAGGTCATAATAATACACTTCATTTATAGACCTCATTTCATTTCCAACATTTCAAAGCCTTGCCAGTATTAATGAATTAAAATCTTGCAACAGCTCTTTGAGTTGGGCAAGGGCTATTATATCATTATATCAGTCAGTAAACGTGGAGACCCTGAAGGCTAGATTGAGACTGCCTGCTTTAGGCATTCAATTTATTTGTTGCAACATCTAAAAAAAATAGGTGCTTGGCTCCAGCAGAATGATTCAGATCACTTAAGGCAGATGCCTATGCAAACTATACAAGCAAAGCAGAGACGGATGCCTCTGAAGTAGCACCCAAACAATGTTCACACGTTTCTCCATCAACTGAATGGTGAGCTGTGGGTCCTTCAAGGGATAATTTAGTGTGGTTGCACGCAGCCACTCAGGCGTAGGCACTAGGAAATATTATTCTCAGGAGTGTGGCTGGATAAGTGCTTAATTCAAAGCTCAACAGTGTGCAATCCTGCTTACGTGGGAATCAAAATGCAAATTCCCCTCTGAAGGGCAAGCACCTGTGTTGTGGGATAAGTGGGAGGAGGAAGCACAAGATATTGGTTTGAGCACTTATCCAGAAAATCGAAAACTCGAGATCTAGGCTGTCCAGCCCGAGGGGGTCTGACCCCAGCATTTCCACTTGTCCGGACTATATGAGGCTACAGGTAAGGCTGGAGTGGAGGCATTGCCTCCTCCTGCTGAAGGTCGACCACTCAACAACCAGAACTGTAAGATGCAGAAGCTAGAGAGTATCAGCCCAGTGGAAGGGGAGGTCTTTTGCTTGTAAACCTTCTATTTTAGAGCTCTATCAGATATGAATCAGGCATGAATCAAGTTAGGCCAGGGAACAGGCGTTCCCTCATGCTCCAGGCTTAGCTGGCGCTTAGGAATGCCTGGGCGTTTCCACACTGCCAGACTGACTTGTCCCTCTCCTGTATCCTGGTATGCAGGTCCTCCGCACTCTGCACTTGTTAGCTGGCCATTAGGGAGCCATTTGTTCCATCCAAGAGGAAAGCTGGGCATGGCCAAGATGACAGTGTGCTCCAGGCTCTGCTCCAGGCACAGTGTGGACATGCACCACACAACTTTGGCTCTTTACCTGGTGCAATATTACAATGCTACTTTGAAGTCCCCAAACCCCAGTATCCCTCCTGTCACTTCCCAGAGCGCACAGGAAGCAGATGGCTGCAGAAAAGCCCCTATTTTGGCATCTGTGTTAGGGAAAGAAACCCCAGAAACAACTATAATTGTACCCCAGGGCTACAGGGAGATGTTGCCCAGTAGAGATCAGGATCAAGCGCTGTGCAGCATGGATCGGCCTGCCCACTCTGGATGGTCCCAACTCTCAGCTGTGTGAACACATGCCAACCTGTAACAAGAAGGCCAGAGGCATAGTCTTTTGCCCCAATTTTTCTTGCTGAAGTGTTCCATGCTACCTCAATGTCACCTAAAACTGGTGGGTTTGGTTAGGCCTTGACTTAATGAAGTGGGCCCTTTTCAACACCTCGGGAGATATTAGCAGCTCCTCACCCACTTGTAGTCACGATGGACTGCCAGGAACTGTCGATCACTGAACGCATGCGAAACCATATGCTTATGTGCTGAAGTTACTCTTAAGTCCAAAACACACTGTCCAGATTTATATACACACACAGTTTCTCTGGGATGTAGGTTCTTCTTCAGATGAGACAGACTGAGCCATTCCCTGGGACTTAGACACATCCAGTTCATCTTCACGGGGACTTAAGTTGACTCATGGATGGTCTAAATCACATTCACTGACTTCAAACTATGTAGCATCTCAGAAACAGAGCCGAGAAAAAGACTCAGGAGTCCTGAACCTGGGCTTGAGCCTGATTTATTATAATTTTTACCTGCTAGGGGTTTCTTTGATCTCAGCAAGACTCTCTCCCAATTAGTAGTAGAGAAGGAGAACGTGGGTTAATGCATCCTGCTCTACCCACTCTTTAACATGAGTGGCTCCTATTAGAGCTTTAGCAGTTTGTCCTTTTATGCAAGAACCTGCACAGCTGACTTGGCTAAACTTTTAATGGGTACGCTTCTAGTGTGGGAGGAAATGTTAAGCACTGCTTATTGTTACTTAGAATTACACACCCAAATGCCATAGCTCCATCCAGAGTTCCCAGGCTGCTTTATTATGTACCACAGCACACTATATCACAAATAAGATCTTCCTTACTGCCTAAAGTAATGTTATGATGCACTGTAGGAGCCAAAGAATGCTGGGTTTGCAAAATGCATGCATTGCTTCAGATTGCAATGAATTCATTTAAGAGGAGATCAGGCAACAACCATTAATTTCAGTGCAATAGATTTTTCTGCTCTTCTTATTTACCGAGATGTTGTCTCACCAGATCAAATCAATGAAATTACGACAGATCGCCCAGCGTACCGACAACAGCCAATATCTGCCTAGGATCTCGGAGAGGCAACCCTTTATCAAAGGCCTCCAGCTTCTGTTCTGCCACATCTCTACCATTCAGTCTGCTCTATTGGAAATAGAATAGTCAAAGTTTTCCAATGTACTTGGCTGAGTCAGAAGCTCTTTTGAGCAGTCAGGCACAGGAGCACGTATTGACCACCCTGCTAGCAGTAAATTTGGCCCCACCATGCCAAAGGAGATGTGCTATTGTCCTTGGGTGCACTTCTGGAGGCCACGTGTGGGGCGTACACAACTCCACCCTCAGCTGAGGTGGGAAACTTGTTCAAAGTGGTTTTGAGGTTTTGTTAAGCAGCAAAACAGGAAATCTGCATGAATCGGGAGTTTAACTATTTTTTTAACTTGTTGCTCTCCCACAGTATTTTTTTTAAATAGAAAATAAATAAATATCAGAATGACAAATATTCTGCAACTGATCACGTCCCAGTTCTGGGATAAGCCCAAGGTTTTACTGGTGTAGACTAGACTTCAGGCAGCAAAGAGAACCTGGAGTAGTCCAGGGATTTTTTCTTTTCTTTTTTAAGCAAACCGAACAACTCAAAGGCTGTCTCAACTTACTTAAGTGCTCTTTATGCCAACTAATCATAGCTGGCACAGAAAACAATGCTGACTATTGCTCCCTTCCCTGCCTACACTGGAGGCAAGGAAGGTCAAAGACACAGAGTTGAAACGGCAGCTCTGTGCCATCTGGAGAGACTCTGTATCCTCAGCCAGCTGCTTGGGAGCAGAGGAAGGACCACTGAGTTGCTCCTAAAATTTAGTGAAAAGGACAACGAACACGTCAGTGGGGTGAAGAGCATCAGCACAAGCCTGCCTGCCCCAACACGCTGACCCCCATACGCAGTACTGTTACCATTGCTGAGGGCATCTGGTGCCCTTATCCCTTTTGTCACCAATATTCCCTCTGGTAACTGTGAAAAGCATAAGAGCTGGGTTTATAGCCTTAGTAATGTGGGCCCTCCCCAGCCCTGAGAAAACTATGGTGAAACCATCAAGCCGTGTCAGGGAGAGTGCCAAGCAGCCTGGGAACGGGAAAGCCATCACGGCTGGCCTTGATGTGGGACCTAATGGCAAAACCCTCCATCACCAGAACTGCAAGCTGCTGTGCTTTGTGGTACATTGCTGATTCACATTCCGTGACACTGCTGAGCAAACTCTACCTCTATGTCTCCACAACTCTGTTTCTAGTGCTATATAATGCTGGGTTTGGGTCAGATTCTGTGATGAGATATGCTGATATCATTCACAAACAACCGCACCAAGATAAGTGAGTTACTGATAGGTATAATACAAATTGGCTGAGCTATATCTTGCAGTTAGGATCAACCAGGCAAGTTCCTCACAGTTTGCTCCCAGTTGATTTAAGCTGCCTGTGTGTGCTGCATAAGGCACCGGCAATGCTTTTGCTGCTGCTCCAGCATCACTCTGACGTCAGCACTTTTATTTGATTTTCTGTCACTGTTCTCGCAGATTAAATTTCAACCAGTGACCCACGGCTTGATAGCTCATTAGCAAATCCCTCTGAGCCATCTAGTCCTGCCCTTGCTTGACAGTTAACTCTGCATTGCACATACTCCCAAAGCCTCCTGAAATCAGCACTGTCCCATGTGAAAGCTGGGTCAGACTCAGTGCTGCTGCAAAAGTCTATGGATATCCATGCCCAGCTGCATGTTTTCAATGACAAATCACTAACGATCCCTATTATGAGTCCTTGGGTCTTTTCAAGTCTTTGAGGTTGTGTAAAAACTCCTCCATGGGCAGTCAAAGCTTTCCTTTCCCACCCCTCCCCTCAGCCCTTGATCTATAGGCGAATTATTCTGACTTCCTTCTTGGTGAAACCTTAAAACAGGGCATTCTTACTCCTTTTGTTGCTCAGCATCATTATTGTAATCAGGCAGACTAAGGCAGCTGGGATAATGCTCTTTCAGCTTTCTTTTTCTGTGATACATGAATATAAACCTCTTGGTAGGCAGTGGGAATGAAGAAGCTGCCTCAGATCATGCTCTGGAGGTCACAGACCCCAGCTCTCACTTTTGCAGTTGGGTTGGATGGGACACAGGTTACCCTGAGTGCTTTATGATCCCACTCACTAGCAGATATCTTGAGCTCAGCTCTTCCTATGCCCAGCTCTGAGTCACAGTGACCAGCAGTTTAATAGTGAAGATACAGCCATTGCTTCATTTTACTTCCTCCATGCATCTGAGCAGATCTCTCACCTTGTACCTAGATTATCAGTGCCTTCCAGCAAGAAATTATATTGTGTATAGTCCAGAGCTATAGCTCTTCTTAATAAGTATCCAGACTGCGCATTGTCAAAACCTTAACCCACCCTCTTCCTCCAAGCTAAGAAAATCTCTACAAATGCTGAACCAAGACTGTTTTCGGCACCTGGCAGGTAGGGCACAGATGCAAGGACTCCGGTGCACCCCTGCCGAAGCCACGGGTGAGACTTCCCAGCCCCACAACCTTTTTTTGCCTCAACAGAAACTTCACTCCAGAAGTCAACCTTACCGATTTCAATGGGGAGACGCTTGATTTATGCCGGGCTGAGACGAGAATACGGCAGTGATTCTTTATTGCCTTTTAAAGCCAAGAGCCCAGCAGAAGCCAATTGTCTCTGACGTGAAGCTGCTGCACACCCAACGTGGAATCTGCACAACTCCATAAACCAGCAGTGGTCTAAATAAAAACTTCAAACAAGACATTCTGGCATTGGCCAGAGAGAGCGAAGATAAATAGCTGGGAGCCGCCAAGTTGTGAAGGAAGAACCGCTTGACTGTTGGACAGAGAGCAAAGTAAGAGGCAGAAATTAGGCAGGGTGCTGGGAGGCTTGTAACACTCCCAAAAAGCAAAGGGGTCACAGCATTTAATTTGATTAATTCATCGCCAGTCCAAAAGACTTTGTACTGAGCCTCAGGCAGCGCAATAAACATACAATCATTAAGAGAGGAAATAAAAAATTGGTTGGGTGGTAAATACTCCAGCTCCCTCTCCCACTCCGGCTTCCCTCTTGTTTCTTCTCTCCTTGGTCAGTGCAAACATTGGAAGCAACACAGCAAGCAAGCGGTAGCATTAAAACAACAACAACAACAAAACTCACTGTATTTCAAATGCCTTGGTCAAAACACTTTCAAGGAAAGCTTTGACTTGCTTTCCCCATCATTTTTGTTTTCCCTCAACAGCCCATTCCTCTAGGAAATGCCGTGGGCAGAATGGAGTAACAGTCATGCTAGCTTGGCCTCCTCTCCCCAGGACTGGCAGAAGACTTAGTGGAAAACAACAAGGACGTTTATCCTAAGGGGGCCGGATAATGCTTTTGGAGGCCATTTCAGTAGCTTTGGTTGTACTCCTAAGCATCCAGGGGCCCAAACAGCTGTTTTGATGAACGTAATTGTATTTACAAATAATGGTATTTTGTAAAGCTCCGATGCTAACTCTTATGGGCCAGATGGTACAAACACTCACCCCATAACTGTACAGTGCCTGTCCCTCACCACAGGACACAGGGGGAGGGCACAACCCCCCCACTGACACTGGGGCTGGAAAACTTTTGCAGCTGCTTGAAGCTATGCAGGAGCCGGGGTGTCCGAGGAAACCACAGCAGAGGCAGAGCTGGGGAAAGGGAGGGTGACTAATACTCCGTACATCCTCAGCGAGTGAAGTTCACGTCTGGCTCTTCTCCCATCCGCTTCAAGCGCTGCCACTGCTCCCACGCTGCATTCACTGGGCATCGCTGTGTATCCGACCTCACCATGGCTCTGTACAGCAGGAAACTGCTTTTATCTCCTTTTCCCAGACAGACATTGAGGTTTACTGCAATTTAGACACTTTTCTGCAGTCACATGAGAAAACTATGATATGGAAGATGGGTCTCCAAACCCTGGACCATGCATCAGCCTGCCTCTGCATCTGTGCACACAATGCCATGTGACACCTAGGTCCCGTTGAGTGAAATGCCACTACTGAAGAAAGCAAGGTGGCTTATACGTGCGTTTGAATTTATATCTGATAAACTTTGTTCATCACTTGATTGTCACTTCTCCTCCCTTGTTGCAGCATGTAAAGGTGCATCTGTGAGTATATATGCAAGACCCAGCCAGCACAGACATTCATTTTATGTCTCTAAGCTGGTCAGATGAGAAAATGTTTATCAAACATGGTGTTGGACCACTGTTTCCCCTATTACTGAAATAATGTGTTCACTGCAAAATAATGAACCAACTCTGTGATTCTGGAGCTATTAAAAAAAAAATATATATTTATGGAAGTATTATTATACAAAAATCAGAAAAGTTTGATTAATAAGGCAGTTGGCTAACCCTGTTTGCCTGCGTCTTCCATATCCATTCAGAAGAACAAATATGCTTACCCACTACTGAAATACAGAACCTTCCTCGGTGTAAAACTGTGGCTGATTAAGGCTTCATGAGAATAGTCCAGAACTGCATATGCTGTTTCTTAAAAAAACCCCAAACAACACCCCCCTCAAACCAAAACAAAACTCATGGTGGGTTTGCCCATATTTCACCATATTTGTTTTTGCTCATAGTAAGTCCTGTTTTAAATCACACTGATGCATTTGACTTCCGAGAGAGGACGAACCAGAGATTTATTCAGTGCTGTGTGGCGACGGCCCATTCCAGCGGGAAACTGAGCCATGGAGGGGAGTTTTGTCAGGAAAGAAACCTCATCTGGATAAATGACAATCCTCAGCAGAGCATGGTTACTTATATGTGTGTTCGTACTGACATCAGACGAATGCTGTTCATTTGTTTGATTGTCACTTCTCCTCCCTTCCTCCAGTATTTCTCCTACTCTCCCTTTGGAAGGTTTAATCACCCAATGTAAGGCTTTTTAACAGGAAGAAGGGCACTTCTAGGATAAAGACGTTGGAAAATAACTTTTAACAAATACAGCACACAGTCGTGCATTTCATAAAGCGTGACTTGCATATGTACGCACGCATGACACAGCCCTCTTCTCCCACTCAAGTCATAGGGCCAAACACTACTCACTTTGTGATGCCCATCCTCCATCTAAAGCTGATACTGATTCCTTCAGTGTCACACCAGCACCATACAGACTAGCTGAGGAGGAAAGGTCAAATCAGAAGCAGCTTGTAGCACCGCTGGTTGTTCAGGGGGGAAGGTATGGGGGGGCGTGTAGGTAAGTTAAGCATTAATTTGTAAAGCATGTTTGTCATGCTAACTATCCAGCATTCGGAGACTGATGATTACTACCTTCCTAATAGCTGCATATGATTAACTTTATATTCCTGTACATTTACTGTGCATTGTGTCTGTGCTATATCTGATGAAACCCATGTACTTATTAGCTGATCTTTGAGCCATGATACCCAATATGCAAGCAAGGCAATCTTTGCTTGTATAATCATCGTTTAAAAAAAAAGAGGCAGAAATACTGTGAGAGTAAAGTAGCATAGACCTTGATTAGTCTCACTACAAAGAAAAGCAGAAATACAGTCCTGCATATAGTGACTTTTGACCTCTGCTTCACCCCCAGATACATCCTGGCCTGCAATGTTTGTAACTAGGACATAAGCAGACAGGTCATAAACACAAATTGCCATCTTATCTATGCACCTTAAAAAAGTTTAATGTGTTTTTCCTCATTTGCCCACCTAATGCATAGGTGGAAAATAAGGAAATAGGGAAGAGGTAACCATTCCTGCTTTTTTTCCAAGGCACAACCTATGGCATCAAGACTGCTCATCAACAATGCAAGCGTCTTCTTCAGCATCACGTATGAAAGCGAAGCAGGCAGACACATGACAAGGAGATGTGGAGCTTGCTATGAGGACCTCTTTAAAATACAGCTCTGCTCTCAGTCTCCCCAGCCCAGCTGTGGCACCAATGGGTCTGTGGCCTCTCCCTGGGTCCCTCACCTGGGGCTTTAGTAACTACTGGAGAGCAGATGAAAGGATCAGCCACCCAGCTGTGTGCAGTGCCTCAGGTCACAGAGTGCCAGAGGGGCCCCAACGTTTTGCAAATGCATGAGGTGTACCTCTGTCTGCGGGGAGTGGAAGGAGGGAGTCAACTGAGTCAATGTTTGGTGCACACGACTTGAAAGTTCAGTTTATGGTGTGCCCAAGTGACAGTATGATTGTGGCAAGGCAGGATCTGAAACACCTTCTGCTGTATCCTTGCCCATAGGCCAGACTAATGCCACTGGACTAGTCTTCTGCATCAGCCAAACAGGAAAGCAGGGTTTAATTAGTTTTGATTAATTAGTCTTTCTAAATTCAGGAGGGTAAGGTGAACACAAGGAATCTTACAAAAATAGCAATTTCAGAAAAGTACAGCAGGAAGCAACAGGTCATGGGGAGTGGATGGGAAGGAAGGTGGGAAGAGATATTAACTAGTACTTATGGAAAGGACTCCAGCTTCTCCAGAACAATGGTGGCAAAACAGGCAGTGCACTGGGAGAACAGCCATATGCATTAACACTGCATGTTTAACCCCAAGAGGTCCCAAGAGATGTAAAATGAGCCAAAGCCCCACTAATGAATGGCCAGTGATTGTCCAAGCTGGCGCAGTACA
Source organism: Aptenodytes patagonicus (assembly GCF_965638725.1). Taxonomy (NCBI): domain Eukaryota; kingdom Metazoa; phylum Chordata; class Aves; order Sphenisciformes; family Spheniscidae; genus Aptenodytes; species Aptenodytes patagonicus. The sequence continues at coordinate 5,501,116 of NC_134981.1, forward strand.
GGGAATGGACATTTGCTGTGGCCAGCCAAGGTGGCTGGTGGCACTCCCTCAATGGGACCTTTCACTCTTGGTACAGATTTCTTGTGCCAGGACTAGAACCAGCTCCTCCAGGAAGTAAGAGGGACAACCCTTCCCTTGACATCCTAATCTTTCTAGATTGTAAAATCATACACAGGCTTCAAGTTTATATGACAGGACTGTTTTCTACCATATGCATGACCACTACATAGCACCAGGGAACACTAAACTTTTCAGAAATGGCTAAGTGCTGTTACAACACTAATAATAATAATAACAACAACAACAACAACAGTAAAATGGCATCTGCACCACCACACTACACTGAAACAAACTGCAATGCCTGAATGCCGAAGACCACTAAATGGTTCTCTCATCACTCTTATCACAGATATCTCTACCGAGCATGGGTGGTTTTTGCTCCATGTTTCATCTTCAGCAACATACAATGAAGTTGCAAATGACATCACTGAGGATGCCAAAATGCCCATGCAGTAAAGATAACACTGAAACTGTGATAGAAATCTATTTTCAGCTTTCATCTGAATATTCAGGATGTCTCCTCTTATCTCTGTTATGTATCATTTTTATATTGTGAAAGATGACAAATACTGAATGGCAAGAGCAACCAGGCTATGGAAATCGCCTCCTGGGACAGAGCTATATGTTCTCATAGGGCTTTTTTTTTTCTTTTACCTTTTATTTTTATGATTAGTCAATCACTGTTTAGCCACCTCAGGGAAATGCAAGGTGAATTAGGAGAAAGAAGGTCAAGGTTATCATGGAAAAGTTTAATCCCTCCTCAGTGGGAACCGGTTAATAGTTACAGCTAGACTCAAGTGCGGACCTCTGTTGGGAATCCCAGTGAAGGTCAAAGGCAGAGAGGAAAAAAAGCTGCACTGAGATCTTAGACAGTCATAAGGAGACAGATGTTCCTAGGCTTTAATGAGCAGTCTTGGCTCCAGGCGTTTCTTGGCAGAGCTGTTTAGTTTTAGTATTTTGCCTTGTAGTGCAAGGTATGGCTCTGGTTAGCTGGCTCTGCTTAGCTAACTGCTGATGATTTTTCCATCTAAATAATAGCTTGACAATGAAGAAACCAGTTCATAATCTGTGACTTGATGGATTAGGTCATGGGGAATGATGTGCAGTTGTAATAATGAAAAGTAAAAGTAAATAAAAATAATAATTTTAGTTTAAATGAGAACCAGTTTTAAAAGTTTAAACAGCAAATCTGATGGAGCTCCTACTTTAAGTTCTACCACTCCATCTTACATCATGGACAATAAACTGAAGAAAAATAACATGAAATGGACTTTTTCTTTACCAATTCTATTTCCAGGTAAGCCTGGTGGGGATCTTGCCCCTACTTTGGAAACTCATTTGGGTTCAGCAGTGCTGAGAATTTTCTCTTGACAATTTGCTACGCCTAAGTGAAATATATTAAACTGGAAAGTACAGGTTTAGCAAACATCTTCTGTTCAGAAAGCAAAAAGGCTACAAATCCAACTGTTATCAAACTGTGAAATCAGTAACTTCCACTAAAAAACTGAGAAATAGCTTTGTTAACAATTTTGAAGAGTTTTAACTCTTGTCTGCTAGGACACAACTTCCTTAATGCAATAGCCACCGCAGCACTTGGTGGAGAATAATTTTGTTCTTTGTCAGGCATGTAACAACCCTGATATAACCGGTGACTGAATTCAGTCTCTTTTCCAGTATGGGTGTCTCACTTCTGGGTGTCACAATTGGTCTGATATAATACGATATCATGAATGGGAACGTTTTCATGGGATAAGCTCTCGTTTTAGACTGCTTTTCACTGCTATAGTCCAGATCCTGGTCTCAGTGAAGGAAATGGAAACGTCTAGGTGGCTTAAGCATGAACAGTCTTTGGATCTCAATCAGTTACAAGTCAATAAAAAACTTAAGAGCCTTACATTGGCAGGTTATACAAATTCTCTGCTCCCTTTGTGTTCTCAGCTGATTCTCTCTTCATTTTGGAGGCTATGAATTATGTTTCTTTGAAGCTCTTTTTTAGCACATCAGAATCTCATCCACCACTGGTTGGTTCAGTAAAGCTCACCCTTTTCCAGAACCAAGTGTGAAATCTGCTTTGTGATAAATATCTGATGGTGCAGGAGCTCTGGGCTTGCTCCCAAGCTAAATTCATTTCTATTGCAGAAAAACACCTGCCTCTGTGTCATCACGAAAACAGCTCCCTATTGTAAAGAACAATTCAGTCTCTCAGACAGGATTCAGATTCTTTCCCCCCCCCCCCCCTCTACAGGAGAGGAACAGATGTCCTTAGCAGCCAAAAGGAGCTTTCTCCCTCCTCATCTACCCAGCTTATATTTCCAAGTCATGAGTCCTAAAACTCTTCAGAGTCAATCGGCTAGGATTTATTGTTTCCATGACACCAGTCACTTCCCACAGCCACTCAATGCTCAGGATAATTACTTTACATGACACCTGCCGACTGGAAGTGACAGATTTACACTAGGATTGTACCCATGGTCTCCATACATTCAGCACAGCTATCACCGTGATGGGTCCCTCTGGATCAGCAGTACACCACACCAGTCATGGGACACTGACCCAGCTCCACAACTTCCCACGTGTCTGGTCCATCCCATCAACAAATGGCTTTTGTACGCTTTGTGGGCCAGAGCAGAGACTCTCTGCTCAGTACCGTGGATGTTCTCCCAAAGGCTGGGCAACGACTACCACACCATGACATTAGACACCAATAAGAGGGATGCCTACCTTGCCAACAGGTATTATAATTGCTGCTGTTGCAGAATGCAATGGTGAGATTTTTGGAGGAAGCACAACAAGTTATGAAAGATAAGCAAAGGCAGGACAAATATTTATAAAAATGCTGTGTAACAACTCAAAGACTTTTAAACGTTTTGGCTTAATGTGTGGCCAACTTTCTTGTCGATCTCCCCAAAGTTTGGATGCAGAATGGGAGCCAATGACAAAAAGCCAGAGAAGTTATTGACTCATAAACGTATTTGCTGTAAATGGCAAGTCCCTCTTTGTTCAGCATTAAAATTTAGATGTATTAAGGTATAATAGAATAAAGCAGAGCTTACCTGAAGAGGCTGAAGAATCATAAGTACTTCTGTCCTTCCTATTTGTCCTGAAGGGCTGAATGTCCTTTTCCCTGTAAGTTCCAAACCCTTCAAAGCTTCTTCTTTTATTCCCACTTGCATCGTTGTCCCGCTTCTCACTGGAGGAATTAATTTCACCAAACATGTCCAGGGACTCTGACCTTCCATTACTCTCAGTATTACCAGAGTATCTCTTTGTGCAAGAGTCAATGGGATCATTGCTTGAGTCACTTTTATCTTTACTCTGTGTCCACTGCTGGGCATCAGAAAGTGATAACGTAGACAGCGTATCCACTTCAAAGTTACTCTTTGAGCCTTTGTGTCCAGTTTCACAATGCTGGTGCTTCTGCTTCTCCTTATGCTTGCTTTTCTCGTTGAGCAAGGAGAGGTCTTTATCTGAGCCGCTTAACCTTTCGTTGATCGCATGGCTGGAGAAGCCAGTGGACTTGCTAGCAAAGAGACCGCTCAGATCTTCATGTGTCCCCAATATCCGCTCATCCTTATGCTTGTGCTTATGTTTGTGTTTCCTTTTGTGAAGTCGGCCACTTGAAAGGCTTGTTCCTCCAACCTTTGGAGGAACCAAAGAGGACTGCATGTCTCCAAGGCCCATTCCCACAGGTGTTTGTAGGTGCACTCCGTGTTTCGCTTTATGCTTGGCAGTGGTAGACATCTTCATATGGGAGCTTGCATGGAATTGGGGTGGGGGCACGGTAGGTCTCATAAATGGGGAAGCCGCTCCGAGCGTGTGAGACAGGTACAAAGGAGCTGGATACTGACCATAGTAACCAAGATTCATCATAGGCATTGATGTGTAAGGCATTCCATAGGGTGCATAGTAACTCCCACTGGGAATAGGGTAACCGAACCCTTGTAAAAAAGGCACCTTTGTCATGGTGTCATTGGTTTTGGCAGGTCTACCACGCTTCTTCTTAGACTTCATGTCAGAGGTCCTGCGAAGATAGAGCAATGGGTCATACTGGATATATGGCACAGGGTAGTAGTGATCAAAATTAATCCTGAAGATGCTGGGATATGGATTTTCATGATAAAATGTGTAACTTCTATGGGAAATCCTGAACACTTGAAACTTATTGATGAGTTCCTCAAGGTCTGCCAGAAACTGGAGGTCATCTCTGTTCTGCAGGCTTTTCCTTTTCCTCTTGTGCTTTGGCTTTTTAATACTCTCATGAGAGAGAAAGTTATCCACAATGAGATGTTTCTGCCGGTGACCATGCCTGTTCTTTGTGCTGGTGTCAGATGGGATAGCCTCTGGATTGTCCAGGGTGCAGAAATCAAAGGAGTATCTCCGGCGGGATTCTGAGCTTTTCTCGGCTTGGTCAGAAGTGCTGTTGTTGTCTGTACCTATCCCACTGTCGCTCGGTATGGTTTCCTCACTGTGAGACTCGCTCACCGGTGACAGCGTGACTTCTTTCAGAGAACCTATTTCACAGAGGTGGGAAGGTGAATTAGCCATTAACCTGGGTGGAGACAGCTTCCAAGTTCCACTGTGCATTCCTTTCTGGGTTTTTGTAGGAAGAGCACTGATAGGTTGAAGATTTGGCATAGTTTTTAACTCTGAAAAATTTGTTTCAGTGCTTGCAGGGCTAAGGTTGCCGTTAGTCCCTACTAACTGTGTTGAAAGCGGATGAATAGCTGCTGGTGACGATGCCACAAGTGACTGCAGGTTGGAAGGCACTGCTGGGTTTTCTGGCTGGCTGGAAACAGGCCTTGAGTGCTTGATGGCTGTCTTAGGTTCTTCTGGCTGAGGCTGCAGCTCTGCTCTTGGCTTTCTGCCCCGTTTTTTACCAATGTAGATAGTCCCCCTCTTGCTGACATTGATCTGCTTCCCTAGTCTGGCATCAATGGTGGTTGGCCCAGCACTAGACGGTGGCTGGACTTTTGCTTTAAGAGCTATGCTGCTGGAGCAGGAGGACAAGATCTGATTGAGAATATTCTTCCTCTTGAGGGTCTTCATTTTATTAATGGTCTTGATGGTCTTCTTATCCAAGACCCCAAGCTTCCCGACCTTTTTGTGAAACTTGAGTTCACTGATGGACTTGTCCTCTCCTGGGACCATCTGGGCCAACTTGGCCAGATTCCGTCTCCTCTTCCTTTTCTTTGTTCCTGGAAATTCACGATTGATTGGACTCACTGGGCTGGTGGAGGTTCCCTCGTGAATGGTTTCAACAGTGAGCAAAGGCTGTTTCTTTGGTCGTCCTCTTTTTTTCTTGACAGGTGTGATCACAGTAAGACTGTCTGTATTGGTATACAGAGGGCTGGATGGTGTAATGGGATAGGCTGAAGGAGGCTCCACCATCAGCTTCTCAGATGTTGTCATGGAGGTCTCCCGAAGGATAGATTTAGGTTTGCTGCAGGTCCATCGCCGCTTAGCTGCGTGTTTGGGGTGCTGGACCTCAGACAATTTGCCAGCTGTGGGAAGATCGGTGGGTAGGAGAGTGGATGTCACAGCTACAGATTTTCTGAGTCTGGTGGCACTGTTGGGGGAAGCTTTGTCAGTGAGCACACCGCTGTCAATAGCTACTAAGGGAGACTCATTTTCAATCACTTTCCCTGGCTTTGTGGCTCGAAGATCTTTTTTACTCCCCTCTGGTTGAGAGCTAGTCCTGTTTGCTACTTCACTGCTCATAGCAAGTCCAGAAGGCAGGCTTTTCTCCTGGATAGTTTTCTCTGTGGAAGATTTTGTGGATTGCCTTTTTTTCCTTTTGTGGCCAGATGTATCTGTTGTCGGAGACTTTATTGGGATAGTAATTCGTACGTGACTGGTGTCACTTTCACAACTGCTAGCAGAAGTGGGATTCTGCTTCGAGGGTGATGTATCTAACACACTGTCCATCGAGTAAGACTCCTTTTTCCCTTCCATGCTGTCATGGGATTTGCTGTCAAATGCTTTCTGAGCACTCTTCACCCATTCGATGTCTGCGGTTTGGATGGTTTGACTTATCAAGTCCTTCTTGCTGGACTTCTTCTTTGTACTCCCGGCGGGCTGATCGGGGGCCTCCAGCGGCACACCTCCCTCTTGATCACCGAGAGGCAAAAGTCCATTGCACTCAGAGGCGCTGCTTGACTGGGCGGCCGCGCTGATGCTGTTGGGTGATGGGACTGTACTGCAAATGGCAAGCTCTTTACTACTGGCCGACAGCTGCCCCCACGTGCTGCTGGTGCAGGACTTCTTTGCTTGGGATTTGCTGAAGGACACTCCTGGCTCCGGAGCGGGGACCTTGGTGGCACTAACTGCTTCTCGACTGGGTTCTGTGTTGATGAAGCAACTTTGAGAAGCGGATCCAGTATCAGAGGTCGCTGACCAGTCAAGATGGTGCTGGTTGCTACTTTTCTGCTGGTGCTTTGATTTTAAGGTGTCACCGGTGAAGTCTTGTTGGAGGCCCGGATCATAGTGCAGAGCAGAATGTTTTTGTGGCCTGTCATAAACCTGGAAGGTAGAAGAAAATAAATAGGAAAAAAAAATTAGTTTATCAGTCCATTCATAATCCCTGGTTGCAACTCTTTATTTGTACAGTCAACGCCAACTCTTCTTAACCTATGTCCTTGTAAAGATTAGAAGCCTTTATAAAGTCTTCTTACACTTGAGCCAAATTTGCATTTAGATTCAAGCACTGTAAACAAGTTTTATTTTGTTTTCCCACTCTAAATACAATAGAAATATTTCTATAAATGCTAAATTGCTAAGGAAACATATTCTATTGATTTTTAATTTAAAACACAAGTAAAATATTCCCTTTCAATGGATGAATGGTGCAACTCAGCCTCCTGGTGAGAATCCCTTTTTCCTAAAAAATAATCCCTCACAGAACTTGATGCTCAACAACAGCAATTAAGCTCATTGTTGTAAACAAGAAAAATGAAAAATTATCTCAGAAGTTGTAACAAACAAGAGGAAAACCCATGGGTCCACTTCCCTATGAAGCCAGAATCTGAAAAGATTTACTCGCTTAAATTTCCACATAGAAGTCATCCCCACAAACTTAGTGCTTAAAATCATATGCATAGCGTCAAGTGTGTGAGGCACACTTGACAGGTTCAAGATTTGCATTTTGCCTTTCCATTTTAATAATCTGCTATTTGCAATGTTGGTAAGAGATATTTTCAATATGAGTTCTAATCCGACAGCAGCTCTTCAAGCCGCAGAGGTTACAGTAAGGGCAAAATTATGCTGAAGATTGTAACAGAGCAAAAGAAAGTCTACTTTTTTTCTTGGTGGGCCTCCTTCGGCTAAAGAAATTATGTTTGTTACAGCTGTAACCTTTTGAAAAGTCTCTTAAAGCCAAAAAAAAATATTTTTTTTACATTCATTAACTGACCTCTTCTAGCCATTTGTTTTCTCCTGTTACATTTAGGAGCTTTCATTGTAAAGTTCTGGATCAAACTGTGCGACTGATTTTGTACACCTAGTACCGCAAACAACTGTTCTTAGCAAACTGTAATGACACCGTTCCAAATGCCAAATAAATGATGAGAGACTTAAAAGAAATGTGTAACCAAGGAAAGAACAATAGAAAACAACTGCTAAATGTCTCGTGTTCCTGCAAACACCCTGTTACAATTAAGTTTCTATCAGCAACGTTACGTTAGATCCCCGTGCAGGGTGTTTGCAACAGAGGTTTTGGGGCAAGGAGGCTGTCAGCATAAGTGGGTTTTGAGCTGGGAAACGAGGTGTCCCCAGTTCTGAGCAACTTCAGAGGGATTTGAAAAGTGCTAAACACCCCCACGCCCATGGTGCATTATTTAGCGACTAGTAATCATACATGTTACTGGCAAATTGATGTTGAGATATCCTTCATGTGCATATAAAAATGTGCATGTGTCCTTTCTGGAATAGGCAATAACGATGAAGCTGTTCTGGTCCATCGTATGAGGAGTAATCAGGGACTCTTAAATCCTGTGGATAGTTCAGCTGTCGTGCACATGGATCAGCCATGCTCAGGGAAAGCAGAGATTTCCAGGAATTGTGGAGTGAGAAAATAAAAGAACGCAGCTGCGGTGGAGCTGCAGATGTCGCGGGCGAGCGACACCCGGTTTCTTCAGCCTGAGAAAAGAGCTGAAAGCATAAACAGCCCTCGGGGAATGAATCAGTTCCTCCTCCTCCTCCTCCTCCTCCTCCTCGCAGCGGCCTCCCGCGCGTGAGCCACACAGCGCGCAGTGGCCACGACCCATGCCGCTGATGCCCTCCTTCGGAAAATGGGGCCCACCCGCTTCCATGTCCTTGGGATGAGGCCAGGGAGGGGTCGAAAGGAAATCAGCAGCACTGGCACTGACATTTGATAGTTTGTTTTTGTTTTAATTCTTTTAAACTGATCACAAAGATCATGAGGTTCATTTTACCTCAGCTGTTTGGGGCTTCTCCCGCCCCCAGGCCGCCAGGCTGGGTGCACTGTAAGCTGGGCATGAGGAGGTGTGTGGGAGGTGGCCATCCCCTGGTGAGGTCCCAGTGGGCTGGAGGTGGGTGCCCTCCACCCAAGCCTCACATGAAACATCATCTTCCCGAGGTACCATGATTTCTGACTTGGAAAAGCCCTGGAAATGAGGGGCTGAGGCCTCTCTTGGCCCCCAGGACCGGCACCGAGGCAGGGCCAGGCTGCTTCTGCACAGATCCTGGCCTTACGGCTGCAATCAAAGCAACTCCTTACACCCACGTTATTTCCAAAATGCTGAGCTGTGAAACTAAATGACCTGAAAAATATCATTTGGAAGAGGAAAAAAAAAAAAAAAAAAGAGAGTTTAAGCAGTGAGTGAAAATATCACACGCTGGCAACACCCTGGTCCCTCCAAGTCCACCACACACACGGAGATCTCTAGTTTAAAAGAAGTAATAATCTCTGATCTATATTCTAAGGCAGTTACCAAGGGCTCAGAACTGAGAGGCCACCTATATATCAGCGATGAATACTGATATATCACTTGGCTCCTCCAGCCTCATTTCCTCGGCCTGCACATTATAAAATGATGATGCAACTTCCAACATATCCCTAATGATAGCCTTGTCATTACTCCAGCACCGCAGGCCACCACAACATCTATCTTACAATTCATGAGAAAGATATGCCTATGTCATCAAAGGTGCCAACTCTGGAGGCATTTAATCACACGGATAAGCACTCCAATTTCAATAGGCCTTCAAAAAACGACTAGTCTGCAGGATCAGGGGACTCCATTTCCTAAGCGGGATGTCAAAACTATATATCTGCCCAAGCACATAACAGTCCACTGGGTTTCCTCATGCAACTTCTTCCAGCATAACATTTACTGTTTGCTCTCCCTTGCCAGACACGTCCTTATCACCCCAAAATAATTCTTCTGCAGCACGGCAACCAGAGATCACTTGGCTGCAGCAGGTTGGGTTTCACTGGCTGCAATGGATATGTGGGGTCTGTTTACTCAAAAGCACTGGTAAATCAGTTGAAAGTAATGCAGCCAAGTGTATTTTATTCCCTGTGTATCCATCTGGGTTGCTGTCTGATCCCATTGGTCCTAATGTTTAGGCTTCAATTTTCCAGGCTGGGTGAGTACCACACTAAGAAGCCAACAAGCCCCAGCTCAGCTAACCTAACCCTCCATTGAGCTAGCAGAGGACGTCAGAGCTGTCAGTAAGGTGAGGGCAAACAGGGCTCTTCCGAAACCTGTATCTTGGTGCCTTTCACAGAAATTCATTACTTTATTCGTCAGTAAGTGCATAATATACTGCAGCTCCATGGGTCTTGGCAAGGGGCTGTTGACTTTAGAATAGAGTTCCTATGGCAGCATGGCCGAGACCAGCATCAAGAATAGTGGGCTTTTGCATGAAAACGGAAAGATTTACCCTTATTTACTTTTCGGTTTATGAGACTCTAAAAATACTTCAAACTTCAGTGCCTGCCTCTATTTGTAGTTTGCCCTTTCATTAAATGGGATTTTCTTCAGCAGCTAGCTATTCTGCACCGGGAGTCTGCTCCTTCTTCTTTTGTGAAAGTAGAAGTGTAACTTAACCCATGCAATTTTACCACATCTCACCAGACTTGGTCAATATTTCTCTTGATATTCAGTTTACTGGATGTGCTTAGTGGGCAATAATCCCATCTTTCCTTTAAAGAAAATAAAATACACACAAAGAAGCTAATAGTATTCGTGACTTCAAAGAAGTTTGAGCAACATGACCCAGCACATGCTAAACCTTAGACTAAAAAAATTAAGTTTGAATCTTCTTATTAGTAGTATACGGTTTGAACGCCAAAGTCATGAGTTTCAGTCCTCAGCTTTGGCAATGGTGGGCAGACCTATGAGCAGGATACATCCCATATACTGGCAACTGAAGAGCACTGGCCAGAGAGCAGAGGGAGTGGGACTGTGTGTTTACATCTGTCTCGCCAGACCTGTGCGAACCTGCACCTGCAGATGTGCTTACTCCTCTTTACAGTTTTATTCTGGCATGCAGCCCTTGCCACTGAGAGGATGAGACTGTATCAGTCCCATGATGAGCGGCACCCTACTCTGCAAGCAGTACCTGGCAGCAGAATCCATCCCTCAGGGACCCTTTTCGTTTAACTACTGGATGTCTCACTCTGCCTCCCCATTCCCTCGCCTGAGCTTCTCTCTAAATCCACGTGCTGCTTCCAGTCCCAAAGCAAAAAGTGGGAGGAGATGCCAGCAACCAAATCAAGAGCTTAGTAAAATAATAATAATAAGAAAAAAATCCAAATAAAAATGAATATAAGTAAACATAATAATAAAAATGATAAAATACACAATCAGAGAAACCCACCACCTGAAAAAAACCTGATTGCTTACAGGGGACGGTACCCCCCTGCTCCAAACGCACCTTTTTGTGGAGGTAACACACATACAGCTTGTCAAGAATCTGGCTTGCAAATCAAAGTTAATACTACAACGCCCCCTCTTTAAATCATTTGCAGATCCATCTGTGTAATGGCTCCTCAAGTGTAATTCCCTATTAAGAGGCTTTATCTGGAGAGATAAGCAGCTGGTTCCCATGTCACTAATTGCTGTCTGCTGTGATTTTAAAACATCTGCACCATTGTGCTCTTCATTTTCATATTCTAATCACCCTGAAACTTGAAAAAGGTACATCATTGATTGTTTCTGTGGGTTAATTAGTACACAGTCTCCTTGTAGAGACAATTTAAAGGCAGTCAGCACCTCAATCAGCAAGTTTGTTTTAAAAATTAATAACATCGGGAGCGTCTGTGGGGATTGGCATCCACAGTGACACATCAGAGTGTGCTCTGGGGACATACCGTCCTTTGTTATCTTCTTCATAGGCTGGAAATAAAATTAAAAAAAAAAAAAAGAAAAAGAAAAAGGAAAGGCTTTCCTAAATGAATAATGTCACTTAGAGTCTTGGGAAGTGTTTGCTTTTATCTCAGGGCCACCCCTGCCTCTCCAGTGCGAACAAATCTCATCAAAACACCGTATAATACCTCTGTGTGGTCTAGGAACTTGTAAACCATTTTTAATAGCAATTTTGGCAGCCAGGAGCTGGCATCTCATTGGAAATCCATGGGGTGAGGCTGTGACCGCTTGGACGTATGTGGGCATTTGCTCCGCTTCTGACCTGGGTTGGCTAGATGCTGGGTCACCAGGTGTTGTCTCCAAGCCACGCAGAGAAGGATATTAGCTCAGGCGCAGGGCTCTGCTATGGCAGTGATATTGCATGCAAACTGGACCTTCCTTGTAACCAGCCAGCTCAGAGGAAAGGCAGGCCTGAATTCATACCTGCTTTAACTTAAGCTGATACTCGAAAGTACTCCAGACAATGCTGATAACAGACCTTTGGTCCCTAGCAACAAGTCAATCTGAGATTTGCAAGACTGAATGAATAAATCTGGTGGCACTGAGGTTAAGTGGAAAATGCAATGGGCAACTGCCTTCTGAAAAATCAGGCTCTGTTTTGGTCCTTCACAAGGAGCTCCTAAAAATTGGAGAAGCTCCAGGTGATTTATTCCTCTTGAAAAAGCTTTCTCTTCAGTTTCTGCTTCCTAGACATGCATGAAAACTTGTTACTGGAGAAGAAAACCCTTCGAGAGGAAGAAAAAACTGAGATTTCTAGCTCAGACACATGAATAAATAATCTTGGCTCAGCTCATACTTTTGCTCAAAATTGAGCATCTCCTCTTGTGTCCCAATGGGACAGCTGCAAACTGCTCACTCGAAGGCTCTAATCAGAACTACAGCTTGGAGATATTTCATGTATTTTGGTGAGTGCACTGAGCCTTCCTGGGGTAGCATTGCTCTGTAAATAAAAGATGCCAAGCAGAGGAGACACCAGGTGCAGGGGAACTTAACTCTGGTCCGATGGCTTACAGGTGGAGCAGTCATTGACATGAGATGTGATCAATTTATAGGAGAGGCCTGTGATCAAGTCAGGTCGGTTCATAATAGCAAGTGTCCGAAATGGTTTCAGGAAGTCCTTTATGTCCTCGGTGACTCTAACCAGGGAGGAAGGATCACAAATTGGCGTATGCCACTTGCTGTGTCATATGTGCAAACAGCAGTAGTGTCTTCTGAGAACCCCCCCTGACTCTGGTTCAGAACTGATGTAGGGGCTTTAACTCCAATTAAAATACTAATGGAAAACATGTCAGCAGGCACTAACATAAAATTCATCGCTATCATCCCAAAGAAGGGGATTTTCCAGAGCAGTTTGCCAAATTTATCGTTCCCGGAGTTTACTCCTTCCCCAGCTCCCTGAGTCTTCAATAGCACAAAGCCCAAACACCACCGCACTCCGAGGAGTGAGGATCATTCATTAGACATCGAAAGAGAGTCAGGAATTAACACAAAGCTGCGGGGGGACTACTTGAGAGCAAGACGCAGCATGGGGTGGGAGTGGGTTAATTAAAAGCAAAGCATCACCTGTTTGTGTCCCTTCACTGAACACAAACACCACAGACTGTGGTGCAAGTCTCGCGCAAATCAGGAGGATCCTCGCTGAAGCTGCTGGAGGTCCTTCCAGGTTTTCTCTCCCATTGCTATGTAGCTCTGTCTTCCCTGAGATACTTGTGTAATCGTGCCAATACCGAGAAGCTGAAGTTCAGGCTTTTGCATTATAATTGTTTTGAGAATACCTATCTAAAGCGCTTATCCTTAAGGAAAAGACAAAGCAATGCGCAGAGAATACTGAAGGGTCCAAAGATGCTCACGTGGTTGCAAATGGTAATTTTTCATGCATTCCTGGTAAAGTGTCATGATTTGCTAAATAATTCAGAAATTCTAAAGTTATTCCAAATGAATTTTGCTACCAGCTTTAGACTGGATGATTTGCACACTATTTCAATCTTCTGCTGGATTTCAGACACTTCCATTTTCCACATGCAGGGATTGAGGATTTTATTTGGGCAAATTGCAACAACATGTTGAATTTATGAAGGTGGGATTTGGTGCTGCAGGCTGATCTGCTCCTTACTAGTGGGATGGACCCATCTCTGCACATATTTTCTTTATCAAATGTTTAAACAACCCTGCTCTTTTCAGGGCTTTGTATTAAGCACTGAGTCTGGGAAAACTCTAAACAATGGGATTTTTCTGTCATCTCCAACAAAGAGCCCATCACCACCAACATAACAATGCAGTTTAAATATCGTGTTTAAGCATAACACAGTTTGCCGCCTCAGTTTAGGCAGCTGGGAGAGAACAATTGGGCACCAGCTAAGGTGGACTACAATGGGACTCATACAATTTTGCCCATTCATCTGGTGAGATAACCCTGGTTGGGTCCTTGTTTGGCCGCAAGCCAGTGCAAAGATTTTTAAGTGGGTGTTTCAGACATTATGTCCGTGAAGCCAGGGCTCGCAGAGCAAGACGCCTTTGCTAAGCTGTATGCTTTCGTTTGTCCAAAAGCCTTGCTAATGAACTTAACAGCAGCAGTGATATTAAGGCTTTATTATTCACATATAAAACATACTTCCATCCCTTCGGAAGTGGTATAGCTCCATGGAGCTCGACCTACTCTTCCCGGTGTGTAACTACGACGTTGCACGTCCGGGTTTCTCTCTCATCCTGCTCTTCCACTTTGCTCTGTAATTTCAAGTTGTAGAGGGCAATGTAAATCTGTATAGTGACTTGGCCAAAATCAAACAGCAGAAGGATCCCAAGACAGACTGGGACCTGCAGAAACGCGAGCAGTAAGGGGTATTCATCTCTGAAAGCTTTGTGGTGTTGTCCAAGACGTTAATGCTTTAGCACATCTCAGATTACTAAATTGGAAATAAGGATGTGAGCAGCTGTGCACCGTAAGTTTCTGCTATAATTTTTAAAAGCCTGCAGTGCTTAATTTGCATTGAAAGATTTCTTTTATCCTTCGTTTAATATAGGAATTGCAATGTAACCCTGAATATTTTTTTTTTTCCAAGGGGTGGGGGAAATATAAATGGCTTTTCCATTGAGGCCAGTGATTCTTTCCACTAGAGTTAAATAATTTGATTATAAATTGAGTCCTTAAATGTCAAGGAGATGTTGAATTCACCTGAAAACAGGCATTTAGAAAAGCTCATAAAAGCTGTGAGCTCCAGTCAGTTAGCTCATCATTCTTTTAGCATGCACTTCATTTAGCAGTTACTGACCGCCAGATTAATTCTTTCAAAGCATCCTGATTGCAGCGAAGGTCTAGCATGAAGTACTGCATGTGCAACAGCATTAGCAAAAAGTCCAGAAATCTGCCAGAACATCTATCTGGCGCAGCTGGGTTAAAGCTCATGAAAATTTGCAGGAGAGGTCAAATATCCCGTGTCTTCCCACCCCTTGCAGTAAGATCTGAGTCCTGTACCATGAATTCAGAGAGCATGGCCTGTGCCTTCAGCAAATTCACCCTGAACAGATGAACTTCAGTGATCTGCAGCAAAATGTGGGAGGTTTGTTCCCTTCGGAAAATCTGCCTAAAGAGGTCATACGTGACGAATATCTGGCTCCGCTGGTTACGTACTGAAAAGTCACTGCACTCTCTGCAAAGCCAGCAAATGGTGCGGGGTGTACCATCCGCAGATGGGACACGTTCTGGACTCTCTCAAACAGCTGGTCTCAGATCAGACTCCCAAGTGGGATTCTCCTTTGTTTTCACCAGTAAAATAATTTTCTGCTGATGGAAGGGAATAGGAGAATGCTCATCTTCCCTTCTACTGCAGGCAGTCCTTCTAACTGTCCAAGCAGGCGTGCACTGAAAGTGAAACCTGCCCCATTTCCAAAAGGCTACAGGATGAGTGGAGTTTGAGAAGCTTTATCCTCCCAGTTTGCCTATAACCTGTGCCTATTTTTCACCACTGCTGGCAGATAAAAAGTGATCCTTTTCCCTTTTTCCCTAGAACCGGCAGCAACCGCATGAGGTGATAACTGGGGAAATTTGCTGCACATGTTGAAGACGTCAAGAGCATGGCTGATGTCTCTGTTTCTGGACTAGAGGTGATGCCCCTGTGACATAGTTGTTGAGGATTTTAGTCCTCAATCAGATGATTTTAGTTTACACCCCTAAGGAAGGCAGGTTTAAAGAAAGACACCCAGCACTGCACCAGGACGCCTGAGGCATGGACGTGTGCTATGAGGATGAAAACGCCCACCTGCAAGTCCTCTTTCAAGACGGTAACAGTGGTGATTTTGGGCAGAGCAAAATCCCAAGCTTCCCTGGCTAAACCTGAATGCTCTCCTGTAAGCACTGATTTTACCGTCCCCTGGATTCGGCTCCCTGAAGATGCCTCTTCCACCCAGATGCTTTTGCAGGCTCCCCACCACACCTGTAGCAAAGGTTTTCCCACTGGGGGAAATTCAGCCAGGCTAGCAATAATGTTTCGGAGCAACAACAACAAAAACCATGATGACATAAAGTATTTCCATGGCAATGCTAAGTGAGGTGAGGATGAGTGACACCACATTTTTGGGGCATCGCTGTGCTTTTTCTGAACGACACGTACCTCCATTTTGATGCTCATCCCCCACCTCTCCTTTCTCCCCTCCCTCCCCAGCTATGGCAACATCACCTTTACTAATAAACCTCCAGCTCGAATAGCAGGTTTTATTTAGTGTGCTATAAAACCAGTCATTTCTCAGATCATAAAAGGGGCTCAACTGGACTGCATCATTTTGCTGAAGTGAGTTTTCTGGTGGAGCGATTCTCTCTTCTAAATGCCACAGTCCCCCACTACCAGTATTTATGTACCAAAATAAAATGCAATTTTCTGTATTTTATTAAGTGTGAATCTCCAGCGGAAATCCATTTGGGAGCTGAACCCAAGATTTAATTGTCGTTGATTTTATACTTTCAAGGCTTTCTCAACCGTTTTCACAACAACAGCACCAGGTTAACTACAGTTTTATTAAGGTACAGCAGCATTACTTAAAGGCCCTGACCAAGTTTAGGTTTGGCTTCTACACACATAAATCAACAGAAGCACAGACCAGAAAAAGAGGGCAGGGAACAGTGGTCTAGAAAAGAGGATTGCAAAGCACAACTTTGTACTTAAATGACCTCCCAAACTTCTCTAGCTTCTCGCCTAAGAAATCAGGGGTAAAATTCAGCTTACTGAGTCCCCAGTCTTTCACCCATGACGTTGAACAAGCAGGTGGAAAGCCTTTTAATATAAATTCAGACCTGGGATTAGCATCCAAAACAGCAAAGCTTGTAGCTCTCCTGGGTCAGAATTTGGCTTATCCTATGCTGAAGATCTGGTCTGGAGAAACCCTTGAATTCTTGAACCTGTGCAGAAATGCAGTGGTTTCTATGCACGTGCTCCCCTTAGGAGTGGAGACATCGAGACCAGACAGAGCGATGGCGTGGTACCGCCAGCACTTCAGAGCATTGCCCTTTTAATTGCCCTTGTTCTAGTAACTCGCCGAAGTACATTTCTTTGCTCTACATATGTTGACAAAGCAAAACCATTCCCAGCCCTGTTATTGCTTCCTCTTAAGTGCTGACTGTGTGCTCGAGTTGAGTAACTCTATAAAAATACTGACACTGAAGATACGGTCCCCTATCCAAGCAGCTTGGCACACAGGGTAAATCAGAAGCAGGCAGTACATGTTTCAGACATCAATGTTCATTTGTCCATCGCTAAGAGAGCAAAGTTATGCCTCTTCCTTTTCAAAATGCAACTTATTCTGAAGGATTGGCATTGGAAGAGTTGGCAGAAGACAAGCATTTCCAAGAGCTACTTGAGGAGAAAGGGAAAACAGCTAAAGCACAGGTGAATCTGGTGTTATAAGCATCTGAGATACACATCACAGGGACTAGAAATACATGGGGACAAGAGTGACACAGAAGGTCCTTCAGTTTAGCAGATATACAGGGTTTGAAGGTGAACCTAAAAAAACTGAGATGAGAAACATGGCCCACATTTTTAATAGGGCGTATAAATAATCATGAGAACAGCTGATCATAGCAATGGATTCTCCTATTACCAGAAGTTTCTTTTAAATCAAGGCTGGGTGTTTTTCTAACCAATATGCATTAGTGCACGACAGCTATTGGACTTGTAACAGGAATATATTTAGGCAAATCCCCCGGTATGAGTCATGCAGGAGGTTTGACTAAGTGATCACAACGGCCCTTTCTAGCCTTAAAAATCTGTGACTATATATCCTCTCTATATCCTCCAGTGTTTTGTCCAACCTGGTGTTAAGCAATTCCAGAAATGCGTCTTCAACCCCTTCCTCTGGGAGGC
The DNA here is from genome assembly GCF_965638725.1 of Aptenodytes patagonicus. Taxonomy (NCBI): domain Eukaryota; kingdom Metazoa; phylum Chordata; class Aves; order Sphenisciformes; family Spheniscidae; genus Aptenodytes; species Aptenodytes patagonicus. The sequence goes on from NC_134981.1 coordinate 5,518,919, forward strand.
TATATCCCAGTGTAATAAATCTCACTCTTCAGAGTCTCTTCTCTCTTCCCCTGGAATCATTTCCATCCCTAGACATACCTCAGTTCTGGATTCATCCCAACAGTTCCTCCTCAACCTTGGCACCAAAAAGAATATTTCACATTTTTTAACAATTCATTTCACTTGCCATATTCCCTGCTGCTGTAAAGCGGCGTGTCCCACTGGTACAACAGAGCTGATTTACTAGGAAGGGCCTTTCTATCTCGACAAGCCCGGTGAGATGTGGCTCCCCCTGGAACAAGAATGGGCAGTGTTGTACCACACATGGTTCTGCAAGTGTGAGCAATGCCAAATGCCATCGGCTCAACGCACTCAGGCTGCCATCGTGGCACAGGGGAAGTTACTGTGATTCCTATTACCATTCCTCCATGCTGGTTGAGCACGGACTTTTGAGAGGCAGGTATATGTGAAATATTCCTTCAGACTGACTCTGTCCTCACCAAATAGCCGAGATTTGGCCCTGAATTTTAAGAGGAGGCACCAAGTCTGATACCCAGTCTGGATCTAAGTCTCACAGACATCTGTAAAACAGCATGATATCAAAACATCCTGAATCTGAAGACATGAAGAACCCTGGAGTCAGTTTTAAGCATTGGCTGCTTTTTTTCTTTCTTTTTTTTTTTTTTTCTGTTTTAAATATGGAAGAACATATTGATTTGGTCTTTTCTGGTTTAAATTTCTCTGCTGTTTTGTATGCTGCATCACAGTCTCAAAACATGAGCCCAAAAGCAAACCTCTGAACTGTTGGAGGTCTCTGCCTCAATCCAAATGTCACACTCGGTGTTCCAAAGGGTGTTTCGGTGTTTTTTGGGTGCAGGGGTAGAAAAAAGAGCAAAAGCTAAATCTCAAACCACTGTACAAAAAGGTTGCATACATTGAAGTCACCGGTGCAAAGACTATTCAGTGACTGCTTGAAACATACTTCAAATAAGAAAAAAAACATCTATTGCACAATAGGTAAAATATTTACTTACTACTGAATAGTTATTTCTATTTGTTGTTTTCCCCCCCTTTGTTCTGTTTTCACTAGACAATACACACACTTCTGCATAGTCCCCCTTTAAGGATTTCTCTCAAGGATACATGCATACCTATTTTCTGCAAACAGACAGAAAAACCTTCTGAAATCAGTGCAGATTCATCACCCACCCTGCACACGACCTTATCAGCAGTTGCGATGGGTGGCCCCCGTGGAATACTATGGAAAGGGCAAAGCTGGAAAATGTGCACTTTAAAGTGCCAGAGACTTTAGTTCAGTGTGCAGCAATTGTAATTTCTGCTGCCGCAGACGGCTCAGCTTGTTATGGATATCTGAGAATTCGGGTTTTCCCTGACTAGAGGTCATGAGATTTCTTACAGTAAATTTCTTTTTGCCTTTTTTTTTTTCCTCCTGGAGTAGGTAAGGCATAATTGAGGGTGCCAGATGCCTGCATGTATAATATCTCCAGACATGAAGAGAGAAGAGAAATAAAGATTCCTGGCACTCCTTTCCCCACATGTAACATATTTTGCATTTGCTCTTACTGATGAAGGGAATATTTAAAGAGAAGCCAGTGCTGTGCACAAAGGCTAGGCTTCGGTACAAGAGGCATGATAAAAAAATTGACCTAAATTCCTCCTGCCCCATCCAGGGACACATTTAGGTTTGTCAGACTGACAAGGACTCAGGTGGATGGGCTGCAGCAGTAGGTATTAAAAATTAAGTTTTTAGTCTCATCAACATACATGTTCCCATCTGCTGGCATCTCCTTGTAAATATACCCAGAACAAGCAATCGTTTCTATCGGCTTGCATGCCCTTCTCCGCCAGGAATCATGGATATACATTTTGTAGAAATACTACTTCAGCGAGTAAAAACAGTGTGTTTGTGTGTTTACATGTGCCAGTGGGATATAAACCGGTGAATAAACAAGTAACAAAAGTTCATTACATGTGTTTTCTATCATGGTCTTCAGAACGACATTCACCACATCATTCACACGAAGCAAAAAGACTTTGTTGGTATCTAAAGCCTACCTTCAATAAATCTCAAAGCACTTCATGAAAGAAGTAGGAGTCATTATTCTGCACACTACAGACGGAAATACTAAGGCTCAGTGATTTGCCCAAGGCCTTTCCATATTCCTTCGCCAGCGTCAGTAGAAGAATTTCGGTTTCCTCACCCTTGCTTTTGCCAGTGCCCGTGAAGTTTCCCATGACCAAAGTCCCAAGTCCATGTTCCCAAGCCATTTTACAATCTAGATGAACATGACTTCAAATCAATGAATGTCTGGCTGAAGTGCAAACAAACCGATCCTTTGCTATATGAGTCTGCACGTGCCATCAAAAGTGGCCATGGGTACCACAGAGGCAACTGGAATCCCTGTTTGCCAAAGGTGGACAGACACAGGTCTGTGTTTCAGTGCCGCAGGCACCCTTTCACAGCCAGCCAGCTGGGATTCGGGGAAGTCTCAGACATACAGGACTATCATTTCTACGCTGCAAACCCATGAGCGAGTGCTTTTTAAGACCTTTAGCTTTGTAGTGAGATTAAATTGGATTATCCATGCACCTGCGGTCGCAGCACACCTGCAATGCTCTACCTGCCCCTCTGTCTATGAGTGTGTTGGTGGGTGTTTAATTTTAAAGAAGGGCTTTTTTTCCTCACAGAAAAAAATCCCAGACTGTGGGGAAGATCCCCAGTCATCCACCCTTAAGGTAATTACACCAGGAAAACTATCAGGTCTATCCACTTCTCATCAAGCAAAGGACACGGTCACAGGCAAGAAGTGACCTCGTGTTTCTGCTGCTCAAACTCCCAGCAACCCACAGCAACTTAAATTAGAACATGTGCAATATAATTAGATTTCCTTCCCTTGCAGACTTGTCATGCTTCTCCTGTCTGAAAAGGAGGGGACAATTCAGACAGAGGCTACAGCTCAGCAGGGCTGTCTGCTGCTCACCAGGGTTTTGCTTTGAGTGAGATAGGAAAAAGGCTGCGATTAAAGCAAAGCCTTTGTGCTTTCAGCTCCTGCCCTCCAGAAACAGTGTTTTTAGTTGGGAACCACAGAAAGTAAATTCTAGAGCCGGAAGTAAAATAAGAAATTCAGGTCAGGATTCAAATCCAAGTTTCCTCCACATGACTGAGCTGTTTGTTACCAAGGCTGTAGCTTGGAGCGACCTGGTCAAGTATGGGATCAGGTTTGGAATAACACCTATTAAAATATTGCAGGAATTGAGCCTCCAGCCCCATCTGCAGAAAAGCTTGGTGCAGCTCATCAGTCAGATCAGAGTATTTGCAGAGCGCGGCTCTGGCCACCAAACTCTGACCAACACCTGGTTTAGGAGCCTGGGTCCCCTATACAGTCCGTGAGGCCTCCAGAGAGGACATCAGAGCATGCTAACCCACTCCACTGACTATATAGGGCACCTGAGCAGCTAATTCAGGCACCTAAATTAGACATCTAAAGGGAGGCAGGATGAATATAGCCTAATTTACGTCAGTGTCCCGTAATACACGTTTAACCCCTTTCCTGCTGCTCCATATCAGACTCAAAAGGGCTGAACTGTGCCTTTACAAAAGTCTTTCGGAAACATTTCCTGACCAATAAAATGTGCAGAGGCCCAACCTGTTCCTGACAAAGCTTTCGAGATTTCCGCTTCTTATTTTCCTTTTTTTTTTATTGCATAGAGATCCTTGAAGTTCGTTGAAAACACATTTTGAATACAGTAAATTGTGATTTATTTGGGGGTTGCCTAATGTCATCCCTCCTGCCTGAAGCAGGGAATTTTTCATTCCTCACCATTAAGCTATAACATCACAAAGTCTTAATTTTAATTGTTCTTGAATGAAAGACTTCTCTTTCCTTTTTGAGGTAAACCATGGAAGAGCAAAGAGATAATCTCGGATACACCACAGTCTCTGTGCCTTTTCTTCACCCTTCCCAGGCAAATAAAAGTATTTTGAAAACAAAAACAAAGAACAGACTTATGCACGCAATTCAAGTTTAAACCCAGTCTTTTTTGTAAGTTAACAGAGGTTAACATTTCCTTGTACTCTCCCTGAAAATGCTGCATTATACAAATGGGCATTTGAAAACAGAGAAAATCTGTTACCAGGATTCAAGCTGGTCATGCTGTTCAGATGACCACACTTCTAGCTTCTTGTTCAAACTTTGATTCGGTCTTTTGAGGTTTGCTCATCAGTAAAATCTCGAGTTATGGATATTCTGTTAACCACAGGGTACAGCAGCTGGCCACAGGAAGAATGCAACTGAGCCAGCTGCCCGCCGCCCACAGAGAAGCACCATCACCTGCCTCTGGGCATCCTTTGCTCCTGCTTCTTCTATAGGTTATTTCCAATGAGAGCACCTCTGCTCCATTTGCGGTGTTTCCGGAGAGGCTTAATCCCATCACCACACCTTTAACGAGCAGCACATTACTCAGCCCTCTCAGCCAAGTGCGGACAATGGCTGTGAGACTAGCAAGGCTTTCCTCTGCTGTGATTAAATGTGGTTTGAGGTAGGCACGCTCTGCCCTAGCTGGGTTTTTGACTCTTGGTCACTGTTCCCCAGGCTTACGGGTTCAGCAGAGGGGAAAAAAGAACATACCATTATGAAAAGTGTTAGGGAGAGAGCACTGTCTGATGTTAGACATCTGACCTGAGCGTGGGGAGTGGGAGTCCCACCACCCACACGGTCAGTGGATTTTGACCACGCTGATGCTGGACCAAGCCTTGGCCTTCTTGTTAGCGAACTGAAGAAAAGAGCTAAAATTTCTCCCTTCCAACCAATATATCCTGATAGGAAAGAAGTTTGGCCCTTTCAGGAGAGCAAGGCTTAATGCAGGAGTTAGTGGGGGAGCCTAAGAGGCATCAGAGCAGCACAAAATCCCTTCCGAAGCACACAAGAGGGGTCATAGGTGCCTGTTTAAACTTTCTGCCCACGCTACAGTAACATGGGCAGCAAACAAAGCCAGGCTGCTGTCTAACAATCTTGTCTCAGAACCAGCAATGGTTTGGGGAAAATAACTGCAAAGCTATGGTGTAACTCAAATGAAAACATGAAGGTTACTAGGGATACGAGGAGACTCATGGAGTAATTAAATAACCAACAGACACACACACCCACACACGCAGCCCTCATTTACTCAAAACCCTGACAGTTGTTTATTGAGAAGTAGGTGTTGACGGTTCACTTGTCTTGGGTGGATTTCTCCTGGAATAAACACCAGCACTTTCAAAATGCCTGATCCCATTTTCTTGTAAAAGAAAAAAAATTAAAAAAAAAAAAACCACAAAAACCCACAGACACTATATACAGAGCGGGTATCATTACTGCTGTGTGCCGTGGAGAGGGGACTCCATGTATGGGAAAGATTGAGCTACAAGAGTGTTTTGGAAAATGAAGAGTTATTTCGCAATAGGCCATGACATCTCCCTTGGAGAAAACTTGCCCAGATTCTGCAGATTGCTTTGCAGATGGAAAAGGGACAATGTCTGATTGCAATATACTCTTAGATAAAATCAGATTTGACTTGATCTAGAAACTTTCCCTCCCCAGGGGGCCAAGACTGAACATTGAAGGCATCTATCCTTCTTTAAGCTAATCTTTATATTCAAGTGCAGGTGTAATCGATAACGTTGGTGTAGTCTCCATTGTAAAACAGAGCCCACTGAATGCCAATAGGCTGAGCAAAACTCCCTTTCTCAGTCCCAGTGCTGTGCTATCAACAGCTGAAGAGACGGCTGGCTTTTCACAACACAAATAGGAGGAAAGGGATGAAATGAAAGGAAATTCAGGCTTAATATTAGAACCTGCTGACAGTGAGATGTATTAAGTTATAGGGCAGCCTACAAATGCAACAGGAAACCCATTTTTTGAACACGTAGGACTAGAAAAAATAATAGGGAATGGAGAAAATGCTACAGGGAACAATTGTGCAATGATAGGAAGAGAGACATCAAGGTGATCTATCTACATCTTTCCCATTCTTCCCTTCCATATTTCTGCAGTAATCCTGGAGTTTCTGCTGTTTGCAGAGTTTTATTGCACATAATCAAAACAAGGCCACTCTGATACAGGTCTGAGAAATCTCTGATGGTCATAAGGGGCAAAACCAAGGATATGTAATGCTGAGCAAGGGTGGATTTCAGTAACTACACTGAGCTGCTGGACCAGCACTTCGATGTGCGTATGAGCCCTCATTTACAAGTCTCTAACAGAGGTAAGCACCTCATAAGGATACTCCTCCTAACTTTCCTTGCATTAGAAAAGTAGGCACATTAATCCAGGGCATGGTCTATGTCGGCATTATCAAAGCCTGTAGCAAGAATCAATCCTAAATAGCATGAGACTTGTTAGCAACGCTACAGAATCCTGTGATTTTTCTCTCCTTATTCTTTTACTTGGCTTCAAGTGCTTTTAAAACCATTCCTATCCATACATCATTTTCGGGAGACATGCATTAGCAAACCCATCTGAAGATACTTCTTTTGAAGGTATAATTAAAACCTTACACATAGTAAAATTTAATTTTTCCACTGGGTCTGAAACCATTTTGCCAGGATGCTGCTAGGTTTGCTACACTCCCTGACTTACCAGTCAAGGCAATCAAGCAAATAACCCATCTCACACACACATTTAAACAGGCCTTACACACTTGCTGCGTGCATTCTCCAGGGGACCTTTAGTTGCTGTTTTGTACACGGTGCAGCGTGGGTTTTCAGTGGCGTGAAATAAAAGGTTAGTGCCACGGCAAAAGTTCCAAACACAGAAAATATGGCTCAGGATGCATAAATAATTAAACAATGTGCATTTAAAACATAAGCCATTAAAAACAGCCTTTGTGGGGGGAAAAAAAAAGAAACTGTAGGATGCAAGTTAATCTTTCATAAAGGCAAACCTTCAGACAGTTGCTTCTTCATGGACACTTCACAGTGCTCTGTTTCCTTTTGAACCAAGCATTCGTACAAAAAAGCGTTTTGACAGTCCCACTAGGATGCTCATCCTCTGTGTTCAGAGGGAGATTTATAAAGATCACAAGGCAGGATTGTGAATATAATGATCCCAGGGATTAGCCTTTCTTCCGAGTATGGTAGGGCAGTCCTTTGGACCTATCTGAAATCAGAGAGGGGGGCTCTTGACTGTGAGCCAGCGTGCGGCTTTCTTCTCACTACCACTGTCCCTTCCCCACCTTCTCTCATGTGCTTGCAATACTTTAAATACTTAAAAGTTTAAAGCAGTCATATGTTAGCTATCACCCTCCCCGTCAAGGGAAAATATCTTACCAAATAAATAAAATTTAATCTACAAGAAAATCAAGCCCAAAAGATAAGAAAAAGCTTATTCAGAGGAAAGAATGTTTTGTGATTAAGACACTGGATAGGTATTTAGAAGACCTCTTATTTCCTCTTATTCTCTTACACTCTCTTTGACTTTGAGCAAGGAACTTGATCGTTACCAGCCAAAACACCAGAAGAGGTCAGCTCCTATTTAGGCATTTAAGAGTGGATTTAATAGGAGCTGGGTTCACTCCCTAGTCAAGATGCCTGATTTAGGAACATAGTCGGCAGTCACCCAGAGGCATTTCTGTAGTCAGTAAGAGAGAAAAAGAGGCACTTCCATAGGGTGATTAGGCCAATGGAAAACATAACATGCTCTAGAGGTCCATGGGCTACGGCTTGAGTCTAAGGATAAAACCAGCATTCTCAGAAGATGATGAGATTCTGCAAAATGTTGTCCCAAATGCTGTGGTTTTCTGTCCAAAAAGGAGAGAAATAATAATCCTTCCCTTCTCTTGCTGCATACCCCTGTTTTGGCTTTAGCCTATAAGCTCCGAGGAGCAGGACCTGTCTCTCACAGTGCCTACCACAACAGGGGTCTGGTTTAGTTCAGGTCTTCTCAGACTATGTGAATAAAGTGGAGACACACACATTTAACTGAATTAACTGCTTTAACCCCTTGCAACTGAGGACTAAAGGAAAGGCCAATAACATCATAAAAGTAGCTGAAATAGTATCACTCGTACAAGAAGAGCAAATTAGCATGCATGAGGAACTGTGTACTACCTGTCAATAATTCCCCAAATTTTTATGCATGTGAACTTCTAAGTAATCACATTGGTTTATATAAGCTATATAATAAATGACATAGAAGCTTGTCATAAAACCAGTACACTGGCAAAGACAAGAACCTGAAAGATCTCATAACTCGATGAGTTTGTGAGTGTAACCTCAATTCAGTCCATTTCTGCAAACAGATTAATGGTACAGACTTTAACTACATGGTTACATACTGCTCTTTTCTGCAGGGCCCCTGCTTCACCGAGTGCCTGTGAGGGGTTTTCATTCCTGTAACTTTATAGCACATTAATCATGGATGATGAGGCCATGAATCAGTTATGCAAGTCATCCCAAATACATACTGATGAAATCTGTAAACCACCACCCAGCACCCATCTTCTGATTATCCACCTATGTTACAGATGAACTATTTTTGGATTGTTTTAAACAGCTCTGAGGACGTTTAGTGCCTTTTCAGTAGCACAGGGATATCTGACCCACCATCCCCATAACACCATGTGCCTCAGTTACCATGTGGTCATTTATGAAGGGCTCAGTAAAGAAAAATGTGGTGGTCCAATATTTAATGCCTTCAGTGGTGACCTACGGCAGCCTTCTGCATGGAAAAGAACTACCATAGTATCTTTAGACACAAGTCGTATTGAACTATGAAATGTAGATAACCCTTTATGTGGTGTTACAAAGCCCCTAACTTTGTGATCCATTTAAAAAACATAAGCTCTGTGACAGTTTAATATGTTTTTAAAAAATCTCATTTGTACAAGGCAGGATGTTGCTCATTGCGATTTTACATCTATGTGTGTACAAACAAGATAGTCAAGATTTGGAGGGCATTGCTTTTTTTACATGTTTTATGTTTGGTGCTGGATAGGTAAAAGGAGCTCTTTCTAGGAACAGCAGATAAAGTAATAAAAAGGCAAAGACAAGTAGATTTACTGTATTTCGTTCCTATTCATCATACAGAGACATGTATACAGGTTGTTGCAATTATTGGTGTTATCCTTTCTTGTTAGTGGCTTGAAATCCACCACTCACTAAGTCATAAATATTACATTTGGAAGGACCTTTCAGGCCATTCAAGCCACCCTCTTGCAATAGGTACAATGGTCCCCACTGAATATTCACAAGCATAATTCAGTTTTGCCATCAGAAGGGTCATTTGCCTTCTAATTACCATGGAAATAATGCAACGGACCACTGGTTCTTCACCACAACACATATATTACTTTCCAGTATACTCCAATATATACACACATATATCGTTCTTGCCTATTTAGTTCACTGCTAAAATATGTCCAGCCATGAGTATGTTGTCCAATAAACCTCACTGCTGACCTAAAGTCTCAAACAAGAAACCTCTTCCTGTGTTTTAAAGTCTAATTTGAAAACGCACAGAGAGCCAACAGCAGCTTTTCTTTGAAGACTACTGATAGTTAAAATAATTTGCTTTCAGAAATTCTGTTTCACTAGGATTTTAGAGGGAGAGGAAATAAGAAACAATGGCTTTGAAGTAATTAATCTCAGAGAAAGAAATTAGATCAGGGTTCATATTTTACAGTGATTTACATCTTGTGCAACCCCATTACATTTAATGAGACTACTGAAGGTCTGTGTCAACATGGAATGTGACTCTTCAGGCTTAAGTGCCGTGATTCATGGACTGGGTTACAGTGGTCACTGTTTTTAGGATAAAACTTTATCTCCTGGGACTACTGATAGATACTTTAGTTTTATTTCTTTGGGGTTTTGTTTTCCCTTTGTTTGCTTCTTTAGGAATATTCAAGGGGATTAGCCAGTTCGTCAGATGCCCATATTTCATGTCTTTTGCTGTCACAATTATTCTAAAGGGAGTACCTGGACTCCTGGCACATATACTGTCATGTTTTTTGATGGCACACCACTTTATTATTGATCATATAGAATATGTAGCACTCAGAAGGGAGCAGTACTGCCTGCAAGTGAACACTAAAGGCCAAGGCCAGGAGAGGCAGTATTTTATAAATACATATGATGATATTCCCCCTCTTAACTTCTATTTGCTTTCTTGCTTTTTCTTTTTTTTTTTTTATCCTAGAAGGACCTGAAATGAGTATATGTGGGCTTATATATATTTTTGTCCTGTAAAGATTTATAATATTAAATTATTACCATTGATGAACCAGAGTTGCTACAGTTTTTGACGCTGTTGAAACAATAGACTGCAGGCATATATTTGAGATGCTATTGAATGAAATGTTTTGGTGCCTTTTCCCATCTCTCAGGAGGATTGTAAGAGTATAATGAATATTTAACATTTCTATTCTATTTTTATTAAAATTTGTACCACCTTATAAACTACAAGAAGCACTTACTGCTTTGTCCCATATATACTTTTCCTGGCCGGGACTGTAAACTGGCTAGACAGCATTTAGAAACCATTCTGAAAAGGGAAAAATACTCTAGCAAAATTACTTCAGATTACTGAACTACCGCGAAATATATGAATAATTCTGTGGGATATTTCATAACTGCAGTTTCTAAAGAGGACTGCAATCACATTTCTCACCTGAAATGCAGTACACAAGGCCCACTCCCACCCAGGAGTTTCCATTCAAAAGAAAAAAAAAATCTATAAAGTCACTTGTGTTTTGCAGAGAAACTAATGCATGAAGGAAACAGATATTTAACTCTCCCACCAGTTTATTCTGTAAGGGCTGGTGAATTTACAATGGAATATTCCAAAGGAAACTATGCTCAAGTCATGCCGGTGCAGAAACATTTTCTATTTGATACTATCCTGGCAGCTGTTGGAAGCTCCGTGTCCTTTCTCTAGGTGCAGCGACTACACGGGAGTGGGATGAAATCTAATCTGGGAAACTCTAAATTAAGGCATGCCTACACTTCGTGCTTAGGCTAGGCTCTTAAATTTGTTTTTGTCCAGCTACAACTGCTGTCATGCAAAATCTTATTTCATAAAAGCTTATTTGTACTTTGAGCTTGCAACCTCTTGCCCAGAAGAGGATATACGTACAAATATTACCTTTTTGGTGTACCCCTGCAGAAGTCTGTGGGTATCGCCTCTCAAGTGGTACCTGAGTGCTCATTGCCTTTCACAACAGAAGTAAGATATTACAGGCGTTGTGGAAAGACTGTTTTTCTCCCCCAAACTGGACATCAGCTCATTAAAATCAAGGCAAAAGAACCCCCAAACCAAACACAGAGGCTTAAAGCATTACTATGTCCCTTCCCATTTCAAATGGCAAGTGGGTGCTTTTGATTGTGTTGCAGCATTTATCCACTGCCTTCCTAAATACACGTAAAAAAGCTCTTCAAGGCTCAGTTTGAATCTCCTGCCCTCTGACAGGGTGTAGGACCAGAGCCTGCTACTCTGCAGTTTGCTTCACTTGTTCTTTATTAATGGTTTACCTTTCTCCCTCCTGATACCTCCCAGCGTGAGCACAGAAACCCCAGCAGCTATGTGACCTTTGCAGAAGCAAGGAGGGGGAAGAGAGGAGAAGAGAGTTTAGAGGTGGGTTTGATCTACTCCGCAAACACTGACCATGCCACAAAACAAACAGCTGCAAGAAAAGACAAAGAAGGTCTGAGAACGGAAACCAATATATTCTGAAAGCTGGGAGTGGTTAAACACGATGAAGAGCCACAGCAGCTGACAGGGAGGGAGCTGGGAGCGGGAGGAGGGAACACTCTGTCACATGCATTTGGTATATTATCATTTTTCAATACTCACATTAAGAACAACCAAACCACAAAGTTTCATAACTTGTCATTTAGCTTAAGGGGGGAAGAAGAAGGAAAACAAAAAGAAGATTAAAAGGGGAATAATAAAAACATCTCTGAACCACAGAAAACTGCAAGGTGACCTTCAAACAAAACCTGGGGTGAGCAACCCCCTTCTTGTCTTCAGATGTCAGTCATTTCCTAGCTTGCTCTTTGCAAAGGAAGAACAAAAGACAGTTTCTCGAGTCGGCTGCAGGAAGACGAACAGAACAAGGACTTTCTGTTTGTACTTCCGTGTTCCTCTTTTTAAAATAATAACAGTGAATAGTATGATAAGAAGTGACTGCCTGGGGGATTTTTTCTTTCAGTTTTTAGTGCACTTCTCTCTCTGCTGAGTGAAGGATCCATGCAAATAAGTGGAGGGTTTGCACCGAAGAGACTGCACGGGCGAAACAGCCAAATTGATTGCACACCCATCAGTTTGCACACAAGCACTGCCAAGTGCCTGGAGTACTCAATCCAAAAAAGAGAACAGCACATTGTGTTCTCTTGAACTGGTTTAACTTCTCACTATCTTAGGCACTCCTTGTAATAATTGCTCACATTTAAGATACAAGTCTGGTTTTTCACTTAACCTTCCCTTGCTCTTCTATCGCAGTTTTAGTTCATAGAGCTCAGGAACCTCAGGAGTGTCAAGATCTTTGATGGCATTTAGGTGGGGAAATGGAGGTGCAGAAACATGATGTCATTTAGTCAATGTCACCCGTCCCGTCAGGGGATAATCCTGCAGTCTCATTCAGACCTCCCAAATTCCAGTCCCTTCTTTTGCAAATTGTTATCACTTTAAAACATGTATGCGTAACAAGATATAAACTGTCATGTCTCAGGATATAAGCCAAACACTGAGTGGGGGCAGTGGATAAGAAGCTATTTTTCTTATGAGCAAATTATAACTACTATTATTGTCTAATACGTGGTTTCTTGCATGCTCCTTTGAAGCATCTGGTATTGGATACAGTCAGTAACTGGAAGCTTGTAATAAGGCAATAATAAGATCTTGACTGGTGTAACGTGTTCCAATGTTTAATAAATCTCAAGAGTTAAAAAACAACAACTCATTTACTCAACGTTAGTATCTAGGAAGCTTTCCTGAGTGACTGAAGGCTGGCTTTAGTTGAATTCAAGCTTTCATTAGCAATAGCAGAAAAGTGTTTAGATCCTTATATCCTCATTATAAATGTTAACTTTCTAAATATGAACCCATTCATTTAGTGATGAAATAAAATCAATCGTGTTTCTCTGCCACTGCTCCCAGCTCTGTCCTCCAGGTGCAGCAGAGGCTCTGGATATAAGGCACTCAGCTGAGAACGATGAGACAGTGTTAAGCACCTCCTGGATTATGGAAGATGTTCTGCATCTCCTCCCCCAAGATGGGGTTAGCACCTCACAGGACATACGCATCATCACGGGATAAAAGCTGTTATTATCTCTTAGTAAATGTTTCCCACAGTATGGTAGCAATGATGCACCTGAGTCAGAAAAGCAGTTAGCGATGAGAAAGCATCTCAAGTCATAAAGAAGTCTGAATGGTGGCGTGTGTCTCCACGAGGGTGTTGCTGTCTCCATGAGGATGTTGGTATCTCCACGATATCAACTTCTTGAACTACTCCTTGAAGAGATGTGGTCCTGCTTGCTCACACAGTTTCGTATCCTCCAGCCAGCTAATGAATCTCACTAACTTTTTCCAATTTTCCCTTTTGGTGAGAGAAGGGTACAAGCTCAATGACTAAAAATGAGAATGATCCCAGTTTAAAACCAAACAAAATTAAAAGACTTTTCAGGAGAAAAAAAAAAAAAAATATTTTAGCGTTACAAATATAAGGAGGTTTCTGTGCTTCTTACAATCTATCAGACCATAATGAACTCTGGCAAAGTGGGAAAAACAACTGTCACTTCAGAGCCAAGGTTTCACAGGTCACCCTAAAAGCTTCAGCTGTTTATTTCCTGCTGGAGAGACTCCTTAGGCATTTTCTGTACCTGTGCTGCAAGTGAAGCGCCTGTTGACGTCAGAAGGACTGTGTCACGCAGGAGAGAAAACTGCACTAAGAGGCCTCTGCTTAATGGGATGATGAATTTTTACAAGGAGAAAGCATGTGTAAGCTCCAAAAGTGCAAAGTTTCCTCTGTATCCACAGTTCAGGTCAGTGTACAGTGATTTTTCCCCCAGGCAACCTTTGCACAGAAAACTCTGACACAGCAAGATTTGTGCCTCCAAGGGAAGCAGCAGGTTAACACTCACCTCAACCACCGTATTACCATGGGCACCCTGGGAGGAGCTGCTACAGACAGAAAATTCACCACTGGCTGAGGCAATGTGCATACCATCATGTCAGCAACAGCTGGATGTGGCAAGAGTATCATGTCCCCCATAACTGGAGAGGATCAGATTTCTCTGCAGCAGCGAGTGGGAACCGAAGAATGGCTAAACAGCCTGTGGTAGGGTATCACGGGAGCCTGCAAATTGCATAGGCGAAGAATCAAAAAGAGCCGCGTAGTAATGACAGTCCCGTTCCTTCCCGTGCCATCTGGTTGCACCATTACTGCTCCACATATCAGGCTGCGCATGTATAGTGATATAGGCAACATATTGCTGTCTTCAGGATCAGTGGTGCAGGGACCCGATCTGGGCATGGTGTCTGCAACGACACATGTTTACACAGCCCCTCTACTTCACAGAGCTTCCGAAATTCAGATTTATCCATACCAGTGAGATATGCCAGGATCGCTCTGCCATGGCTTAGGTGGATGGCAGCAGCTGTTGGACACTCGAGAGTAACTATCCAGGAAGATAATGGACCAGGAGAAGGTAGCCTGATAACAGGCAACTGGCAGGGACCGAGACTTGCTGTATGGCCATACTCAACTTCTCTGCAATTATGTAAAGAGTCATAAACTCACTGATGCACTACAAATCTTCCTAGCTAGTGTGTGGTCCAAGGTCAAACAACACCGCCAATCCAAGCCATCTTGCAGTGGGAACATGACTGGGGCATCTAGGACATGTCTCCCTCCCTGCGGTCCATAGAAAGACAACGACAGACTTTCCTGTGCTGAGGAACCTGCCAGAGGCACCCACCCCTTCCCTTGACGAGGGAGGGCGTTTAAGGTGGTTAAGCCTCTACGTTAAACACCACAGTTGCTCACCTCAGATGTGGGCTGAGCATTGCTCCAAGTGGCTCGGAGCACACCTCTAGTGTGATGACAGGCTCATCATCTTGAGCGACAGGGCTAGACTCGAGGAATTTGGATATGCTACACAGGAGTCTGCTATTAACAGGATACTCAAGAGGCACAGGTCTAAACCAACACCAAGTGATGAAGTGAATTTGGAGCAGCGCCAGGAAGACTACAGGACAGGAAGAAATGAAAGATGAAAGTGTTTTTAACACTGTCTCCACATGCTCAACAAGGATTTTCTCAAGAGTCTTTGCTTTATAAATGCTCTGTGATGTATAACATTTTTTCCAGATCTGCCCTTCATCTGATCATTGCTTACACAGAAAGAATCAAATTGCTATGACAGTTAGATTAATCCTTTCAAAATGGTTCATTTCTGCTTTTATTCTTAAGATGCAAGGCATGGTAATTCCATCAAAACCTGTGAGATTGCTGGGAGTGTATACCAGAGTAACTCAGAACAGGATTTGACCCACCTTTACCCACATCTGTGCCCCTAAAGAAATGAGTGATGTTCTCAGGTCCTCCTTTCAAAACACTGAATGCTTCACCAACATGGGAATATGACTCAAGCAGTAACTAACTCATAAGTGATGCAAAGCAAGTACTACCACGAAACAGGTCTCTGCCCTATAAATTAAGGGTCGCTGTTCCACAACTCCTAGGTGTCCCACAGAGGGATGCATCTTTCCTCGGGCATCTAAAAATGAGATGCCTGAATGTGAATGAGTCACCATAGGCTTCCTTGATAGTCAATGGAGAGGAACAGGTACCCCAGAGGACAATTCGCGTCACACTAAAACAGGCATCTAAGGCACATCAAATGGATTGCTCCCTGGAGATGCCTATTTCTTACTGTTGACTAAAAAGGGAGCCCAGGGTGACCAGTTCAGCCTTAGGCATCTAACTTTAGACATCTAAAGTTGTGTGAAATGAATCACACCCGTAGAGGGATTAGTAGATCATCTGTCTTTTATATGTCATAGAGCTTTAATTTTTACCCAGTTACTCTTTTGTTGAGCCCTATAACTTTTGCCTAAAATGTTTCCTCCAGAGGGGCCTTCAATCTTGAAGACATCAAAAGATGAAGAATTAATCACTTCCCCTGGCCCCTTGTTTTAATGATTAACCACTATCACTGTGAAAAACACTGCTGGTTCCAATTCACCCTTGGTTAATATTGCGTTTCCCTCTGCTGTTTTGAAGAGATCACTGTATTTCCTCTCTGGAAGCGCTGATGCAGTTTCACATCACTAGGTCTGAAGGCCAAGTGGTCCAGCCTTTCTTCCCTTTCAAAAATAAAGATCTTTGTAAAAACTTCTACCCACCTAGCAGAAAACCTGCTTCATTTTTACATTGAACTATGCTATTCTTTAATAAGACCGATGCCATTCCATACCCCAGCTTCCCAGCGATCTGAAAGAATGCTGCAAATATTAATAAATTATGTCTCAGTGTCTCTTTAAATAAATATTGCTACGCAACCGTCAGGAACAGAGAAACTAAAGGGCAGAGAGGACAAGTAACTGACTCAGCTCTAGAGCAGAGATGGGAGCAGATCTCTTTCCTGATTTATAATGATGTCTTTTAAGCACTGGATTTCAATTAACACTCTGCCACCTTTAGTCACACCTTGTATCTTTTCTACTACAATGGGACACAAAGAGGAGAAATTTTATCTTCAGTGCTTGGTTTCCAATAACCAAGGAGCACCTTTTTGTTCTCTTTATACCTGTTTCAAAAGACCAAGTTTCCAGTCTCTGACTTGGGCTCCATGGCATTACAACACGTGTTGCAATACTCAACAAGTTGCAATCATCATCTGAGGTGGGCTACACTTATTTTTACCTCTCCATCAGTAACCACACCAAACGTCAAACAAATCTCTGCATTTGATGAAATGGGCATTTGCAGATAGAAACTGGGCAGTGAGGAGAGCAGTTACCCAAATCGCTAACAAAAATGCAAAAGGCTATGTGAATACTAAATGTGTTAGAAATAGCCCCTCGACACAAGTGTCTGTATTCTCTTTATTCCATTGTTATTTTTTATATTATCATAGATGAGGAGTCTATTGCACCTTGCACTGCACAATCAAATAACAGAATTGATGGTCCAGGTTTTTATTTTCATAGGGCTCCATCTACTACAGCCGAAGTGAAAGAATATCCTTGAAAATATCTCCATATTAAAAAAAAAAAAAAAAAACTATGGCTATATATAGATGCTAGATGGAGTTAATCATATCATGCAGATAACATGTTTCTATGATCAGCTTCCAGATACACCTAGTAACAACAGGGTTCCTGCCAATTTTATGTCTTTCAAGCTATTTCATAATGGACATGAACAGGAGACATCCTTAAGTATAAACATCTCTCCTGGTCTTAGGTTCTGTTATCTTTATCTTGCAGTACTCTCTTCACCTCATATTTATTGCAACTGTGTGCTTTGTTTCTCCTACTTCAAACTGAATATTCCTCCTGAAGGAAGAATTCAGCCACTTTAACGCATCTTGTTATCACTATGCATGTCTAGAGCAGAATATGCTGTCATAAATGGTCCCCACCCACAGTTTGGGTGATACGGTGACCTAAGAACTCTGTGATCACAGTCAGCATAAGAAGATGTTGTATGTGGATGCACGCACACAAACACTCTTCCAAATACTACTACTACTACTTACTATTATTATTATTATTATTGTTATTTTTATTATTATTACTACTACATTTTTCCATATATGTTCTTTAGCACATTTAGCTTTTGAGGAACTGGCTTAAATGGATGGTGAAATTGTTAAGCACCTGCAAGACAGAGCTGGAACCTCATTGGGTTTGCTTTTATACCAACCATGCCAGAGCCTGCCTATCAAACCCTGTGCAAATTACTTTTTCAAAACTGTCCAACCAAAACGTAGATTTAGAAATGTCCACATACCTTCCCAGAGTGTTTAGCGTGCTTTAGATGAAGATCATAATAAAAGTACTAGTTTTGTTATTCCACAGTTTCAGCAGATGGTCTGAACTATTAAGAATCAATTTGAGCCTATTAAGAACGTCATCTATTCTATTTCCAGACAATATCGCAGCAGTTCAACCTCATTACTTATCTGTCACTATGAAAAGTAGCTAAACCTTCATCCATCACATCCAGCTACTTTTTGCCCAGAATTCTTGATCTATTTTTCCTAGATATTTTTTTCTGCTAAATTATTCCTCTCCTTTAAGTCCTACAGCAATGTGGGCATCCATTCCCTATACCCACACAAAAAAGTATATATGTTATAAGAATATCTAGTCTTCATGTAGCACATTTTCTGAAGAATTTCGAAGTACATCACAAAAAACAAATGTGTCATTACACCCATTACTCAGATGAGACATCTGAGGTATGTGGTCAGTTGTCTACATAATTTAACAAATTTTGTGATATCTGAAGGTAAATAAAGACATCAATGTTGATACAGAACAAGCTTGATTTTTTTAATTATACAGGCTCTCCAAATTTCTAGGACTACTGACAGCTCTTTTTTTCCAGTTGCTGCTTTATCTTCTTAGGCCAATAATTTTTAAAAATAATTTCCAAATAATTATTTGCAAATTTTGGCTTGGCTCAAAGCTATTTTTCCTTGGAAAATATGAATAGTATTTCTGCAAATTCTGTTCACTGACTTTTAGAATCTACATGAGTGAATCTTTAAGAGCATATATTTTATTTTATTCAAGGAATGAGTGGTGCTTCACACTGCATCTTAATTAGCAAAGTCATTAGTAACTTATTCCTAAATTTTTAAAAACACTGTCTGATCTTTGGAGACTCTGTTTTGGAGGATCGAGATTCAGACCCATATTACATATTCACATCTTTCTTTTATCTCTTTTATAAAATTAGCCACAAACTAAGTAACTGCCATTTGACTACGAACGGGATTTAAAACTCCAAGGGCTACCCAGATACATTCATTTTATCAATCATGCAATGCTTAATTGTGTCTAACCTATTGAAACAAGACTACCATCAACATCCACGACTACCATATTTATTCGTGCTTATGGACAGCTGAGAAGTAATCACTAAAGGTACAGTCATCCGACATGTCCTCATGTGACTGCAGCTGTTATATACTTTATTGCATGAATTCAGAGCGGGAAAGGGAAATTTTGATTGCGATAACTCAATCACATTAGGAGAAAAAATATGTAATGCATATCATCTATCTATTTTTACATGACAACACAGAAAGACACTTAAAAAAAAAAAAAAAAAGAATGATGCTTTGAATTCACTAAAGAGATATATTTGCTGATATCTAATACAACTGGCACTTTAGGGGAATATGGCTTTTTTCCCATCACAGAGAATATCTGGAAACATGAGAAGCATCAATCAATACCTTCAGTTGCTTGAGAGGCAGTATTAAACAAAAGAAAAGACCGCTTCCTTTTCTGCTATGTTTTACTATGAGTGTCTACACAGAAGGCCTATGTTCCAGCCAAGGCGATTAATGATTAATGCAAAGCAGACATAGCTTGTTTGGAGAAAGGGGAGAGCCCACAAAACTGAGCACTGCATGATGGCTTCATTAAAGAGAAAAAGGCTGAGCACCATCTTGGGGGGTGGGGGGGGAAGTCTGAAGCCTTTTTCTGCACTCTTTGAACTTCCATCAGGCAGGTTGCTGAACCTTTTTCCTATGGTGTTTCATGGACTACATGAGAGTAAAGACCTTCACCAGGTAGAGACGTGTACTGAAACTGTCCATCTATGGTGCTCTGTGGTTCTTCTCATCTCTGAGTAACCTGGGTGGGAAATGACTTTGGATTTGATCACTTAATCCGCTCCCTGAGGCTTTGGCTGCAGCCAGTCTCACCATTAACACCCTTGACACACTATGGCTGGACTACGTCACGTACCGGAGGAGGTATCTCCCAACTTGACAGCTGCTTCTACTGCTTGTAAGATCTTAAGAGCTGTAAAAGTTTAACTAATATTTACTCTATTTCAGCTTATGGGCTGGGTTTTCTCTTTTGTAGCCAGCTGGAGGGGCAGTGCGGCAGTGGAAAACACACGAGAAATTTGGGCTGACTTGGCCAGAATCCTGTCTGGGATCCCCTGAGGAGAAGACGTTGCCATGGCAGCTTTGCTGTTCCTTCAACTGGTGCAATAGCTGCTGTTGCTACATTAAGCCAGCTCTGCTGGTCTGTGAAGGTGAGCAGCCTTCTCTGGGTAATTAGAAAAGTACCTGCTTCCCCGCGCGCTTCTGTTACTCATCCCTCCATCTGCCTAAGATACATGAAGATTTTGTTATCCTTTCTGCAGGAGATGACCTGCCACAGCCGTCATGCTGTTCATCTCTCAGCATTGTAACAGCCAGCTCTGCCACACAATGGGCTGCAGCTTTTACTGAGGGACTCAAGCTGGCCCAGCAAGGTACCTCCTAGAAATGGGAGAGTGATGTACTTTCATTTTAGATCTGAGCTCCACAGTGGCATTTATCATCTCCTTCTAGGTTTTTTGCGCTTTGTTTAGTGCCTATGGCATCCAAAGCTACTACAAAAAATACCCGATGAAAGCTGAACTGCTCAGGATTGACCCAGTTGAGATTTACAGCCTGGGATCTTCACCTGGTAAGAAGATCTCAGTCTTTTATTTGAAGAACTCAGCAGGGTTGTCCCCTTTGCAAACACAGCCAAAGTGCTAAACACAAGGCCTGCTGGCTGGATCACACAGATGAGCCAGAGTTGAAGCTCTTTGTCTCTCAAATCCACATCTCACACCTCACTGGAGAAAGCCCTAAGGCCACCGATGACTGAGCAGCAGACATTCACCCGTCTAGCCTGCTGAAACTGTGCCAGGTGAAATCAATGGGATCGTAAGCATTTAAACAGGAATTACTACTGCTCAACTAGCTAAAAAGGTCCATTATCAGACACAGCCTCAGTCGCATCCCTTCACTTGAGCTATAAACAATGCACATCAAACTGGAGGTTGCATGGATCTATGTGCAGGTAGCAGCCTCTGCTCCTTGTCTTCTAAGGTAACAGCCATTACAGAAGAAGGAAGGAAGAAGTAAGGTTTATTGAATACAGATCTTGCAGTTCTGGAAATGGTACAACTACCATACTCATCTCACAGGGCAGTTTTAAGAAGTGAACACATGATTAAGAGCTTTGAGATCTCTGTGTTAAAAAGAGACACAGCAACGTTGCTGTGATTTAATTCATGCATGCATGCACTTCAACCCAGACTAATTCCCCGGGGTTAAAATGAAATAGAGTTTAAATCTAACAAGGGTAGAAACTCGTAACCAATTCCCAGGCTTCTCAAAGAGAATATCAAATGACGTGAAATCCTTAATTGCCCTGAATGAGACACAGACATCTAAAATGGAGTTACTTGTCTCTTCTCAAAAAAAAAAAGAAATTAAGTTAATTCTTTACCTTCTTGCTACACCCCTAGAAAATAAAACTTGTTCAAGCATAAAAATAGACTAAGCTTTACTAAAACCAAGTGCAGTTTTTGAACACCTACTTTAAAAAGACAAGTTGTTTGTGCAACTGATATGATATTATGAAACTTTAGACATTTCTTTCACAACTGACAAGGAACTGAATGCATTAGACAGGCCTGTTTCACATCAGAAGCCACAAAGGCTCCCAAGTCCGTATTCCTCTGGATTTTTCTCTGAACTCCATTGTTTGTGGTTGAAAAACCAAAAGGGTCTGACCCATTTTAAAAGAAGGAAATCATATTTCTTAGGTTGCAAATGATGCTTTCTGCTAGCAGAAAAACAACCGGAGCTTAATCTTCCTGAAGAAAGGAAATGTCCCAGGTCAAAGTCACAACACATAATCCCCCACAGAAAGTAGGGAAAAAAATAAAATACACCAGGTCCAGGCTGGTGGCGCAGAACCACATAGCACTGGCAAAGGTTACAAATGGCTCTGTCAAACACAGACGATTTCCATCTAACAATTAAAGCAGTGAGATGTTTTTAGTGGAAGGTTAGGATTACTTTTTTGGCAAGGCAGAATTGTACCTTTATTCTCAAATAACGCTTCATGGTGGAAAGTGTTGCACGCAGTAATGAAAAACAATAATCTATCTTCAAAGTCCTTCTGAAAGGTCTAGCTCATTCCAATTCCTCAGGGCAAAGCAAGACAAAGCTAAGTGCGATTGTTTCCATTTCACAGATGGGAAAGATGAGGCAACAGAGCAAAGGATTAAATTGGAGGGGGGGGTGGTGTGATTCCGTTTTTGGGTGTTCAGATTGCAGTCACAGGCAACCCTTCTTTTTGCATTTGCATTCGACTTCAGGGTAAACATTTCTGCGCTTTTTACGAATGTAGCGCATGAGATCACTACATCTGCAACTCATTGTGCAGCGTGAGTGCACCAATTGGCCTGAACATCAGGGAAGTAAGCCCACAAGTTTGGATGAATCTCTGGCCTTTTGCCAAGCATGCAGAGATCTTGTTACTTGGAATAATTACTGAGTTAACCTCTTCGCAGGGAGAAGAGGAAATTACAGGAGCCAATTTTTTTGCCAAGCCTTAGCATGAGAACTCAGGACATCCTGGGTCTCTCTCCTGCTCAGATCACTGGGTTTCCTCTACGTTCCAGCAATTCCCAATGCAAATGCCTTTAGCAATAAGGAAGACACATATCCAAGCAGGGAATTTGCTCCCGCTACTGAAGGAAAGAGAGACAAAGACTCTTAGCATGACTACAGACAATCTAGTACTGAACTTGTGGACTGCTCATTTTCCCTTGGAAACTCAAGTTAATCACTTTCCCTTTTCTTGGCACTCCGCAATGAGTTGCTCTCTAAGGCGCTGACCCTGTTACTACTGACTACCAAGCTCAACACTTATTATCATGATAAGTCTCATTGGTTAAAGCAGCCTTCTCCTAATGGTTTTCACATACACTTTGCAGCCTGGCATAATTCACCACTGCCTCATCCCAATGCAAAAGAACAGTGAAAAACTGACATTTTATTTGCACAGTGTGTGTATTTTCTGTAGTGCCAATACTTCCAAGATGTAGGGCAACGTCCATTAGGACCCCAGTTTGTACTGGCCAAACTGAGGTTGAGAGGTTACTGAAACAAGTCTCTCTGTTGATCGCAGACCGAAAGTAAACAAGATGATAGATTTCATCTAGCCTTACCACCTGAACATTACAGACCACACAATTACCCTGGTTACTTCTTGCATCGAGTCCAGTAAAGTTTAACTAAATCACATATTCTGCAAAAACCTCCTATCATGTCACAAGGCAGCAAATCTCCAGGAACTGACTTGGTTTAATTTGTTAAACATTTGCCCCTTTGTTGAAACTTGTACTTGTCTGGTTTTAACTTCTGGTCATAGGTTTTGTTCTGTTTTTCTCATTGTGGTGGGTACTTTCCATGGGTAATTTCTTTGTATACAGAACTCCATGACTTGCATTTTATTGTATGACACTCTAAGTTGCCTGGCAAGTCAGTCTGTTTCAGTGTCTGTCGTCATGAAAAAGCAATCTGTCCAGGAGAAGAAATTACAAAAAGGATGTGAAATCATGACAGTCCGGGTAATTTCCTTTCCAACTATAGCTCTGTTGACATTAACTACAACATTAGCAGCTATGAATTAGGTTTGTCATGTACACTCCATGCAAAGAAGAAAACAAATGGAAAAGTTAAATATTTACTCTCTGACAGCTTATTTTTTTGCAAGTGTATTTTTTAACTAGAGTTCTCCAAAACCATCCCAAACCATTTTGCCAAGGGAACCGCTGTTTGCAGGATCAGGAGATTGTGTTTGCTTAAGCATGTTTGTGAAGTCAAAAGAAAATAAAAAGAAAATAAATAAAAATTTTAAAAAACTTCTTTCACCCATTCCTCATCCATTATTTTATTAACCACAATTGCAAGGTTATAAAAATACCTACTCCATTAACCTCCAAGGCATCAGACACAGGACTCCAAACCTCATTTTGTACTTAGTTCTGCTGACTTTCAGCACCTACCGATACTGCGTGGCACCATGCAAACTAGACTGGACTGTGATTTTTTTAAATGGCAACTTGGTCAAAGCATGCTTTCGGTTATTAATAAATACCATACCCCAGGGTCAGTTCAAACTTTCCACTACATGCTTGAGGTGACTGAATGATAAACAAACGATCAGTGGGAAATTTTGATGCTGGCATATGCTGTCTGGTTAGCTTTTAGAAGGAGGAAGTGAGAAGATGCACGGTTGATTTGCCAAAGTAGTTTAAAAGAAAAGAAAAATATTAAAAAAAGAAAGAAGTACAGTCTTTCCGTCTTCACTTTCTTATGCAGATACCTATAATCGGACTTTGACTTGTACAGAGAGGTGCCAAAATAAACAGGACTTACTCTCAGAGCACCCATTAACTTCGGTTTGGGTACTCAGTGTGCTAAGGCTCTCCGTAAGAAAGTTTACTTTTAAGTGCCTAAAAAGGATTGAACCGACTGGCTAGGAAACAGTCATCCTGATTTGGACATTTCTGGCAAGGCAAAAGCATGAGGATAATGGGATGTTTGAAATTGATTCATTTCCTGGCTAGATCAAATTCCAGACTGATTTAATATAAGTGTCCAAAGCATAGAGAAAGGAACTAATGTGGTACTGTTTGTTGTGGGTAGCGTAAGAAATAATGTAATTAAACTGGGGTGAAGGAAATATAGATGAGACATTAAAAGAAACAAGTAAATGGTAAGGATAGTTGCATGTCGGTGCAGGTTGCCTGAAGGACTCACCATCGCTGGACATGTGTAGGAGGAAATTAGATGAATGTGTGTTGAATAGTTTGAGGTAGAGCTGGTCCTGCCTTAAGGAGGATGGATGTAGCGACCTCTCCAGCTTGGTCTGATAAGACAACCGTCATACATAGCTCTAGAGAGAAAGTATCCTCTAAAGGTGACAAGTGCCAGTACCAGACTCATGCTTCACTCCCCAGATGGCCATACCTTTGGTACTACTGTGACCCTATATTCTTAGTAAGTGAGGATGTGATTTGTTGCACCTAATTGAGAAGACTGTAGGCCTACCCACACCAGGAGAGGAGAGGCAATCTTTTCCCTCAACTTTGTGAGAACCTCTTTATAAAAAGCCAATAAAAGAGGAATAAACATCATCTTTCTCTGTGCAATTATATGGCGTCTTTCATATGAAGATCTCAAAGCGCTTTTCAACCACTAATTAAACCCAGGAATTGAGGGGGATGTCATTAATCTGCTCATTTGTAAAATGCAAAGGGAGCTAACAAGGTGAGGTGTCTTGCCTGAAGGCTGTACAGCAGAGCAGGAGCAAAGATTGAGGTGCAACCTTGGGCCCAGTTTTGTCTAAAGGCAGGAGTTTTTTTCCTCCAGGACCACTGAAAACAGGACACTGGTAATGCAGGGAAATTTAATTCCAAACAGTTTGATGGAAAATGGCAAAAAATCCCAAAGCCTCATGTTCTTCGAATGTCGTATGGATGTCTTTCTCCACTAGATGCTGCTGCTTATGCCCACTGTCAGCACTGAAACACCTAAAGGAAAAGCCAAAATAAAGCGAAGACCTCTGGGTAGAGCAACATTTCTGTCACATACATGGGCAAAGACTCACAGAGCACTGAGGTGGTCATGGTGCCGTGTTACGAACTGCAGGACACATTGGCTATTCTAGACACCAGGTGTCTAGGACATAATGACCTCTTAATTAATGGCTAAATAATGACCGCTTACATTTAAGCTGTCAGAAGACAGAGAAAAGAGTAATGGCAACTACAATTCCCTGTTTACAGTAGGAGTCCCTCCCATTTCTTATGTCCTGAGCTCAGTTCTTAAACACCTTTCTTGTCCACAGGTTTTTCCCTTCCTATTTTGCTTGCATAAAAGAGAAACACAATTTCAGTCCCAAAGAAGCCTTCCTCAGGAAATTAGGAGCATCTCTTTCTGCATTCAGGTTGGGGGGCAGAAAGGGAAGAAAAGACCACCTGAAATTTTAACAATTGGTGTGGAAATACCCACATATGAACTCCAGACCCTTGGTTTTTCAGCTATAGCAAAGTTTCCCTGCTGGGAAACCCTTGGGCCTGTCCAGCTGCTGTACAGTATGGTGAATACTACTACAATGGCACTTTAACAATAACTGTGCTCTTTTGAACCTCCCCATTCAAGTCACTCCATTGATTACTCAGAAGAATGCAGACTCTTGTGTTAGTTGATCGGCATATATACTCTGAGCATTTAATCCCCTCAAATATTTTTCAATAACTTCCTTTAATTACAAGGAAAACACGTCGAGTGATGCATGCATTGAAGAGCTTCCCCTCATGTCTCTCTTTTTTTTTCCCCCCCCCTGTTTAATGAAGAATTTGAATCACTTTTCAGCTTCTTAATCCTATAATCCTGGAAGGAATTTGCTCTCTTCCAAACCCTGAGGGTGGTAGGCTTATGCTTAGTACAGTACACCCTGGAGATCTTTCAGCAGCGTCTTTCCAGAGGAGTCCCAAATACCTGCATTCCTCAGCTGTGTGGCCAGCATGTAACCCAGCCTCACCAAAACCACCTTGCTTAAGTGATTCAGGGGCTGACTTCTCCATTGGAGGTGTGAGGATAACACAAGACAGTAGCCACAAGGTGTTCAGAGAACCAAGCTTTGCCGGGAGGAACGGGTGCACGGCACCAAGCAGGACGGTTTTACCAACACAGTTACTACATTCGATGAATCCCTTCTTCTGGAGGAAAGAGATAGGCAGGGAAAGGGCCACCTTGCTAATGCTGCATCCTTGCACCTTACTGCCTCCCATTCCCTGGGGAGACTGAGGAATGACAGACAAGTCTGTACAACAGCTCTTGTTGGAAAGGTTGGCCTGAACCTGTTGGCTGTACGGTCTTTGCCTTGAAGGGAGCTGGGTGCATTTGCAGCACGTGACGCCCTCCCTTGTGAGCACAGTGTGCTCACTGCACAACAACTTCAGACTTGTCGAGTTTTGTTCGAAGAAAAACCTTTGTTGTTACAATAAGACGGCTCTTTGTGCAATGAAACCAAGGTCCACAACTCTCCTCCTCCCAGTTTTCCTGTAGTACCAAGGAACTCCAATGATACATGAAATACAAATTTTCCACCTTGTCTTTCCAGGCCGTTGTTTCTCAAGAGGTGGCCTGTGGATCTTTAGGGATCCATAAAATATCAAAAAAATGGTGCATGGAACAACTGTAAATGAGTAAAACCACAGTAACAACCCAAACCTTTGCCTCGTAATTCCATACGTGCCAGCAAGCAGACAGGGGAAAAGCAAGCTGTAAATACACTTTCAAAGTTTTGCAGCATTTTTAGCTGGTTGTAAATCAAACACCTTGGGGCTCCCTTGATCAGAGCAGGTCTTGGCTTACTCTCCAAATGTCTCAGTGTTCTTTCATTACAAGCAGCAGAGAAATGCAAAGGCATCTGCTATTCAGTCCTCTCCCATTCTAGGTCACGCTCCTCAGCTCGCTTTCTTTTTCTCATGCTTGTTAGTTTAAGTAACCATTGTTTTGTTAGTGGTTAGTTATCTAATCCCGTTACACATAACCATTGTCATTATGTTTTGTGCTGAAGTAACAACGCTACGAAACTGCGAGGAAACCCAAACAACCCTAAGTGTATCTCTGTCTCGCTGAGATAAGATGCCATCACACGGCTCAGCTGAAATACGGCTGGATAGAGAGGAGCACGCAGGACACGTTGATGTTAATGTGGACACAGCATGGATACAGTGCACACAGTAAGGGCATGTGGGGCAACAGGGTGCTGCTTGCACGTCATCTCCCTCCGGTTGAGGGAACTGGAACTTGAAGGCCAATATTTCAGTGCTGGATCAGCCTGAAAGCCTGGCTTGTCTTCAAAGGTTTGCACATTTTAGTGCAACTCTGATGATCAGTTTTATGATTTGACAATTGACAAACTTGCTAACACCTTAATCACAGCTCAGCTGGCAGAAGATGATGAAAAATTATATCATACTGTGATGTATGACTGCTGCTTTCCATTGCCGTGATAGACTCTGGTACCTATTTCATACCCGAATAGCCCATCTCATGTTGCTCTTTCTACAGAGGCAATGACTTTGTTCCCTGCCTGGCTGAGGCACCGTATAATCAGCAGCAACATAAACTAGAGGTCTATCACTGATGCAAAGTAATTGCCTTACATTTTCCAAAATTCTTCACCTATTTTACCATAAACTTACATTAAGGGAACACAATTTTGCTATCATCAGAAGAGAGCTGACATAAAACTGACTGAAGGAATGCACCTCTAGGAATATTTTGCAGCATATACGGCAAGCTGCGTATATATGACAGTAGTGGATGGGATACATGCTGATGTCCTCTCTAGGAGAAAAGTCTCATTAGAGCGGACAGGACTGACAGTTTCTATCCAGACTTTGCATGTACATCGTGCCGCCCTCACCTCGAGCTTGGAAAGTAGCTGGGCAAGTTTAATGAACGAAACCCATTAAAACCCCCAGGTTTGCAGAAGGGTGAATCAAGTCACACGGAAGTTGTCGCTTGCTGCATGTCACACGTCAATTCAGGACTGGAGCTAGTGACAGAATCTAGGAAAAGAGCTGAAGGAACAATATATTTTTGGGGAAAAAATCTACATAAAATACCTCAGGAAGTGTATTATTTTATTTTCTGGGTGAAAAAAAAATGTCCAATTCTTTTTACAGTCTCATTTACATTTTCTCTCTTTCATCCTTCCTCCCCTATCTATCTTTCTTAATATAAAGTATGCCTTTCAAAAAGAAAATTTGAAACATTTCCTTGGAAAATAGCAGCACTTCATGTTTTTTCCAGAGTTCCTATCTCCATTTTTAGAGCCAAAATTATTGGGTGAATTTAGTCCCAACTAAATTCCCATTTATTTGGGAAACGCTATACTTTTTTTCAACAAATTTTCTGGTAAAAGTACAAAAACCTAAATAATAATCACCAGTCCTCACTAGGAAACCACATAACCATGCCTTTCTTCCATGCTTGCTGCCTTTGTCTTGTAATAGTTGTATTATCAGCCGTGACCCCAACGCTAACATGGCACTTCAAAGCCCCGTAAGGACTATTATCCCCTCTCAAAAAGCAGAAGAAAGTGAAATTCACTGCAGAGAGGAATTGGTGAGTTTGTGGTGGGACAAAATAAACACTTTGGAAAGGCAGCCCTGGTGAGATGGCTCACCTCGAGCAGCACAGACCAAGGGCTTTTCCGTAGCAAAAGGAGTTTTTTTGCTCAAAGAGCCCCGCACCCAGCAAAGACAAACTGGGAAAGGCAGCATCGCAGCAGCCATAATCCTGCCGGGATGAACCAGAGCCTTCAGCTCGTGGATTTGTTGCCTCTGGAGGGTGTTGGAAGAGGAGAGGTGGGAGGGGGCACAGATATGTTCCCCTGGCACGGGTGCTTTGGAGCTGGCACTGTGCGTGGGAGCGCAGGGGTGAAGAGGAGGGGGTTGACCTTGTCTCTGCTCTCTGCAGTGCACAGATGGGCAAATTAATAAGAAGAAAGGAGTCCAGCTACCAAAATTGCCCTTCTCCGTGCTTGCTGTGGTTTTCATCATCGAAAGACTTCTTATTTATAAGATCCCAGGTGTGCTAAATAATAACAATAAAAAAATCCTAACCATTCTCATAAACACAGATTATTCTGTTTTTTTATCTAAGACAAAACCCAGGGTCCCCCCTGCCCACAGCAATCCCTCCTCTCAGCCCCGGCCTCCTCCCTCCATGGACAGCAGGGCGGCTATGAGCAAAGGAGAAGGAGCAAAGCCCGAGGGCGCTGGCAGGGCACAGCAGTCAGTGTGTCACTGTGATAATCTGCTTAAAGGAGGAGGCCAGGGCATAATTAAATATCCTGGTCTGAAGTCCTAATAGAGCAGCTGGAAGATCTGATGCTCTCCCCATAATAAACTGTAGCTCATTTATTACTGCTTTGCATATGAATCTAGAAATGAGTTCAGCCCCAAGCCCTGACTCTCCCCATTCTCTATCACCAGAGATACCGACCTCCTGTTCTCAGGTTATTGTTGCGACTACGACACCTGCTTTTATCTACATCTGAGAAGCCACAAAACTAACAAGCAGATTTTGTCACACATTTTCCTGTGGCAGCCACAAAACTATGCGTGGCAAAATCTTCTTACAAAATCATTGCAAATGCACAAAAAGAACAGGTGGTCTTTCAGAACCCACTTTTCTATGATTTTGTTTTCACAGTATCAAGGAGGATGCGTCGAGTTTCCAAACATCCTTTAGCAATTTAACAACCAGCTGGAAGTCACGCAGCAGCTGGCCACTGGGCTCCTCAAAAGAGAGAAAAACTCTTGGCTTGTGTGAGTCCAACAAGACAGAGAGGATGCATTTGCTGTCTACTGGTATAACAGATATTTAATAACAGGGAGGTAAGCAAGCTGCTTAAACGCATTTGCACGCTGTGAGCATGAGAGAAGAGGGTATGAATAAATTTAGGGTATAGAC